>NC_041218.1:64284486-64391977 GCF_002837175.3 Physeter macrocephalus
GGTATGCGGGCCTCCCTCTGCTGTGGCCTCTCCCGTTGCGGAGCACAGGCTCCGGACGCGCAGGCTCAGCGGCCATGGCCCACGGGCCCAGCCGCTCCGCGGCATGTGGGATCCTCCCAGACCGGGGCGCGAACCCGGTTCCCCTGCATCGGCAGGCGGATGCGCAACCACTGCGCCACCAGGGAAGCCCTGTATGAAATTTTAAAACCACTAAATAAATGTTTACAGAGGTCATACTGTACTAAGTGTTGGAGATATAGAATATGTAGCCAAGTCCTCTCAACTCTGATGGACTTAGTCTAGAAGGGAGACTGGCAAGTAAACAAACATTAACAAATCAATTTTGATATGTTATATGAAGGTGTATGTCTAAAACTATAGAAGCATGTATGTAAGCAACTGAAATTTTAAAATGAAGGCACAGCACAGTTTTCCTGGAGGCAGGATTAAATTAAGACATTTTTAAGTTAAAATTTTAAAAAGTTTTAAAGAAACTTGTGTATTCTGTCCACGAATTTTATATAGATACCATTTTGTGAGATCTTTAATTTGGGTCAGAAATTGCACAGGAATTTTTTTAACTTTTTATTTTATATTGGAGTAGAGTTGATTAACAGTGTTGTGAGAGTTTCAGGTATACAGCAAAGTGATTCAGTTATACATATACATGTATCTATTCTATTTCAAATTCTTTTCACATTTAGGTTGTAACATAATATTGATCAGAGTTCAATACAGTAGGTGTTGAATTTTTGCTATACAGTAGGTCCTTGTTGGTTATCCATTTTGAATATAGCAGTGTGTACATATCAATCCCAAACTCCGTAACTATCCCTTTCCCCCACCCTTCCCCCCCGGTAACCATAAGTTCATTCTCTAAGTCTGTGAGTCTGTTTCTGTTTTGTTAATAAGTTCATTTATATCATTTCTTTTAGATTCCACATATAAGTGATATACAACATTTCTCTTACTCTGACTTACTTCACTCTGTATGACGGTGTCTAGGTCCATCCATGTTGCTGCAGATGGCATTATTTAATTATTTTCAGTGGTTGAGTGATATTCCATTGTATATATGTACCACATCTTCTTTTTCCATTCATCTGTCTATGGACATTTAGGTTGCTTCCACGTCTTGGCTCTGGTAGTGCTGCAGTGTACACTGGGGTGCAGGTATCTTTTTGAAGTATGGTTTTCTCTGGAATATATGCCCAGGAGTGGGATTGCTAGATCATATGGTAATGCTATTTTTAGTTTTTTAAGGAACCTCCATACTGTTCTCCATAGTGGCTGTATCAATTTACATTCCCACCAACAGTGTAGGAGGGTTCTCTTTTCTCCACACCCTCGCCAGCATTTATTGTTTGTAGATTTTTAAATTATGGCTATTCTGACTTGTGTGAGGTGATAACTCATTGTAGTTTTGATTTGCATGATCTTATTCCTTGCTGAGGCGCCCAGGTTATGGAGGCGGACTGGCTTCCATCCCAGTTCTTCCACTGAGTAAACTTGAATAAACTCTCAAAGTCTTAGTTTTCTCATCTGTAAAAGGAGGATAATAAGGTTATAGCTATTTCATTTCTACTTTAAAATTCTCTGCTTGAGACCATCAAATCTCTCCAGTATTTTGCGGGCCTCTCACTGTTGTGGCCTCTCCCGTTGCGGAGCACCGGATCCGGACGCGCAGGCTCAGCGGCCATGGCTCACGGGCCCAGCCGCTCCGCGGCATGTGGGATCTTCCCGGGCCGGGGCACGAACCTGTGTCCCCTGCATCGGCAGGCGGACTCTCAACCACTGCGCCACTAGGGAAGCCCTCTCCAATATTTAAATGAGGTCTTTTTTCAAGTTACTGCCGTATCTATAGTGAGTCCCTTGTGTTGACTCACAGTTGACAAACCTTTTTGTTTACCACTTTTGGTGAACTTCCTTGTAACTTCCAAGAAAGAACAATTAGTAACACTGTATTCAAAAATAATCCGAACTCATTAGGAGATTTATCAAATCACAAAGAATTTATGACATGAAAGAGTAAATATGTGGGCAAAATCAAATACTGAATGATCAAAATAAAAATAGTAACTTGTGGAGTTTACATACATACACATACAGATGTGTTTTGTATGTGTGTGTATTTGTGACGTAGTAATATTTAAACCTTAAATTATCAATAATTGCATAAACATAAAGGGAATAAAATACTATAATTAAAAATATTGCCAGAATAAATTAAAAGATTAAAAATAATTTAGATATTGCTTACAAGAAGGGGTAGCTTAAAGTCATGATAAAGTTGAAAGTAAAATGTAAAAGATACTAACCAAAAAAGGCTAACACAGCTAATAAAAAAGATTTTTTTTCAGGTTTTAGATGAATATTTATTGAAATACAGAATATTTGATATGTCCAAAAAAGGTAAAAAAGAAGACCACAGAAGAGTATTAAAATATGATACTATTATTTTGAGGGAGAAAGAAGGAAGAAAAGAAGGGAGGAAGAGAGAAGGGAAAAGAGAAAAATAATGGAATATAAACCTCTGCTGATATTTTATTACACATCTCAGAATGGTGACATCGCAAGGGTTTTCTTATTTCTGGTTTTGGTTTTGCTTTTCTGTTTTAAAATTCTTTTCAAATGTTTGTAATTGAAAAATTATTATTTAAGACTGAAAAGAATACCCAGAAATCTCTGGGCAGTAGAATTGCAAATATTCTTCATTTTCTTCTTGATACTTCTCTGTATTTTTTTCTGTTTTATTAACAAAGAGCATGAATTATTTTTATTGAAAGTGAAACATTTCTTTTTTACACAAAGAAGATATGGGTATCTCGTTTTCTTTCATATTTGAGTATATTTTATTTTAATTTAATTTTTTTAACATCTTTATTGGAGTACAATTGCTTTAAAATGGTGTTTCTGCTGTATGATAAAGTGAATCAGCTATACGTATACACATATCCCCATATGCCCTCCCTCTTGCATCTCACTCCCACCCTCCCTATCCCACCCCTCTAGGTGGTCACAAAGCACTGCGCTGATCTCCCTGTGCTATGTGGCTGCTTCCCACTAGCTATTTTACGTTTGGTAGTATATATAAGACCATGCCACTCTCTCACTTCGTCCCAGCTTACCCTTCCCCCTCCCCATATCCTCAAGTCCATTCTCTGTGTCTGCGTCTTTATTCCTGTCCTGCCCCTAGGTTTTTCGGAACCATTTTTTTTTTTTTTTTTTTTAGATTCCATATATATGTGTTAGCATACAGTATGTGTTTTTCGCTTTCTGACTTACTTCACTCTGTATGACAGACTCTAGGTCCATCCACCTCACTACAAATAACTCGATTTCGTTTCTTTTTATGGCTGAGTAATATTCCATTGTACATATGTGCCATATCTTCTTTATCCATTCATCTGTCGATGGACACTTAAGTTGCTTCCATGTCCTGGTTATTGTAAATAGAGCTGCAGTGAACGTTGTGGTACATGACTCTTTTTGAGTTATGGTTTTCTCAGGGTATATGCCCGGTAGTGGGATTGCTGGGTCGTATGGTAGTTCTATGTTTAGTTTTTTAAAGAACCTCCATACTGTTCTCCATAGTGGCTGTATCAATTTACATTCCTACCAACAATGCAAGAGGGTTCCCTTTTCTCCACACCCGCTCTGGCATTTATTGTTTGTAGATTTTTTGATGATGGCCATTCTGACTGGTGTGAGGTGATACCTCATTGTAGTTTTGATTTGCATTTCTCTAATTATTTGCATTTCTCTAATTATTACTGATGTTGAGCATACTTTCATGTGTTTGTTGGCAATCTGTGGCTGGGGTTGGTTCAGTGGGTTTTGTAGGCTTCCTGGTGGAGGGGACTGGTGCTTGTGTTGAGGCTGGATGTTGTCTTTCTGGTGGGCAGGACCGTGTCCAGTGGTGTGTTTGGGGTGTCTGTGACCTTATTATGATTTTAGGCAGCCTCTCTGCTAATGGGTGGGGTTGTTTTCCTGTCTTGCTAGTTGTTTGGCATAGGGTGTCTAGCACTGTAGCTTGCTGGTCGTTGAGTGGAGCTGGGTCTTAGCATTGAGATGGAAATCTCTGGGAGAGCTTCTGCGGTTTGATATTACATGGAGCTGGGAGGTCTCTGGTGGACCAATGTCCTGAACTCAGCTCTCCCACCTCAGGCATGACACCCAGCTGGAGCACTGAAACCCTGTCAGCCACCTGGCTCAGAAGAAATGGGAGAAAAAAAGGAAAGAAAGAAAGAAAAAAATAAAGTAAAATAAAATAAAGTTATTAAAATAAAAATTAAAAAATTATTAAATATGAAAAATAAAAAGTAATTTTAAAAAAAAGGAAGAAAGAAGAGGACAACCAAACCTAAAGACAAATCCACCAGTGATAACAAGTGCTAAAAACTATACCAAAAACAAAAACAAAAGCAGACAGAACCCTAGGACAAATGGTAAAAGCGAAGTTATACAGACAAAATCACAGAAAGAAGTGTACACATACACTGTCACAAAAAGAGATAAAGGAAAAAAACCCATATATATAAAAAAAGGAAGAGAGCAACCAAATCAATAAACAAATCTACCAATGATAATAAGGTCTAAATAGTAAAGTATGATAAACATAAAACTGGAAACAAATTAGATGCAGAAAGCAAACCCCAAGTGTACAGTTGCTCCCATAGTCCACTGCCTCAATTTTGGGATGATTTGTTGTCTGTTTTGTTATTCTGCAGATGCAGGGTTCATCCAGTTGATTGTGGAGATTTAATCTGCTCCTGAAGCTGCTGGGAGAAATTTCCCTTTCTCTTCTTTGTTCATAAAGCTCCTGGGGTTCAGCTCTGGATTTGGCCCTGCCTCTGTGTGTAGGTTGCCTGAGGGCATGTGTTCCCCGCCCAGACAGGAGGGGGTTAAAGGAATGGCTGATTAGGGGGCTCTCACTCACTCAGGCCAGGGGGAGAGAGGGGTACGGAATGCCGGGTGATTCTGTGGCAGCAGAGGCTGGTGTGAGGTTGCACCAGCTTGAGGCGCGCCGTGTGTTCTTCTGGATAAGTTGTCCTTGTATCACGGCACCCTGGCAGTGGCAGGCTGCACAGGCTTCTGGGAGGGGAGGTGTGGATAGTGACCTGAGCTTGCATACAGGCTTCTTGGTGACTGTAGCAGCAGCCTTAGCATTTCATGCCCATCGCTGGTTCCGCGCTGATATCCACGGCTCGCTCCTGTCTCTGGAGCTCATTTAGGCAGTGCTCTGAATCCCCTCTTCTTGTGCACCCCGAAACAATGGTCTCTTTCCTCTTAGCCAGTTCCAGACTGTTCCCTGGACTCCCTCCCGGTTAGCTGTGGCACACTAGCCCCCTTCAGGTTGTGTTCATGCAGCCAACCCCAGTCCTCTCCCTGGGATCTGACCTCCGAAGCCAGTACCTCAGCTCCCAGCCTTGGCGGGTGAGCAGACAAGCCTCTTGGGCTGGTGAGTGCTGGTTGGTACAGATCCTCTGTGCGGGAATCTCTCCACTTTGCCCTCTACACCCCTGTTGCTGCTCTCTCCTCCATGGCTCCGAACCTTCCCCCCACTGCCCACCCACCGTTTCCACCAGTGAAGGGGCTTCCTAGTGTGTGGAAACCTTTCCTCCTTCACAGCTCCCTCCCACTGGCGCAGGTCCCGTCCCTATTCTTTTGTCTCTGTTTTTTGTTTTTTGTTTTTTCCCTACCCAGGTACGTGGGGAGTTTCTTGTCTTTTGGGAAGTCTGAGATCTTCTGCCAGCATTCAGTAGGTGTTCTGTAGGAGTTGTTCCACATGTAGATGTATCTTTGATGTATTTGTTGGGTGGAAGGTGATCTCCATGTCTTAGTCCTCTGCCTTCTTGAAGGTCCCCCCTAAAATGTAAATTTTTAAGACACATTCTAGAGATAGACGGTTAATTTAAGTCAGTATATCAGGAAGACATATTATTCTATATTTGTATGTATCTAATAACATATCTTCAAAGCATATGAAGCAATAACATAGAACTTACTAATTCCATAGTCTGAGATTTGGATGTGTTTCTTTGAATAAATAATAGAATAAGCAGACAAAAGATAAGTGTGTAGAAGATTTTAAGTATGTAGAAGATTTCAAGAATGTAACAAACAAGTATATACTTAATACAAGTTTGTATAATATATGTAAGCTTACTTGTATATATTATACAAACATATATAAATATACACATAAACACAAAAAATGTGTGTAATGTTATATAACCAATAATTGCAAAACATGTCATCTTTCAAGGCCACTTGGAAAATTTGTCAAATTTGCCAAATTTTGGAATTTGGAAAATTCCCCAAATTTCCAGTTCCAAAATTGACCACATAATGCTGCATATGACAAGCTTTAACAAATCCTTAGGAATTGAAATATTACAAACTGTGATTTCTGGCATTGATATTAAACTAGAACTTAAGAGAAAGATACATTGAAAATTTTAAATTAAGTAATAACTTTTCTAAAAAATCTGGGTAAAGAAATAAATCATAATAAATTTAATAAAATATTTTAATTTTGGGATAATGAAAGGATACCACTTCAGAACTTGTGGGATGCAGCAAATCAGGGCTAATAGAAAAACTTAAAGCCTTAAATATATTAAAAACAAGATTAAATATAAGTACTGATGCATTGATTCCATACATTAGAAAAAGAACAGTCAATTAAATCTAAAGAAATTCGAAGGAAGAAAAATAATAAAGATGTGGCAAAGATCAATAAAATAATAAGCAGACCTAACAGTAGAGAGGATCAGCAAAGCCAATAGTTAATTCTTTATAAAGATAAATAAGATTAGTACAGTTCTAGCAAGCTAGGTGGAGGGAGGGGAGATAGGGAGGGAGAGGTATAAAATTTCAACATCAGTATCAGTAATGAAAAATTACTTAGAAATTCTACAGACTTTCTAATGATTATTAGGGAATATTGTGAACCACATTGTGCTATTAAAACTGAAAATTTAGTAATGAGAGAGCTGTTAGAAAAATAATCAAAACTAACAAAATAATAAATAGCAGATGTATTAAAGAAACACTGCATAATTTTAAAACTTGCCACAAAGGAAACTTTTAGGCTCAGGTGACTTTACTGGTGAAATATTTCTTCCAATAGTTTTTAGGAAGAAATGATATCAATTCTATACAATCCCTTCCAAAAATAGAAGAAAGAGGGAACACCAACATGTCAGTATAATCTTGATAATAAAATTTGACAAAGGCTTTAAAAAAAAAAAAAAGGCGGGGGGGCTTCCCTGGTGGCGCAGTGGTTGAGAGTCCGCCTGCCGATGCAGGGGACACGGGTTCGTGCCCCGGTCTGGGAGGATCCCACATGCCGCGGAGCGGCTGGGCCCGTGAGCCATGGCCGCTGAGCCTGCGCGTCCGGAGCCTGTGCTCCGCAACGGGAGAGGCCACAACAGTGAGAGGCCCGCGTACCGCAAAAAAAAAAAAAAAAAAAAAAAAAAGGGAAAATTACATACCAAACTCTTCATGAACATATATGCAAAAATATTTAACACATTATTAGCAAACTGAACGCTGGTGGCATATGAAAAGGATATTATATCCAGGAATGCAAACTTCTGACAGTTTGACGGATTCAGTATATCAAGAGAATAATAGATGCAGAACAATCACTTGATAATTTCTTTACTGAATCATGATAATAACTCTTGGAAAATTAGGAGTCGAAGAGAATTTTCTTAATCTGATAAAGAGTGTACACAAAAGGTAAAGCAAAAATCATATTTAATTGTGGAATCTTGACATTAAATCAGACTTAATTAAATGGCAGAATATAGTATATTCTTGGATTGGAAGTCTCCATGTTATACAAGTGTCAGTTCTCCTTAAAGTGATTCATAGATTTAATGCAATTCTAACCAAAACCTCAAAATCTCAACATTTTTTCTTTTGGTAAAATTGAGGAGATTAGTCTAGAGTTCATATGGTTATACATGTGAAAATAGCCAAGGCAAACTGGACAAAGATCAAAGCTCTAAGACTTAAAACAAGTTATCAAGACTTGTTAAGTTCTATTAATCAAAAATTATTTTATTCATGCAAGGAGAGAAAAATAGATCAATTTACCAGAAAGCTATGCAGAATAAAGAACCACACGTACACAAACACTTGATTTATGACAAGGGCAGAATTTCACGGCAGCAGGCAAAGGACAGGCTTTTCCATAAGTGCTGCTGAGACAATTGAAAATCTATATGAAAAGTCTTCTAAAACTAATCACAAGAGAGCAGGCATATTCATGGCCTTTGGCTATGCAAATATTTATTAAATAGGACAAAAAAATACCCAGATAAACTACAGAAAGGAAAGCTATGTTACACTTTATAAAAATAAAACTTTTTCACCCGAAGTTCCCATTATGTGGTTAAAAAAAAATCCAGATTCAAGAAGATTGTACAATATTATTGTATAATTGAAAAATTGAGCTCTTATCTGCATATATAATGGTCTGTTATAAGTCAAGAAAAAAAGAAAAAGAAATGGGCAAAATACTTGAACTAGGTATGTAACAAAAGAGGTTAGTCAAATGGTCAAAATAACATGTAAACAAGCTCAACTTTATTCTCAAATTAAGGTAAATTAAATTCATGAGCTCCAACTGCACATCTCACATAATGGCTGAAACTAAAGACTGGTATTACTCAGGACTGGCAAGGTAGTGGGGGTAATAGAAAGCCTCATGCTTGCTGGTGGGAGTGCAGATTGGTACAACCACTTTGGAGAACTGATAGTATCTTATAAAGCTGAACCTAGCCAAACCCTATGACTTAGTATTAACATATCTGGGTAAATAACCATCAGAAAGGCATACACATGTTCATTAAAATTAAAAGAATCTTCACAGCATTAATAGTAATAGAAACTGGAATGTACCCCCATGTTCACCAAAGGTAAGATGGATAATTACATTGAGATATATTAATATAATGGAATACTGTATAGCAATGGATGTGAATGAATTATTACTTCTACAGCAATAGAAAGGTCATATCTCACAAACAGAACATTTAGTGAAAGAAGGCTGAAACAAAAGTGTACAAACTGTATTATTCCATATAAATAAAATTCAAACCTTGGCAGGAGAAATCTCTTGTGTTAGGAATCGGGAAACAAATTACTGCAGTGGTCAAGAGGTCATGTCTGAGAGGGGCACGAAGGACTTTTTGACTTGACAGTAGTGCTCTATTTCTTGGCTGGGGAGAGTTAGGTGGGTGTATTCACCCTATGTACATTCATTGAGCAGTACCTGTAAGCTGTGTGTGCTTTTCTATATAAATGTTGTACTTGAATATAGACCTTTATTAATAATTTTGGAAATGCTTATAATGTGTAATATTTAGAGTTACAGAGAATTGTGGGGAAAAATCTCTGTTATTGTTTTAAGCAAGGAAAAAATAAAAAAGCAAGGTGGTACAATAAAAGCATGGATTTTGGGAACAGGCAGTTTTGAGTTTGAATCCTAAATTTACTGCTTACTAGCATTATGTCCTGGAATACATTAATTTATCTAATCCTGAGCTTCTAAAAAATGGCTTTAAGTAATGTATGTTTCAATTGACCTAGAGCTTTTTCTTTTCCTAAAACTTTTTGTGTTTAGCACTACTTGAAGAGTAAAGCCACTGTAATCCCAGGATGGCCCACTGCCAGTAGATGTGGCTTTGGTGGTTACTATATCTCTGCTTCACTCATTTGGAAAAAGCCAATTTAGAAAAAGTATAAGGCACTTCTTATACCAAAGCCATAACTGCTTTGCAACCCTTTCTCATTCATGGCTAGCCGCCTAGACACGCTAAAACATAGCAGCAGTAAACAGACTAATGGTTTTCCTATACTGAAGCCTCACTCAGGAAACTCACTCTTCTCATCTGTGCCAAAAGCAAATATCTTCACAGTCCTCCCTGCTCTGCCTTTTAGGTGACTCAGAACACCTGGTTGCCAATTGCTAGCTGATGATAATTAGCTTTCAATTATCGCCAGTTACATTTTCACCTGTTCAATTTGCAAATGCCTGAATTTTTTGGCCTGTCCTATTAACAAGTTCTGATCTCTTCTGTCTTCAGTACACCTGCTCTGTGAGAGTGGGGAAACAGTACTCCCACTGGGGAATTACCCCTTCATCTGCCATCCTGTCCAGTTTCATCCATCTGGTGTTAGATGGATACATGCTCCACAAAGAGACATTTGGAGAGACCCAGGTTCTTAGTGTCAGTCTCTTATGTGCTCTCCTGCTATTCTGGAATTGTTTCTGTGGTTTTTCTCACTTTGTTCAAAAATAACCAAGTAATCCTTTTTTTCTGTAAGTTAGCTTTCTTAAAAAATAAACAAAACAAGAGCCAGACAATATAAGGAAAAGCGAATTTTTAACATTGTGGGGGTCTCCTAAATTTGATAATGGATTAAGAATCAATAAACCAGGGTATAAAAAGAAGTTAAAGGAGATAACAGAGTAAGATTTTCAAGAACAGAAAAGCTATCCTAGTGAAATTTGTTGGTGGTTATATTTGAAGGCGTCAATTAAACAAAATGTATCCATTACATGTCTGATAGGGAGTCTTAGAATTAACATGAATTAAAGTGGAATCCTCTAAATAATAAAACATCATACACAAGACAATATCACAATATAGGATATTAAACCTGGGATTAAGTGGACCCATAACATTGATTTATGCATTAAATACTGTGAACAGAGCTCATATATAAGGAATTTAAAAATGACATGAAAAATGCTGCTCATAGAAAATAATTTACTAGAATCATATAGTTTCCTTTACTTTCTATTTAAAAATCATTGTTTAAATTAAACAATAACAAAACTATGACATTAAAAGTTTTAAAAAGAAAGAACACATAGCAACTTTCTGTAACATTATAGATATTTTACCTTGTATGTTTTTCATCTTTACCAACATATATTTTACATCATTGTAGTTACAGATAATAATAAATATTATGCTTTTAATCTACAGTGTGTTTAATGTTTTTCCATGTTTCCATAGTTTTCATTACTTTAATGAATGTAGATTAGTTCATCAAAATGATATATTACAATCTACTAAATCATTCGCTTTTTTGGGGACATTTGTTTTGCATCTATTTCTTAAATTATTTTGAGTAACACTGCAATGGACATTCTTGTCTTTTTATAACTTTTAGTATATTTGTGGGGAATTATGTGTCAAAGGGTATGATTCAACTCTTGTGTCTTGATATATTGCCAAATTGCCTTTCCAAATACTGCTTATCAATTTGTGTTTTCCACTTCCAAATTTGCATTACTTGAATAGTAATGTTTTTAACTCCTTTTACATTTTTGTCAGAAAGAATATATTTTTGCGTTTTTAATATTGGAAAAAATTCACGCTTAATGAAAAAACCTATAAAAACAGGAAATTGCAGAGAAAAACAAAACTAACATTACCATGATTCTGTTGCCCAGAAAATTCTTTAATATTTTGGAATATATTATTTCAGTCTTTTATTGGAAAATATTTTAAAAATCCATTATAATGCTGATATTTTGGAACAGTGTACAATAACTACGTCATAGTCTAGTTTCCCCAATTACATTTTGATTTTTTTAGGTTTAAGCATCATACCCTATTTTTATTTTGAATCTATACAGTACAAATCATAGTTCTATCATATGAAAGATACCAAAATTTATGAAAAATTGTTGAGCTCCACTTTTTTCCTGAGAGTAGGAATTCACATTTGTTGGAACTGTAGACTTTAATGTTTTGTTTGTGCTATCTCTCAAATATGACTTATTGATATATATATCCATTCACTCAAGGGATATTATTAAGTAGTTAGTAAAACACAAGTAAGGACCTGGTCATTCTGTGAAGATGGGCCATAGGCTAGTCAGAAAAGACTTTACTGCAAGGGAAACTTCACCTGAAGATTGAATGACAAGTAGGTCTTAAAGAGTCTCAAGCAGGCAAGAGAAGGAACAGTATTTCAGAAGAAGGCACAATACGATTAAAGATTCAAACATGTAAGAGAACCATGATACTGACAGTAACTTTATATGAGGAAGTAGTGTTAAGAAAGGAGCTGGAGAAGTAAGGATGCGCCATAGCAGAGTGGGCATGATGTGTCATGAGAAGGATAGTTACCTAAGACATTGCAAAGCAGGTATTGATGTAGTAATAGAAAAATACGTAACTATATGCAATTAAATAAGTTAGATATTTATTACATCAAATATCAAATTTCCTATATTCCAAAAACATGTTTCATCTAAACTAGTCTAAACAAGTATATATGGGAATTACTTCTTAAATACTACAGTCATTGTTTACCTATGCTCACAATCTAAACAATGGAAGCAATATGTTTCATGGACATCTCATGGTAAATATGTGAAAAGGGAGTGTTTGGCTTCATCTCAACTAAAATGTAAGCTTCAAGTCTCTAACCATCAATGAATACTACCGCATCTCTTAAACATCAGGTTCTAACTGTGAATATATAATGCTAGGTGACAACCTATTCCCATATAGACCCTTTTACCTTGAAACTAACACTCTATTTTTTAAAATGGCAGTAAAAATAAAGAAAATAAAAAAGATAGACTTTATTACTCAGGGATGATAACTAACCAGAGCTTCCATGGCCGGTCAGAGACTGAAAATATACTCAGTACATGGTCAGAAATTTTAAGTGAAGTAGGTTTGTTGGACCAAAAGATGTGGCTCTGAGTACGTATCAAAATATACACAAATGATGTTGTTTGACCCACCACAAGCATTAACGCTAATTCTGAATGATGAAGAGCAAATATAATGGAATTCAGTGCATTCCATTTGTATTTAAGCATTTTGTGAATATTACAAACAGCACGTCTAAGGCTTCTGTAGGGTTCCTCCATCAAGATTTCACTCATTTTAGCTGCCAGGACATGTCTTGTGCCAGGCACTATATGGTAATACTACCCCTTTCCTCATCACTCAGACTTCTTCAGGAAATCTGTGCAGGATAGAGAAGAATTTATAGTAATTACTAAATTTTTAAAATTGATTTTGGTTTTTAAGCCTCAGATCTGAACATCTGAGTTTGTAATTGATTTAGTTTCTTAATTCCCACTCTGTTTTTTCCAGATTTGGGGATGTTCATTCTCATTGCAGAATTGTAGTCTCTGGATTTTTATGCACTTGTACCCCACTGAAGTTTTTCATTATAAATACTAAGAAATGTAGTCAACAAGAAGAGTTTATAGAACCTTAAAAGATCTGACATATATCCATGAGTTTGCTATCTCTATTTATTTGGATAGTCAGTAACTGCTCACATTGATAAGCCACTTGTATATGGACTGCTGACTGCAGTGGTTCACTGATTCTATGATTGATATTTGTGCAGTTTGGCACCTATCATGTAGAAAAAGTACTCTGTTGTATTCTTAAATTGTCTTGGACTTTTAAAGTGATATGATTTTTTAAATCTTTATTCACCTGATGAGAATTAAGTGTATTGACTATTTTTATTCTTATGGTTATCATACTCCTTTTGAAATGAAATTGTTATGAAAGACATATAATTTCTATCATTTACATGTGGAGATAGAGTGAGGAAACCACCCACCCCCCCGGAAAATCTAGGTCTTTTCCTCACTTCCACTATGGCTTCTTATTTCCTGATAATTGGTGAGTTTATATAAACCACCTGTACTTGTTGCTCTCTTTAAAAAAAACCCAAAAATCAAAACCCTCGAGCTGAAGTAGGATCTAAATGTTGACTAGCAAGGAATCAATGATTAAAATTATAGTATTTCCATGCTATGGAATACAACCCACATATTGTAAATGTTGGAGAATATTTAATAAAGTGTGGCTTTCAGATGTTTCCTTTTAATTGAACCCAAACAGGATACACATATATCAAAATCAAATAGATTAAAACCAGTAATCAGGATAAAATGTTAAAAAGCAGAGAAAAAAGATATATGTATCACAAGGGAATAAGCATAAGGGAAATCAAATATTTTTTTATCAGAAACTATACAAGACCCAAGGCAATGAAATGACATCTTTAAAGTGTTCAAAGGGAAAAAAATAACTGTCAATTTAGAGTTCCATCAAAAATTCTTTCAAAAATAAAGTATAAATAAGGACTTTGAACTCTTTTTAAGAAATTAAGACTTTGTTTTTAGAGAAGTTTTAGGTTCACAGCAAAATTGAGGGGGAGATGGAGATTTCCCATATACTCCCACCCCTTCTCCCCCAGTCTCCCCATTCCCAACCTCCCTCAGCAGAGTGGTACATTTGTTACAATTGTACCTTGTACAATTGTACCTACATTAACACATCATAATCACCCGAAGTCCATAGTCTACTATGGTTTACTGTCAACGTTGTATAGTCGATAGGTTTGGATGAATGTATAATAACATGTATCCATCATTATGGTATCATACCGAGTATTTTCACTGTTCTAAAAGTCCTCTTTGTTTTGCCTATTTATCCCTATCTCCACCCCAATCTCTGGCAGCCACTGATCTTTTCATGTCTCTATAGTTTTTTTTTTTCTTTTCTAGAATGCCATATAAGTGAAAATATACAGTTTGTAACCTTTTTAGATTGGTTTCTTTCACTTAGCAATATGCATTTAAGATTCCTCCTTGTCTTTTCATGGCTTGGTCACTCATTTCTTTGTAATGCTGAATAATATTCTATTGTCTGGATGTACCACAGTTTATCCATTCACCTACTAGAGAACATCGTGGTTGCTTCCAAGTGTTGGCAGTTCTGAATAAAGCTTCTATAAACATCTGTGTGCAGGTTTTTATGTAGACGTATGTTTTCAACTCTTTTGGATAAATACCAAGGAGAGCAGTTGCTGGATTGTTTGGCAAGAGTTTATATTAGTTAGAACCCACCGAATTATCTTCTAGAGTGTCTGTATATTTTCCATTCCCACTAGAAATGAATGGGATTTCCTGTTCCTCCACATCCTCGTCAGCGCTTGGTGTTGTCATTGTTCCAGATTTTGATAGATGTGTATCTCATTGTTTTAATTTGCATTTCCCTGATGACATATGGGGAGCATCTTTTCAGATGCTTATTTCCCTTCTGTTTATCTTCTTTGGTGAGGTATCTGTTAAAGTCTTTGACCCATTTTTTTAATTGGGTTGTTTTCATACTGTTGAGTTTTAAGTGTTCTTTGTATATTTTGGATAACAGTCCTTTATCCCATGAATCTTTTGCAAATATTTTCTTTTTAATAATAATTATGTTTTCAATATTCTTTACATAATTTTATAAATTATTTTGACTTATAAATAGAAAACTACTAAAATAGAAAATAAACAGTTGGGTTTTCAGGGCTGAAATAAACACATTAGGTATTGACCTCCTAGGTTTAACATGAGTCCAAGGTATTTCCTCTGGTCTTTTGTACAGTCATGATCATTTACAAAAATCAAACTTCGTTCTCTTAGCCCTGACCAATGTGTTAAAACATCATCAGTTTTTGTAAAGTCTAAACGACAGCACTAGTTTTCAATGGAAATATAAATAAGCCTTGATTTGATTTAACAAAATGATAGTGTTAGCAAAATCTTACATTTATATATCCTAAACCCAGTATCTAGTGTTTCCAGAAAATCATCTACAGAGAACATATTTTAGTTCATTTCACAGTCTGTTAATTGTGTAACACACTGTAACCATTACTTTTTACCAACTACAATTACTCTTCTAATGAAAACTGATGAATTTAACAAAAAATTATTAGATCGGTTTGATCTAAGCATGAACAAGTGGTTGATGGGAAATGCTTCCTAATGAATATTTCATTCCCTTTACCCCTCCCTCCTTCAATTTCATAATTGAATTACATGCCTCAATTTAGTTAAGTAAAGAAATAATAATTTAAAACATTTAGTGTACAAAATACCATAATATGTAACATTAGCTATAAGGAATTTTCTATTTCAGACCAGAGAAGATATTGCCTGTCGTTTGGTTTTTATACATAGAGTATATGAAGGCAAATCTAGTTTTTTTTTCCGTAAAATTTTCTTCTTCCTCAGTTTTCTGCCTCCTAAATATCTTTGAAATAATGTTCTCTTCTCTCTTTGTCATTGTCAATGAAAACCACCATTATTTCTAGCAACCCAATTTGCTGCTTCTCTTTCTTCTGTCCCATTTTCCTTCAATTTCCTATCAGAAAATTCTTTTAAAAAATGCTTAAATCTTGACTTAAATCTTTCAGTGGTCTCCCATTGCCTTTAGAATAAGCTGCTAATAACTTAGAATAAGAGGTCCTGTGGGGTTTGTTTCCTGGCTGCTTCTCAGTGTCACCTTCCCTGTGGCATCCAGTGCTCCAGTAATACTGGACAGTTTGCTGCACTTCCAACATTTCCTGATGTGCTTGTAGGCTTACCTCTGAATATTCAGTTTTCCCTGCTTGAATTGTTGTCCCCAGATTTTCTCTGCCCCCCACACCACTTAGTAAATTTTCATTCATCGTTCAAGAAGCAAATTTAAACTTTTCTTTTTTGTCAGTAGGAGGGCAAGATGTTAAAATGTGTCATCAGCATAAACTTTATCCTAAGAATACTGTAAAATAACCTATATTTTGAAACCATCCTCCATATCAATTTCCCATGTCTTTATTTGTACCATGTTTACAAACAGAGCCTTCAAAGTACTTGTAATGAAGAGGACTGGTTAATACCCCACCCATATCCCCTCTTCCTTATCTCTTCACTGCATACCATAAATTCAGAGAATTAATAAAAGTCTAAGAGCAGCCCTCTCAACCTGTTATGGAGGAAATTTGATGTATAAGTGTTACAGTTCCTTTGTCCCTAGGTTAGGGTCTATATGAGGTGTTCCTCAAAGAAGTTAAGATCCTATAACTCACAGTGGTAACTTGCCAGATAATTCATCCTTTATTGGTTCTCTTTCCTTCCCTCTTACATTTGCCTTGACTCATTTCTTGGGATCATCTCCAAAATAAGTTACTTGAACTAAAATCTTTGTCCAACAGTCTACTTCTGGTAGAACACATACTAAGAAAGACACTGGTAAATACCACTTACTCATTGAATTGTTTTTGCATGTCGTAATCTATTAATGTTGGGCTTTGCTAACCAGAATGTCTTAGGAGTTTCAAAGTAAATAATTATAGCTTCTATATAAGTATATGAACTTATGTATAGTTCATATGTACGGATATAAACTTAGAGCATATAGATTCCATTCAAGCTCAAGTGAGAGTAGTTTGAAGATTAAAGAATAGGACAAAATAAACCAAGGATGATGACATAAAACCCATCACAATCTCTGGGTATCTGGCATTATCTGACCTATGGGATTCTTCTCTTAGCATTGGAAAAAAAATTCCTGAGTCAATTTTAGCACCAAAATATTACTTAGATCTACATGTATTCTTCTTACAATCTTATAACACAGTGTTAGGCTTTGGCTAAACTTTAGACCTGGTTTTCTTATTTTTGTCATTTTATTCTAAGATAAAAATTATAAAATAGCAAATCAAAAAGTAAAAGAAAATAAAAACTAATTCTCATTGTTTCTCCCTAAGAGATATCACTATTAAAAGTCTGGCATAGCTTTCCATACAAATTTCCATGTGTATAGTATTATATAAATTTAGGCTAACACTGTTCATATCATTTTGTGAACTTCCCTTCCCAGTAAATAGTCTGAATTTTTCAATGTCATTAAATATTTTTCTGTAAAATTATTTTTGATTGCTATAGGATACTGCATTTAAGATTCTTATTTTTTGGTTTCGTTTGCTATTTTAAGTGACACATTTATAAATCCTTAAAGTCAAATTTTGTAAACTGATAGTTGTTACAGGGCCTACCCATGGTAACCATATCCTGGCTCATAGAATCTTGGGAAATTTTACCACCTGGCATCAGAGAATCAAGTAATTCAGTGTTTTAAAACTACTTCAAATGTCTCTACCTAAATTTTATTAGAGATCCCTCTTCTATATGACTCTCATTTCAGAACTAACCCATTCCGGTTATTCTGTTTATTCGTGTTCTTCTTTTCCCAAAACACGTATTACTACCTGACTTACTACATAATTGCTCATTTTTAATGTTTATTGTCCATCTCTTCAATAGACTTTAAGAACCATGAATGAGTAGCATGTGGTGGGTGTTTAATAAATTTTTGAAAAGCAAGTACGACTTGAAAAAGGCCTTTTTCACATTGTATAATCTCTAATTCTAGTTATTTCAACTCATTATCATAAGAACCAGCATCCCAAAATAATCTTTAGGTTATACTATTTCTTCACTTTGGGGATTTTTGCCCACAGGTTGCTCAGTTGCTAATTTTCTTGTGGGTTTTGGAACTATTTTGATGTATATCATCAGTTCATCTGCACTAGAAAAATCAAAATGAAACTGGATGTTTTCGACACAGAGGAGGAGAGGACTGACCTCCAAATGTGGGTGTAGAATCTGAGATCTACATGAGTTATCTCAAAGCCCAGCATCAAAGTTAGATTATACATGTAGCCATTATAACCATTACAAGGGTTAATGCAAATTATCACTTGATAGGTATCTAAAATCTATTATATGTTGAACTCTGTAGTAAAGTCATATTTTCCTGTGGAATATCTTTCTAGTAGAAATAAGTGCATGAACATTTTAAGGCTGTTACACATTTATTTTCACTTAGATTTTGGTATGTTAAAGATGTTCATATGATTTGGATTAGGGGAGTAAAAAGAAATTTTCATTTAGTCATATTTTGTCTGCTCTTTTAAAAATGTATTTCTCCTGTTTGCTGCCTCTGGGGCCAATGCTAGGTGTTTGGAGAGGAGGAACTTTCCCTTTCCACTGCTGAGCTCAGGCAGCAGGTTACTGTACCATGAGGGGGGGAATTCCATAGTGATGTTGCTGCTGATCAGCCCAGGTCGTGACATATGAGATTTGATTATTATCTTAGCTCAATAATTAAAAATTTGTTATTTAGCAAGAAATTATTTATCTCTCTTTAGAACCAGCTTTGGTAGTTGACTCCATGACCTCTAGAGTTGAGTCAATGTACCCGGCAGATTTATTAGATTCTATATAAAAAAGAAGTCCCTTGATTACAATTAGTTTGTCATAATGCAACCAAATCCCTTTCTTGTCCCAGAAAAAATTGTTTTTCAAGGATTATATAACATTCTGAAAGAAAAATAAAACACATATGCATTTGTATTACAAATGTGAAAATGGTTTTTTAGTACTTTTTTTGATGCCAACACAACTCAAACTCTACACCCATACTTGAAGGATTGATGCCTCAGATTATCCGGCCTCAATAAATAAAAAACAACAAGCAAACAAAAAAGAAAAACATTGATAATTTGTTTTATTACTAATTGAGTAATTTACATTCAAGCCAAAAAAAAGTGCATACACAAACTTCAAAGATAAGCCAGAGGCTAGAAAAGAAATTTGCAATGCATGGTACCCCCCAAAACACCGAGACCCAGAATATATAAAGATTCTTACATTCAGCAAAAGACAACCCCAAAGAAAAATGGGCAAAAGACATAAAGAGACAATCTGAAGAAAAGGAAACCTGAATGTCCAACGAACATATGAAAAAGTGTATATTTTTAATAGCAAAAAAAGTGAAAATAAGACATCAGTGAGATACTTTTTCAACTCCAATAAAAGTCTGAGAGTTTCGTAGCTCTCATACATGATGTCAATACAAATTAGTATAACCTCGTAAAAAGGAATTCGGCAATGTCTAATATAATTGAGGGTGCAGATAACATGCAGTCCAGTAATTCTACCCCTAGTGATATATTCTAGAGAAAATCTTTCAAAAACAGCCTGCCAACCACCAACACAAGGCTAGATCTGACCTATGGGTTCACTTGTATCTGTCTGATATCTGAATACAGCTATCACACAAATAAACCCAGACCAGAAGAATTGTGAGAATTAATAAGTATGCTTTCAAGTCACTAAAGTATGGAGTAATTTGTTTCACATAAAAAAAAAGCTAGCATATCCACTCATGTCTATGCTATATATAAATATAAATACAAACACAGTGAAAATAAAAAATAAGATTGTGTTATCATTTTGGAACAATAATATAGAATAATATTTTCCTACATGAGGCAAGATATTGTGTATTTGTTTTTGTTATTATCTCTGTAGCTAGAGAAAACCAGAAAAATAAGTAGAGAGAGAAGTAATTTTCCCTTCTCACTCCAAAAATGTAGCCAGTTTTTGTGTCCTGATTGTGGGCTTCTTTGCATCAGATGATCTTTGGGGACCTTGGTATTTTGTGATGACGATAAGAATTTGCTTTGTCTTCATCCACTGAGAGAGGCTAGTTCTTCGAGTTGAAGTGGCTGAGTGCCCAGATCTAAGGAAAAGAAAATTGTTAGTTTAGGTTATCCCAGAGGCAGACACTGAGAAAGGAATTTGAGTGCCAGACGTTCATTTGGGAAGTACAGAAAATAACAATAAGGGAGAGGAGAGGTGGTACAGGGAAGGGAAGGAGACAAAAGGTATATTCAGTGGTGCAGGGAAGGGAAGGAGACAAAAAGTACATTATTCAGCCTACTCTCCCCCAAGGGCAACTGGAGCTCAATCCTGTAAGGAAACTAAAACTGGTGTAAAAAACTGGTGTAAACATCTGACTCAGTTTCACCTCTGCAATCCTTCTCCTCTCATCTACCACAGAAGGATGAGAGAGCTGGAGTATTTACACACCACCTTCAACGAGTTGAGGCCTGTTCCGGTGGGAGAGTGGTGTTAATTCCCTGGAATTTCCAGACTGCTATTTAGGAGGAAACCTTTTCCTGGCTCTGGAAAAAAAAAATTCCTCAGGCGAAGGGAAGTTCATCAGAGAACAATAAAAGTCCAAGACATAGGGGCAGGGTCTGATGGTGTCTGCTCCAGCGATCTTTCCTGTAATTGGGCAAAGGAGAAATTTGGTTTGGAAATTTCAGAGATTGGTCTACTTGCTCAGTGATTGGAAAGTGGGGACTTGGATGGCTCGGGTTGCCATGGTTACTCTGAATGGAGACCTTAAGGGGTGAAGTAGCGGCTGATTCCAAGTTTGCTTTGCTGGCCCCTCAGTCCACCAGACTTTCAAGGGTTCATATATTGCAGAGGGCAGGCTCTAAGGCAGCCAGATATAGTAGAAGCAGAAGCCAAATTTCAACCTCATAAGCCCTTGGAGACTTGTGTATTATAGGGAGTGGGAATGCCCCGCTGCCAAATATGATTATGGTAAGGTTTTTGTATCATTGGTAAGTGGGGCATAAACCTGAGTGATTTAGGAAAAATAATCCATCTAAGGTTTCCTGCACCTAAGTGATATGGAACATATTATAACCAGTCTCCTATTGTTAGAAGTCAATACATTATGTATAAAATCAAGATGATTATCTTTGAATTTTACCTGTGTGAGGATGTCTGAGAATTTTCTGTAGGAGAAATCCCTAACTGGAAATCTGGATCAAAAGGTGGGCACAGTTTGAGTTTTAAAATATACTGCAAAATTGTCTTTGAAAATGGATATATTGATTTATACATAGTTCCACCAATGTATTGATAGTTGGAGTTTTAATGATGCGTAAGTGACATTTTTAAAACATATCTTTTAACTACATACAGCTATTCCTAGCTTCCATGTCTTAATCTTCTCTTATTTCACAGAACAACAGGAAGTCATAAGTTATCAACACAAGGGTGTCAAAAGGTGCCAAGTTGTTCTTAATTAGACTAGTTGATTTTCTTCTCACTTTTGAGATATTTCTGGAAACTGAAAGAATTTTTTTCTTTAAGTTATTCAAACTCATTTGCTAAATTTGCTTTTGTATAATATGAAATTCATATTTAATGTCAGGGCGTTACCAGAATTCTAGTTCTGTGACTCATTTTTTCCAGTTTTATTCTTTATTATCGTATTTATTTAGCATGTGTGATAGAGAACTGTTAAACAGAATTCCATGTATATTATAAAAAAGACTAAGTTGATTTACAAAACTTAAAACTCCCAGTAAGTAAAATGAAAATAAGAGAAATTATATCTTTGATAAGATTCAGCTTTTATCAGGAGGTAATACTAAAATTTGCTTTCAGAATATAATCAAGCATTTGTCCAGTTATCTTTAATTGATCTGCTATAAAAGAGTGAAAATTGTAGATGAAATTGCGATGCATTACAAATCAAAGAAGAGGATAAAATAAAGCAAAATAAGATGGAGATTTTTTCATTTGAGCAGTCATGGGCTCCTTACTGTTTTTCAATATTGCTAGTGAGGGGAAAAAAATTCAATAGCTTAAAATCAACCTGGACTTTAAAATGAAATTTAAAAAAAGTTTTTGTAATTTTGGTTACTTTTAACTCAAAATGGGAGTTCTATGACAGGCTGGAGAAACTACTCACTCAGGCAGCATGGGTGAAGGGCTAATTATGGCAATGAGAGGAGAGAGGGGATAGAAGTTAACGAGTCTGAATCTCTCCAGTGCTGTTACTCCCTTACTCTGTGTTTCTAACTTAGGCTTGTAAAGATGCCCATTTGCTTTTTAGTCTGAAGTGCTCAGAAAAACAGATAAGACCATGGGCTTGGGCATCGCAGTGGCTGAATCTCATCCATCTCTTACTAGCTAAATTTTAAGTTCTAATTTTTTGTTGAAGTATAGTTGATTTACAATATTCGTTTCAGATATACAACACAGTGATTCAATATTTTTATAGGTTATACTCCATTTAAAGTTATTACAATATAGTGGCTATAATTCCTGTGCTGTATCCTTGTTTTTCATCCATTTTATAGATAGTATCTCTTAATCCCATATCCCCACACCTCTATCTTGCCACTCTCCCTATCCCTTTCCTATTATCCACTAGATTTTCTTTTATTAAAAATTTATTTATATTTTAATTTGACTGTGTGGGGTCTTCGTTGCTGCACGCGGGCTTTCTCTAGTTGTGGTGTGTGGGCTACTCAGTGCAGTGGCTTCTCTTGTTGTGGAGCATGGGCTCTAGGCCGTGCAGGCTTCAGTAGTTGTGGCACGTGGGTTCAGTAGTTGTTGCTTGTGGGCTCTAGAGCACAGGCTCAGTAGTTGTGGCACATGGGCTTAGTTGCTCCACGGCATGTGGGATCTTCCCGGACCAGGGCTCGAACCTGTGTCCTCTGCATTGGCAGGCAGATTCTTAACCAATGTGCCACCAGAGAAGTCCCTACTAGATTGTTTTCTATATCTGTGAGTCTGTTTCTGTTTTGCTATATACATTCATTTATTTTTTAGATTCCACATATGTGATAATATCGTACAATATTAGTCTTTCTCTGTCTAAATTATTTCACTAAGCATAATACTGTCTAGGTCCATCCATGTTGTTGCAAATGGCAGAATTTCATTCTTTTTTATGGCTGAATAATACTGTGTGTGTGTGTGTGTGTGTGTGCGCCTGGCTGTCTGTCTCTGTGTGTCACACCTTTATCCATTCATTGTTTGATAGACACTTGGATTATTTCTCTCTTCTGGCTATTGTAAATAGTGCTTCTGTGAACATTGGGGTGCATGTATCTTTTCAAATTAATGTTTTTGTTATTTTGAATATAAACCCAAGAGGGGAATTGCTGGATCAGATGGTAGTTCTGTTTTCAGATTTTTGAGGAACCTCATACTGTCTTCCATAGTAACTACACCAATTTACATTCCCACCAACAGTGTACAAAGTTCCCTTTCCTCCACATATTCATCCACATTTGTTATTTGTAGACTTTTTGATGATAGCCATTTTAACAGTTTCGAGGTGATATCTCGTTGTTTTGATTTATCTTATAATTAGCGATGATGAGCATCTTTGCATGGGCCTGTTAGCCATCTGTCTGTCTTTTTAGAAAAAGCCTATTCAGGTCTTCTGCCCACTTTTTTAATTGGGTTGTTTGTTTTTTTGATATTGAGTTGTACGTGCAGTTTATTTTAGATATTACCCTCTTATTGGTCATATCATTTGTAAATATCTTCTCCCATCCTGTAGGTTGTTTTTTTTTGTTTTGTCAATGATTTCTTTCAGTGTGCAAAGGCCTTTATTAGGTCCCATTTATTTATTTTTGCTTTTGTTTCCTTTGCCTTAGCAGATAGATCCAAAAAATATTGCTGTGTTTTATGTCAGAGTATTCTGCCTATA
The DNA here is from genome assembly GCF_002837175.3 of Physeter macrocephalus. Classification (NCBI taxonomy): domain Eukaryota; kingdom Metazoa; phylum Chordata; class Mammalia; order Artiodactyla; family Physeteridae; genus Physeter; species Physeter macrocephalus. The sequence goes on from NC_041218.1 coordinate 64,308,693, forward strand.
TTCTCTTCTAGGAGTTTTATGATTTCAGGTCTTACATTTAGGTTTTTAATCCATTTTGAGTTTATTTTTGTATATGGTGTTAGGGAATGTTCTGATTTTATTCTTTTACAGGTAGCTGTCCAGTTTTCCAGCACCACTTCTTGAAGAGACTCTTTTCTCCATTGTATACTCTTGCTTCCTTTGTCATAGATTAATTGACCACAAGTGTGTGGGTTTATTTCTGGCTTTTCTATTCCATTCCATTGATCTATGTGTCTGTTTTTGTGTTAGAACCATGCTGTTTTGATTACTGTAGCTTTGTAGTATAGTCTAAAATCAGGCAGCATGATACTTCTAGCTTTGTTCTTTTTTTCTCAAGGTAGCTTTGGCAATTGGGGTCTCTTGTGATTCCATATACTTTTTAGGATTAATTGTTGTAGTTCTATGAACACTGTCATGGTACTTTGATTGCAATTGCATTAAATCTGTAGATTGCTTTTGGTAATATGGCCATTTTAACAATATTAATTCTACCTGTTCAAGAACATAGGATATCTTTCTGTTTCTTTGTATCGTTAATTTCCTTCATCAGTGTTTCATAGTTTTCAGAGTATAGGTCTTTGACCTCCTTGATTAAGTTTATTCCTAGGTATTGTATTTATTTATTTATTTATTTAACATCTTTATTGGAGTATAACTGTTTTACAATAGTGTGTTAGTTTCTCCTTTACAACAAAGTGAATCAGTTATACATATACATATGTTCCCATATCTCTTCCCTCTTGCGTCTCCCTCCCTCCCACCCTCCCTATCCCACCCCTCTCGGTGGTCACAAAGCACAGAGGTGATCTCCCTGTGCTATGCGGCAGCTTCCCACTAGCTATCTAATTTACATTTGGTAGTGTATATATGTCCCTGCCACTCTCTCACTTCGTCACAGCTTGACCTCCTTGATTAAGTTTATTCCTAGGTATTGTATTTATTTTTTTGATGCCCCACTTACAGACCATTGAGACAGAAAATCAAAAAGGCTACAGTGGTCTTAAATGACACAATAAACGAATTGGACTTAATAGATATCTATAGGACATTCCATCCAAAAACAGCAGGATACACATTCTTTTTAAGTCCACATGGAATGTTCTCCAGGATATATCACCTGCTAGGCCTCAAAACAAGTAGGTCTCAAATTTGAGAGGATAGAAATTATATCAAGCAGTTTTTTTCTGACCACAATGATATGGAACTAGAAGTCAATAACAGGAAAAACGAACAGAGAAAAGAACAAACATATAGAGACTAAACAATATGCTACTAAAAAACCAATGGGTCAATGAAGAAATCAAAGAGGAAATCAGAAAATACCTAGACACTAATAAACATGGAAACAAAACTTGCCAAAATCTACAGCATGCAGCAAAAGCAGTTCTAAGAGGAAAGTTGACAGTGATACAGGCCTTCCTCAAAAAATAAGAAAAATCTCAAATAATCAACCTAACATACTAACTGAAGGAATTAGAAAAAGAAGAAAGAAAGCCCAAAGTCAGCAGAAGGAAGGAAATAATAAAGGTCAGAGAGGAAACAAAGACCAAAAAAATATTAGAAAAGATCAATGAAACCAAGAGCTGGTTTTCTGAAAAGAAACAAAATTGATAAACCATTAACCAGGCTCATCAAGAAGAAAAGAGAGAGGACCCAAATAAACAAAGTAAAGAATGAAAGAGGAGAAATCACAACCGATACCACAGATATACAAAAAATCATTAGAGAATACTATGAACAGTTATATTCCCACAAACTGCACAACCTAGAAGAAATGTAAAAATTTCCAGGAATATACAGCCTTCCAGAACTGAATCAGGAAGAGACAGACAATTTGAATAGACTGATTTCTGTAGTGAAATTCAATTTGTAATAAAACAAAACAAAACAAAACAAAAAACCTCCCAGCTAACAAAATTCCAGGGCCAGATGGCTTCAAAGGGGAATTCTACCAACATATAAAGAAGAGCTAATACCTATCCACAAACTACTCCAAAAATTGAAGATGGTAGAACACTCCCAGGTTTATTCTACAGGCCACCATTACTTGATGCCAAAACCAGGCAAAGACATTACAAAAACATAAAATTACGGGCTAATATCTTTGAATATAGATGCAAAAATTCTCAACAAAATATTAACAAACTGAATCCAACAATATAAAGGATCATACACCATGGTCAAGTGGAATTTAATCCAGGGATGCAAGGATGGTTTGATATTGATTCAAAACAATTGATGTGTGATACACCACATTAACAAGAGGATGGGTAGAAATTACATGATCATCTCAATAGTCACAGAAAAAGCACTTGACAAAATTCAACATCGTTTCATATAAAAACTCTAATCAAAGTTGGTATAGAGGGAACATATCTCAACATAATGAAGGCCATCTATGACAGATGCACAGCTAACATACTCAGTGGTGAAAAGCTGAATACCTTTCCTCTCAACTTAGGAACAAGACATGGATGTCCACTGTCACCACTTCTGTTTAACATAGTAATGGAAGTCCTAGCCACAGCAATCAGATAAGAAAAATAAAGTAGCATCCGAATTGGGAAGAAAGAATTAAATCTATCACTGTTTGCAGATGACATGATACTGTATATAGAAAACCCTATAGTCTCCACAAAGACTATTAAAATTAATGAATTAATTTAGTAAATTTACAGGATACAAGATTAATATACAGGAATCTGTTGCTTTTCTATACACTAATAATTAACTATCAGAGAAAGCAAAAAAAACCCCAACAAAACGCTGTTTAAATTGCATCAAAAAGAATAAATTGTAAATTATTTAATCTCGAGTCTGTTTCTTTGTCTATAAAATGGGATAAATAATAGCCATCTCACTGGGTAATTGTGAAGTTGAACAAAGACAACAATATGTGCATTGTCTATGTATGTGTTATGTACTGAGACTTGAAGCTTAGTGATATTTTAATTTGCTGTTTTTGGTACTGTTCTTACTATTACTTATTATTGTAATGCTTTACTTTGGTTGGGGATTAAATCATTTACTAGAAATGAAGGGAACATGTCATAGGATTCAAGTTTCCTAACAATCACACTTAAAAGATGAATTCCAAATGATTCTTTTTACTACTGTCAGTAGAATGGGCTTTCTCTTAGGTCTGTAGAAGGATTCTTACTAAGAATTTTTGGTAAGGTTTTTTATAAGTCTATGTCATTGTTCAGACAATTCACAAATGTAAGTATATAATTCATTCTTGAGAATAGCTGTAATATAAAATAGTTCAGTAGTTACTAAAACTGGATGATAATCAAAATCACCTGTGGCATTTCAAGACATACAGAAACTGAGGTCCTGCCCCAGTCCTTCTCAATTAGAGTCCTGAAATGGGTTATCTGTATGATAGGAATCACTTCTGATGGTCAGACCAATGGGGCAACTGCTACTGTATTTGAAGATCAGTTTTAGAAATGTTATGCCTTTAGTAAAATGGGGTAAATGTCCCCCCTCTTGTTGCATTTAACATTGTGCTTATGGATTAATTTTCAGAAATGGTATGAGGAGTAAATGTTTTCTCCCCCTTCCCTTTTACATTGCTAACAGTGTAGACCTTTGAGTTATTCTAGTCTAATTTCCTCCATATGCAAAGATTCTGGCAATCTTGACTCATTCAGCAAATGGAGTATATATCACTACGTGAATGCTTTTCATCTAGTTCACAGAAATCCCTCTTCTGGGAGCTAAAAGACACCTCTTTGTAACATTCATAAAAATTTGGGAAGATAATCCTCTGATTTGTTTCTACGTTTACACTGAGGATTATCTATTATTTAAAAGCCAACAATTTACGTGAAATGCTGGGAAATAAAGTGCAGCTGTGGTTTGTGGGAGAGTGATGTGAGAGAAGTTCAATGACTTTTCTAACCATTGGGTTTCTTCATCCAGACCATCATGGCTTTTTCTTCAGACCAGGTTTGCAAAATTTAATGCCTACTAGCATATATGAGTGAAGTACGTGGGGACTCGTACAAAATGGTATCCATAATTGACTAAGTTGAATTTTTTCTGTATCATTTTATTTGCAGGTTATATATGTAGTGCTAGTCTTTACTTCTCAGAAGGTGTATATGTAGTCTTCCAGTTTTCTTGAAATCCATGGTCCTCTTGGTAATGTTGTATTTTATTTTTAAATTTTGATAGAAAGATGAGTCTAACAAATGTTTAATTTTTTTCTTAACTCTGCTTTAAGAAAACTGTGCAGATGTGATAAATGGCAGTTTATTGTTGCAGTGTAGGAATAAAGACTCAGTGTTTCTGATCTGATTATTCTTTTTTCCCAAGAGGGCTCCATATTCTTAAGAGATTGAAATTAATTTGTATGAGAAATTTAAAAAACATTTTTAAGAGATGGAAATTAATTTAAAAAATTAACAATATATTGTTGGTTTACACAGCTTGGACCAGTCAAAACACATCTATGGGATAAGATGTGGCTCATCTTGTACCTTCTAGCAGCCTCCTTTCTAGACATTTATGTACTTCAAACATAATAAATAACCATGGATAGTGGCATTAACTCATAGTGTTGATGTGCTCCTTTTATTACTCTTAATTTTTCTCCTAGATTTCAAAGAACGAGCGTTCCTTGTGTCTTTCTTTGACTTTGATCTGCACATTTATTATAACTAGTAAATTCTAGACCATTTTCCAGTAGACTTCAGATCTTCTAACTCAACTGTATTTAGGAAATAGCAGGTGATAATGCAACTATTTAGTTTCTGTTCAGAATTTGCTACTTTTTGGTGCAGAAAGATGCAGCCCAAATCCCATTTGCAGTGTTTATTACCTCTCAGAATCTGTGAGCAAGCGTCTTTCCTGGTCCTTTTACTTGTCTGTCTTGTCTATTGGCTATCCATTTTCCATTGCTGTCCCAGGTTGGCTGCCAGCAGTACATTTCTCAGCCACTTAATAACTTTACTTAGACAGATTTATAAGAATCCAAGTGCTGTCAAGTCCCTGAGATGTATAGATTGAGGCTTTCTTCTTCTCTTCCACCCCTTCCAACTTTACAGTGTAAGTCTGTCTCCTTAATAGCACTTTGGTCTTAATAGAGCGTGTCTCTCAGGGTCCAGCATCAGCTGTATTGTTGGAGCATGGCTTATGATCATCTCTTCTGCACTGGACTGCAGTTAAATAGGAGCCATTTATTTCTGTTGTTGTCAATATCACATTTCATGAACCTGAAACTCATTACATTTTTTTTCAACTTACCTTCCTTGGCTTTGTAAGGGCATTTCCTATTTGCCACAGATCATTCCTTTAGATTTGGAAAGAACTGAACGTTTTGTTACACTTCTGATTGGTATACTAGGGTGCCATTTAGGTTAGGATGGGCAGGAGAAGAAAAGCACACCTTTTGACTACAGAAACTACACTTGCCATACTAAATCACAAGGATAGTGGTTTTGGAGCTTCTAGCTTACAATGCAAAGGAAGGAAAAGAAAGAGCTGTCATATTATGATGTATTACTATAAACTTCTTAAAGACTAGAAATGTTTTTTTTCAAAAGGAATTTAAGAACTGTATCCGAGGGGCAGTTAGGAGTACTGTTAAGGACAATGTCTTACTGGAATACCGGACCCAATTAAAATAGTTTGCTTTTCCTTTTATGCAAATTTTGCATTGCAGTTGGACCCTCTGCCAATCCCTGTTCTAAAGCACAGTGCTAGGTAACTGGACATATTTTTTTCTTCTCCATACTGGTACTTAGAGGAAACCCTGTTACCAGGTGCTGCAAAGTCAGGGCTGGCTCACTGCCCAGATGGAGTTGTGTAAATGAAATGATTTAAGGATGCAACAAAGTTTCCTGTGCTCACCAATATCTCAATCAGTGTTTTATCAAGATACAACTCTTCTATTGACTGATCAGAGTCATTCCTTGAGTTTGAGGATCCTAAGGTGACAGGGCCATTATTCATAGAAGAATACAGAAAAAGTTGTGGCATGGAAAAAAGTCCTAGACTGAGAATCAAGAAACCTGAGATCTAATTAGGATTTACCAGTGAATGACCCGGCTACATGCAATTGAGCTAGGTGTTTGAGGTTTTTGCAGCTTTCTCATCTGCATGGATGATGAAGGTCTGTTTTAACTTGCTAGTTCCTATTTTTGTATTTCCCAGTAATGAGAGGGAGGCATAGTACATTATTTGGACACCTCTCATAACTGTGATTTAATTTACTACGTAAATGAATTATTATGGAAAAAGTAGTTATTTTGTCCCTTAGTGCACACTATTCACTAACCTATCACCAACACCTAACCCAAAGGAGATGCTTAATCATCAGTTTTGAATGAATGGATAAATGAATGCATGAATGAAATAATCTAATCATACTTAGTCTGTCTTTTTAAAAATAGATTCTATCTTTGTGATTTGTCTTCTTATTTATTTGTAACTTCACCTTACACTTATGAACTGGGAATGAGAATGCCCTTTTGCTGTCCTTCTTACAACCATGGTCCAGAGTCTTAGACAGCCTTATATAGGCTTTGCTTACCCAGAACAAACAAATCAGTCAATTCATCTGGTACTCTAGACCCTTGGCAGAATTTCCTTGCCAGGTAGGCTGAATTCCCACGAGTGAGAGCTAAAAACCTTAGGGGACCTAGAAGTAGCTACAGAATACTAGTTGTATGGATTAACCCAACAATTAGACGACTGTTAGTAATGAACTTTTATACTTCTCAAATTTTCCCGGAACCAGTGCTGCATTAGATGTCAAAATACTGATGAGTGTATGTTGGTTTTGCAGGGTTTTGTGTTTGGAAGCACTTTTAGCTCTAGCTTTTTCTAATTTCAGAGGGCTCCTTATTTCCAAACAGTAGCTAAGCATGCTTAATGAAGCAAAATACAGTCTCTGTCATTAAGAAGTCCATAATTTTGTTTTAAAACTAAAACGTAAGAAATTGGAAATACTTATAAATGGACTTTGCAAACTTTCCCATGTTCGCTTTGGGAAAGGAACTATCATAAAGGAGCCTTTTTTATTACAGGTTTTTTATTTTTTTGGTCACTTCTGTAGAGTTACTCCCTTTAAATATCAGTTTTCCATGATCTAGAGAGAGAGAAAAAGCTATTAGTACATGTTGATCTAAGAATCGTGAATCATGTTGATCTAAGAATCACTGAATCATGAGAATTTAATAAAGATGGTTCTTAGCCAAGCAACTGTAGCATCTCATAAATACAATGAAGTAAGTACAAATATTTGCAAGGACACTCCTATTTACCCTCATTGTCTTATGTTTGAAGAAGCAATGGCTATGAGAAGATGGCAGTTATTACAAGAGTGAATGGGAAAAACCACAAAACAAAAACAAAATTTTAAAAAATCTATAATTGTCTTTCAAGCTGAATATCAATATAATCTATATGTGTATCCTACTAAATGTCAAAAATTATTATCAATTACTGATCAGAGTAAATAGCCAACTATTATTTTTATTGTCATTGTGTGCCTAACAGTGTGAAATTTAATCATTGTAAAATATGAAGAACAACTTTGGGTCTCCCTATAACTAACAATCCCAGTTTCTTGAATCCATTTGGGAGGGTTGAGGTGCAGATAAAAAGAGAATAATAGTATCTCATCCAGATTACTTCTTTACTTACTCTGGTTTTCTCTATGCAAATTGAAATAGCTGCAGTATGTGCCTTCACATGTGTAAGAGCCAAGATAGGAAGACCTAGTTGCATTTCTAAGTGAACCTTTGTTAGGTATCATTTTAAAGACTTCCATAGGAGAAATTTCTTAACTTTGTCCGTAACATCTCTTGTGTCAGCAGTCTTTAACTTTTTCTCTTTCCACATCTAAAGGTTCTGGTTCTTTACCTAATTCAAGTGTTTATAGCAAAGGTGGAGTGAACTAGTATGCTGCTGTCTTTGATATTGATATTGTGTTGATATCAGCATAATTATGTTTATTATGCACACATTGATACCATAGCGAATTATAAATAAAAGACCTTGCCGAAGAACAGCAGATTATAATAATGGGAAGTGTTTATTGAGAACTTCAATATGCCAGCAATAGTCCTATGTAATTTGTATGGTATCATATTTATTTTCAAAGTAATCCTGTGGAATACTCATTTTCCCTTGTGTTTATGGCTGCGGAGACTGAGTGTTTAGGCAATTTGCCAAAAGCTACAGAGTCAGAATTTGAACCCAGGTAGTCTGATGTCAAAGCCTATGTACCACCTAATTAGTTTCTTTCTAGAAAAATTTTTGAGCTTACTGTATTTGTCACAAAAATATTATTAATTTATTAGATTCAACTTTCAGAGTTGCATTTTCTAAACTCTATTCCCTGGAATAAAAGTCTCATGAGGTAGTAACTCATACAGGGGGATCCTTGGCTAAATATGTTTGAGGTGATGGGTTAATCAATCAAACCAGTTTCTCTTACTAGGCCCTCTCAGGGCTTTTCCCATGCTAATGCACATTGTAGTGCCCCAGGACTAGGAGAGTGTGCAGCGTTTTCCTCTCTTGATCACACTGTGGGAAAGAATTACTTTCATACTAATTTTAGTCTATAGACCTGCACTGTCTGATATGATAGCTACTAGCCAAATGTGGCTATTTAAATTAAAATTAATTAAATTAAAAATTCAATGAGTTGCATTAGTCACATGTTAAGTGTTTAATAACCATATGTGGCTAATGGCTACTATATTACACAGTGCAGATATAGAACATTTCCATCTTCACAGATACTTCTGTTAGCATTTATGTTGTTATTCTGCATTTGGGGCTAGAGGAAAACAATGATTTGTAGGTTACTGAACTATACAGGTAGACAGTGGCTGCACTAAGGTGAATATTGAAATAGAAACAATGCTTTTTTAATGACTTCCTTTAGTTTTTCTACTGCTTTAAAATGAATCTTTTGATTAAAATATAATTGTGTTTATAAATCACTAATTCCTTATATCTATGGCAAAATTCAAAAGATTTATAGGACTTGGAGTTCAGTATTTAAATAGATATAAACAGCAAAATAAAATAGAGGAAAGCAAGCATGAAGAAAGGATACATTAGTAATCTTGGGAGCAAGAAGTTGGATGCAGGGATTCCTCTTTCTGTGTGCTGGATACATAAATAAAATCTAACTGTACGATGCAGCTGGCATAGTTATACCTCATACTCCAGAGAAACAACAGTTGTGATACCCAGCTTGAAAAAGCTAATGATGAAAAACAGACTCTCCCATCAAAGTGGCATTAATAGGGGAAAGGTAAAATACTAGACCTAGGGTTACTTTTTGATACTTACCTGGAATTCTAAAAGCAATGATCTTTAGGGATCAGGCAGTTTGAGGTAAATACATAAAGGGAGAGGGGAATGGTAGTAGGACAGGGATTGGGAGGGTGGGTATAACACAAATAGGGACTTTTCCCCAAATCAATACTTTTTTAAAAAAATAAATTTATTTTTAAAATTTATTTTTGGCTGCGTTGGGTCTTCATTGCTGTGCGCAGGTTTTCTCTAGTTGTGGCAAGCAGGGACTACTCTTTGCTGTGGTGTGTAGGCTCCTCATTGCGGTGGCTTCTCTTGTTGTGGAGTGTGGGCTCGAGGAACGCAGGCTCAGTAGTTGGGGCTCACGGGCTCTAGAGCGATGATCAGTAGCTGTGGCACACGGACTTAGTTGCTCTGGGGCATGTAGAATCCTCCCAGCCCAGGGCTCGAACCCGTGTCCCCTGCATTGGCAGGTGGTTTCTTAACCACTGCACCACCAGGGAAGCCCCCCCCAAATCAATACTTTTGATGCTGGTTGCCAGTATGTGACATCTGAATCCTGATTGTTCTAGAAAAAATGGAATCAAAATCTCACATTCATTAAAGTAAATAGGGAAATGATTTTAAATTAGGGAACAAAAGATATATTTATATTGCCATACATTGGATAACTAGAAAGCAAGACATCACCACCCTCTGGAGGTAGCTGCTCTGAATTGCAAGTACACCATCTCAGAGATAAACCCAGTTTGGCAAGTTTCTTAATTGAATATCTGGAAACACCTGTAATATTTGGTGTTAAATATTATTCACATTAATAAGATTTTAAAATGCTGTGAAGAGTGAGGTTTCAGAGATAGTTATAAAATTGTGGTCAACTTGAAAGTAGGGACAGTGTCTTATTTTAAAATTATTATTTGTATCAAAGTAATACATGTATATTATATTTTTAAGGTACATATCTATAAATATACACATATAATTATAGGTACATATATCTACTTTCCTTTATAGGAAAATGTAATATTTGATCCAGTCATCAATATTTCCAAAACCCCTTCCCAAATTTGCAACTTCATATGGCTAAGTAATGTGTTTCTGCTCATACTACTTGTCAATTTTACATGTAAAATTGACTTCCTATTAGAGAAGATAAGATACCCCTCTTGCATCCAGTTGTTTAAATCAACATTCAACATTCATATTATTATTATTTTTTTGTGTGTGGTACGCGGGCCTCTCACTGTCGTGGCCTCTTCCGTTGCGGAGCACAGGGTCTGGATGCGTAGGCTCAGCGGCCATGGCTCACGGGCCCAGCCGCTCCGCGGCATGTGGGATCTTCCCAGACCGGGGCACGAACCCGTGTCCCCTGCATCGGCAGGCAGGCTCTCAACCACTGTGCCACCAGGGAAGCTCCAACATTCTTATTATTATAGCTTTGTAAGTATGTTTCCTGCCCAAATGTATATTATAGATTGCATTTCTGTTTTTTGTTCAGTTTTCCTGTAATTATTTTTTTCTTTGCTCAGGTTTCTGTCATCATCACTTATTTTTACCAAATTTTCCATCAAAATTGTAAATATTTTATGTAAATCCAAATTAATTAAAATTTTGCCCTCTGCCCTCTCCCTTGCTCATTTCCTTGGCGACATCTCTCTGGAATCCCTCCACCTTTCTGCTCCTGTTTGGACTGGATGTTCTCCAGTTGTCATTCTGGGACTTGCTTATTCTATTCCCCTGGTTGGAGCATGTGTGTTCTGTGTCTGGTATTCAATTTTCCTCCTTGCTATTATATGCCCTCATTTTGCACAAGCTGCGCATCTTTCTATAGTTTCTAGAGAAAGAGGAGATAGGATTTTGTGTGTATGATCTTCTAAACCATAAAAATCTATATTACCCCATTTATTGAGAATTTCTTTAGTTTTTCATTAATGATTTACAGTTTTGGGCTTCCCTGGGGGTGCAGTGATTGAGAATCTGCCTGCCGATGCAGGGTACACGGGTTCGTGCCCCGGTCCGGGAAGATCCCACATGCCGCGGAGCGGCTGGGCCCATGAGCCATGGCCGCTGAGCCTGCGCATCCAGAGCCTGTGCTCTGCAACGGGAGAGGCCATGACAGTGAGAGGCCCGCATACCACAAAAAACAAAAAACAAAAACAAACATACAGTTTTACTCTGAGATCTTGCACGTTCTTTATCAGATTTATTGCTTTCTTTTTAATGATATATTTAAATGGTATGTTAATTTTTTTCTAAATATTGCTTGACAGTATTTAGAAATACAATTTTTTAAAAATTGAATCTGAATTCAGTGGGCTTTAAAAATTTATTATTATTAATATGAATAATTCAACCAGAGCTTTTGGGGGGGTTTAATATATAGTTTATATTGTCTGTGGATAATAACAATCTTATTTCTTCCTTTCCAATTCTCTAAAATTTTTTTCTTTTACCTGCCATTCTATATATACCAGTTAGCAACCAATCCTTTCATTTTTAATTCTACACCTCACCAATTCACTAAGCTTTTAGTGTTTTCAACGTGAATTAACTGCCTTTTACAGTGGGGGTATGGAAAAATAGATAATGTTGAATAAAACTGGTGATAGTGGAGTGGCATATAATATATAAAATAAATTAATGTGTTTAATAGAATAAATTTCACTGGAATTCAACTGTATCTTTTTTATTTTTGTGTTCACTATCTAGCCCAGTGCCTGTTATGCATCAGATAATTATTTTGTTGACTACGTGACTCTTTGAAAAGCTTGAAAGGGTTATTTTTTTAAAATTTTTTGAATATTTTAAATAAGAATAACATTCAGAATTAAAATTATGTATTTGCATAAGTACTCGTAATCACCCTACATAACAAATATTCTAAGTTTAATTTTAGGGACTATTTAAGTTATAACTATTTCACTGGGTACAGTATGAGTCTTCACTACCATGAACAAAAATTCATTGAGAATGTCAAAAGTTCTAGACTCTGTGAAAAAATTAATGTAGGCAAATCCTGGAACGTATTAATGTAGGCAAATATTTGGCAGTTTTAATGAATCAAAAATACATTCTACCAACAGTCATGTGAACCCTACCTAGTAGAGTTGTCAGAGGAACTACATATGGAGGAAGTGGGGCCAGGAATATAGAAAATTGGAACTCTTAACAGTGAGCAGGATAGCGTCAATATTACCCTCACAGTCCAAGAGCAAACTTCACTGAGGTTTGCCACTCTGCTTACCCCTAACATACTCTTTTACCCTACAGAGTTCCAAAATTTCATCAATATTCCAAGTATGTTTTCACCTTTGGGTAGCCTTTCCCTTCCCTTGCATATAACCTTGCCTGATTAAATACTAGTATTTCTTGATGTCTCCATTTAGATACCACTTTCTCTGAGAGCTTTCCCTAAACCTCCAGGTTAGGTTCAGTGCCTCTTCTCTGTAAGTTCGCACAGAACCTTTATCACACTACATTAAAACTGCCTATTTACTGTCGTTCTTACTACCCTCTAAGAAGGTGGAGACTGTCTTTTAAAATGTTAAGTCCTCAGTGCCAATTACTAAGAGGAGACTCTATAAAACTTACTGAGTAGATGACTGAATGTTTACTGAGTATTCATCTATAAACATGACACAACTTGTAAGTAGGCTTTTGGTTTAATGGACATAGCATTTCAGAGTTGGAAGAATACATTATACAAGTAATTACATAACGGGTCATTGAATTACAATTTTTATTGTAAAAATAAAATAATAATAAAATAAAAAATAAAATAAAAAATAAAAAAATAATGACAGGAGTAGACACTTAAAACAGGGAATCTTGGCCAAATTGTGAGTGGAGAATTGTCAATCTGTGATGGCTAATCCTACGTGTCAGCTTGGCTGGACCACAGTACCCAGATATTTGGTCAAACACTAGTGTAGATGTTGCTTTGAAGGTATTGTTTGGATAAGATTAACGTTTAAATCAGTAGACTTTGAGTAGAGCCGATTACCTCTTCCAAATATGGGTGGACCCCATGTAATCAGTTGAAAGCTTTAAGAGAAAAAGGCTGAGGTCCCCAAGGAAGAAAGAATTCTGCTTCCAGATTGCCTTTGAACTCAATACCACAACATCGACTCTTCTTTGGGTCTCCAGCCTGCTGGACTGCCTTGCAAATTTTGGAGTTGGCATCCCCCACTATTGTGTGAGCCAATTCCTTAAAATAAATCTTTCTTTATTCACATCCTTTTGGTTCTGCTTCTCTGCACAACCTAATATATAGCTGTAGAAAGACAACATTGAGGAAGTGATGTTTGGTTTGAGCTTTGAAAGAGGAGAAGCGATTAATATGTGAAAGAGGAGAGAGTAGAAACACCATTCTAGCAGAAATAAAAGCAAGTCCAAGGGCCTTCAGGTGGAAAGACGCACTATATCTTCAAAGAACGAATGCAGTGGGGAAGTGAGGGGAGTGCCATGAAATGAGTTGGATAAGGCAGGTAAGGTCAGATCATGCAGAACCTGGTCATTTCATTTGAAGAAAATTCACAGAAAACCATCTTTATTTGTATTTGACTATAATTATTAAACTACTTTATAAAATTAGATCTACATAGCATTGGGATTAGCCATACTTTAAATTGTCTCTGCCCTTCTCTTCATTACTACCCAAACACAAGCATATTCTGGGAAAAGTAATAGAAACGAATCCCATGTGTCTCAAATAGATGTTTGAAAATGTAAGAAAAGATAAAATATCTGCTACGTTGAATCAAAACATCAGTAAAACATTAGCAGAGCTTGAGTGAACCTGACAAAAGTTCACAAAACAATTCACTTGAGATAACGAGAAAGAAGTTCAAGTGTGAGGCAGGCAGAATGAGACTGATTATTTAATATTCCTTAGTTATTGTATTTAAAAATACAATTAGGCCTTCTCCTAAAATGTCAGTGCACGTTTTTGTGAATTTCACTACCCATCTATTCATTGTATAGCTTCTTTAAACCTTTTAATGCTATTGTGCCTGTTCTCAGGATTTTCAGATATTTCTGAAGCCACAAATGTAGTAGTGTTAAAGAATTAGGAAAAAGCAAAAGTAAAAAAAAAAAATTGAAATAGTTTTCTTATAGATACTTTTACAATAATCAAAGATTTAAATAGAATAGATTTTAAAGGAAGGTATATGATAGCAAATGAACACATTAGGTGTTTCCTACTCTTAAGTGTTTCATAATTAAGAAGTTGGATGTGACGGTGGGAGAATTTTTTTTTAAGATATAAGGAAAACATAAGCTACTTTTAAAATTATAACGTCATTCACTAAGTTCTTGAGAGTGCATTAATTTATGCCTGTTTTAGAGGAGCCTGAACAAACTGGTGTGATAGTAATGAGGACAAGGTGATGATGGCCCGGACCCACCTTTGATCAAGTGGCCAGTGCCTAGGGAGCAGGTGTAGCTGACCAAATCTGAGTGGTAAATGAATTGAGTCTGTAACAAATGGGGTGTCAATTTTTACTCAATTGTACATTGAGCCGTGGAGTTAAGTTAATTAAGACATTATGCATTTTTTCCTCCAGATTTATTGAGGTGTAATTGACAGATAACATTGTGTAAATTTAAGGTGTAAAAGTCAAAGATTATATATAAATAATTACTACAATAAAGTTAGTTACCACATCCATTACCTCATAGTTACTTTATATTTGTGATGAGAACACTTAAAATCTTTTCTCTTAGCAAATTTCAAGTGTACAATAAAGTGTTCTTAATTATAATCACCATTCTGTACTGTAGATCTCCAGAATTTATTAAACTTACAATTGAAAGTTTGTGCCCTTTGACTCACATCTCCCCATTTCCCTTATTCCACAGCCCCTGGAAATGACCAATCTACTCTTTGCTTTTATGAGTTCACCTTTTTAAAGTTCCACACATAAGTGAGGTCATACAATATTTGTCTTTCTATGTCTGACTTATTTTGGTTACAATAATGCCCTCATGTTCATCCATGTTGTTGCAAATGGCAAGATTTCCTTTTCATTGCTAAAAAATACTCCATTGTTTATATCTATGTCTGTATCTATATATCATATTGTCTTTATTCAACTCTCCATGGACACTTAGATTTTTTCCATGTCTTGGCTCTTGTGAATAATCCTACAATGAATGTGGGGCTGCAGATATCTCTTCAAGGTGGTAATCTTTTCTCCTTTGAATACATACCCAGAAGTGGGATTGCCAAATCATATGGTAATTCTAGTACTTTTAAGTTTTTGAGGAACTTGCATATTGTTTCCTGTGGTGGCTGTACCAATTTACATTTCCACCAGCAGTGCACAAGGATTCTCTTTTTTCTGCATCCTCACTTGTCTTTATTATAATAATTGTTCTAAAAGGTGTGAGGTGATATCTCATTGTGGTTTTGATTTGATTTTTTCTGATGATTAGTGATATTGAGCACCTTTTCATGTACCTGTTGGCCATTTGTATGTCTTCTTTGGAAAAATGTCTATTCAGGTTCTTAGTCTGTTTTTTAATTGCATTCTTTTTTTTTTCTTGTTTCTTTTTCTATTGAATTATATGAGTTCCTTATATACTTTGGACTTTAACTCCATATCAGATATATGGTTTTCAAGTATTCTCTCCCATTCCGTGTGTTACCATTTCATTTTGTTGATTATTTTTTTTTGCTGTGCAGAAGCTTTCTAGTTTGATGTAGCCCTTCTTGATTTTGCTTTCATAACTTGGGCATTTGGTGTTGTATATAAAAATATCATTGTTGGGCTTCCCTTTTGGTGCAGTGGTTAAGAATCTGCCTGCCAATGCAAGGGACACGGGTCTGAGCCCTGGTCTGGGAAGCTCCCACATGCTGCGGAGAAACTAAGCCCATGCGCCACAACTACTGAGCCTGTGCTCTAGAGCCCATGAGCCCCAACTACTAAAGCCCACATGCCACATCTACTGAAGCCTGTACACCCTAGAGCCCACGCTCCACAACAAGAGAAGCCACCGCAATGAAAAGCCCGTGCACCACAATGAAGAGTAACCCCTGCTCGCCACAACTAGAGAAAGCCCATGCACAGCACCCAACACAGCCATCAATCAATCAATCAATCAATCATTGTCAAGACTGATGTTAAGGGGCTTTTCCCCTCTGTTTTCTTTTAGGAGTTTTACAGTTTCAGGTCTTACATTTAAGTCTTTATTCCGTTTCGAGTTAATTTTTCTGAGTGGTGTAAGGTAGGGTCTGATTTCATTCTTTTGCAAGTTGTGGATATCCAGTTTTCCCAGCACCATTTGTTGAAGAGAATATCATTTCCCCATTGTGTATTCTGGCTGCCTCATCAAAAAAGGGTTGAACATATATGCATGGGCTTATTTCTGGGCTCCTTATTTTCTTCCATTTGTCTGTGTGTCTGTCTTTATGCCAGTACCATACTGTCTTCATTATTATTGCTTTGTAGCTTAGTTTGAGATCAGGAAGTGTGATGCCTCCAGCTTTGTTCTTTTTTTTCATGGTGGCTTTGAATATTCAAAAACTTTGCAGTTCCTTATGAATTTCAGGATAGGTTTGTCTATTTCTATGAAAAATGCCATTGAAATTTTGATAGAGATTGAATTGAATCTATAGATTGCTTTGGTAGCATGGACATTTTAACAATATTAATCATTCAGATCCATGAACATGGGATATCTTTTCATTTATTTGTGTCTTCTTTAATTTCTTGCATCAAAGTCTTAGTCTTACAGTTTTCAGTGTACTGGTCTTTAATGTCCTTGGTTAAATTTATTTTTAAATATTTTATTGTTTTGATGCTGTTGTAAATGGAATTATTTTTTCTTTTCCAGATAGTTTCTTGTCAGTGTATAGAAATGCAACTGATTTTTGTGTATTGATTTTTCATTCTGCAACTTTACCAAATTTATGTATTAGTTCTAACAGTTTATTGGCGGTCTTTAGTGTTTTCTATGTATACACTATGTATATAGTGTTTTCTAACAGTTTATTGGTGGTCTTAATGTTTTCTATCTTATACATAGAAAACACTAAAGAGTACCAATAAACTGTGATTTTTATCCTCCTTTCTATTAATGTGGCGTATCACATTTGTTAATTTGCATATGTTGAACTATTTTTACATTCCATTTTTACATTCCTAATTTGTTGTCTGCAAGCAGAGATACTTTTACTTCTTCCTTTCCTATTTGGATGCCTTTTATATATTTTTCTTGCCTAATTACTCTTGCTAGGACCTCAAGTAACACATTGAATATAAGTGGTTGGAGTAGATGCCCTTGTCTTACTCCTGATCTTAGAGAATCAGTCTGTTCTTGCTCTTGGAGTATCAATCTGATCATCCATTGAACATGATACTAGTTGTGGTGTGTCATATATTGCCTTTATTCTGTTGATATGCATTTCTTCTATACCTAATTTGCTGAGTTTTTATCATGAAAGAAGGCTGAATTTTGTCAAGTACTTTTTCTTCATCTATTGAGACATTTGTGTGTTTTTTACCCTCCTTTCTATGAATGTGGTGTATCACATTTGCGTATTTGCATATGCTGAACTCTTTTTACATTCCAGGCATAAATCCCACTTGGTCATGATATATGATCTTTTTAATGTGCTGTTGAATTCAGTTTGCTAGTATCAAGAACTTTTACATCTATATTTGTAATGCATATTTGCCTATAATTTTCTTTTCTTAAGCTGTTTTTATCTGGCTTTGTTATCAGGGTGATGCTGGCCTGGCAAAAGAAGTTTGGGAGCATTCCCTCTTCCTTCTTTCTGAAAGAGTTTGAGAAGGATTAGTGTTAATTCTTTAAATATTTGGTAGAACTTACCAATGAAGCCATATTGTCCTGGGTTTTTCTTGGGTGGGACATTTTTGCCTACTGATTCAATCTCCTTACTCATTAATGGTCTGTTCAGATTTTATATTTCCTCATGATTCAATATTAGTAAAATTTTCCATTTTTTTCTAGATTATATAATTTGTTGGCATATAATTGCTTATAGTAGTCTTTTATGATCCTTTGTATTTTTGTGGTATCAGTTATAATGTCTCCTCTTTATAATTTTATTTATTTGAATCTTTTTCTTGGTTAGTCTAGCTAAAAGTTTGTCAATTTTGTTTTTTCAAAAAACAACTCTTAGTTTTATTTTTATTTATTTTATTTTTTATTTTTTATTTTTTAATTTTTTTGCGGTACGCGGGCCTCTCACTGTTGTGGCCTCTCCCGTTGCGGAGCACAGGCTCCGGACACGCAGGCTCGGCGGCCATGGCTCATGGGCCCAGCCGCTCCGTGGCATGTGGGATCCTCCCGGAATGGGGCACGAACCCGCGTCCCCCTGCATCGGCAGGCGGACTCTCAACCACTGCGCCACCAGGGAAGCCCTCTTAGTTTTATTGATTCTTCTTTTCTGGTCTCTGTTTCATTTATTTCTGCTCTAATCTTTATTTATTTCCTTCTGCTAACTTTGTACTTAGTTTGTTCTTTCTCTAGCTCTTCTAGGTGTAAAGTTAGGTTGTTTATATGAGAAATTCCTCTTTATTATGCATTTTGGAGCTAAACTGTCCATAAGTTTTCAGAAGGTGCACAAGGGTGCAGTGGTTAGTGCTGGGGAGTGCCTTAATAAAATTGAGAGTAGGCTTACCCTTACAGATACTATTCCTCATCTTTTAGGATGGAAAATCTTGGTTTTTCTAATGGTAACTACTGTTTTATTAAAAGCAAAGATTCTAGAGAATATTGGAGTGTAAGTTCAAATATTGCTATTGGCATTATCACTTTAATATTCATTTTAAATTGTGGAAGCAGAATATAGATTATTGAGCAACTGCTCAATATTTAACACAAGTTATCTCATTTAAACCTTAAAAACATCTTTGTGATGTGGACATTAAATACTTCATTTCATAAAGTTAAATAAAAGTCTCAGGGAGGAAAAATAATTTGTTTGAGAGGATGGATACAAAGGAGGACTTGAATTCAAACTCATTCTGTTCATGCCTCAAATCTGTTTACTTTCCAGTACACTCATTTGAGGTAAAATAAAATGAGGATAATACCTAGCCCAGAAATATCCCACTGCCAATGTTCTACTCCAGAGGAAATCCAAACTAATATATAAATGTCATGTATTCTGACAAATTGAAAATAATGCATATGCTCCTGACACCAAATGTTCTTTGGAAATTCAGCTTCAACTTGGTGACTTGTCTCGTGTTCCTCTTACCTGGGTCATGGACTAGTCAGTCTGGCCTTACATTGAGGCTGAAGCTTTTGTTCCCTGAATTCTCATGTTTTCATGTTCTCAAATGACTATGTGCCTTTTTTATATTGGTTAATATTGTAATAATCAATTGTCTTTTTATCTTACTCTTTTTTTTTTTTTAGTTAGCTTGTTGTTGCTCTAGATGATTAAGAGGAGGATACATTAGATGAATTAGGAGATGCTGAATGTCCATGATACTGTTAGTTGTCACATCTTTTAAAATCCTGTTTGGAGCCACTGGAACAAGGTTCACTGGAATGAACAAGGTTCTCTGAAGCCTTGGCTTTCAACAGCTCTCCACTTTATGCCAGGAGAATATAAAAACAACTTGAGGGCTTCTTGTTCTCAGAGTATTGCTGTGGTGCTAATCAGATGCTAACCTTTAAACTCAGTTATCAGATGATTTATAAGTTAAAGTGTACAAGTCTTATCAGAAGCACTAACAATGATCAAAACATCACTTATGCAAATAAAAGTTATGTAGCTTCTGGGCTGGTGATCAGCAGTATTTTTCAAGGTCAAGGAATTGGCTTACTTCGGTAAGGACTGGTTGTTCTGCAGTCCCTTACTTTACTTTCATAGCTACTTCCAGGTTGCACTGCAGAAGAATTTCATTTATTAGGATGGATACTCACAGGTATTAAGGAAATGTAAAATCAGATCACCAAAGAATTGACTAAATTAAGTGTTAGGACAAGTCCCCAGAGTTAAAGACTTAAATCCTTAGGAAATAAAGAATCTTAGTTTCTTCAACCCTGAGACCACTTCTGGGTTTTAGTCTATTTTTGTCTAATGCTGTACACCCCTGCATCACCAGTACTATCTTGACTGTGTAGTAACCACATATCTAATTTCAACTAAAGCCAAGTTTCTTAGCTTGCAGCCTGGTTTCCTGTTATTGTTTAGCACTGTCTCTCCTCATGAGGGAGAGCAAAGTTGTATACGGACCAATTTGAATAGAAGTCACCAACGTAATTGTTATCATTTTTCTTTACTTCCTTTTGTGCTGCACACCCAAGGGCTTGGTAAATTAACAATATGAGGTTTAGTGGTGGATTTTCTTGCCAGAGGTGTTTGTCATGCAACTATCAATACATACAAGCACTGAACTCTTACTAAAATTTCTTTTTTTCATTGAGAAATAGATAAGCTGCAACTATTGATTAAGTGTATTATAGAACAGACAATTACTGAGAAGCAACTTGATTTTTAAAATTAAGCTATGGGGTGAGGGTGGGGCTTTGATTAGACCTCATGAAGTAATAAATCAGCTACAATATTCAGATGGAACAGGGGTGAGTTTTGTTTTTCTTGTGCCACCAGCCTTTGGTACTGGATATAAGATATTATACCCACAGCAGATTAGTGAGTGGCAGTTTTAAAATTATAGTAGTTCTTTGCTGCATGAACAGCATTTTAAAAAATGTTTTTTGTTCCAAGAGCATTGCTTCCTGAAAATGACAAAAATGAAAAAGTAGCTATCCCTTAATTTCAAGCAGTGTTATCTCAAGCAACAATAGTTCAATGATTTTGTTCTTCTTTCTAATGACCTAAGCCCAGAGTAAATGATTGATACTGTTTGCTTCACAGTTATACCGTAAAATCTTATCGTGAAATGATCTCTTCATTTTTCATGATAGATTACTTTGAATAAAATCATATTTAGGGAATATCCAATATTTACCAGCATTTTCCAGATATATCTAAATTACAACAAACAGGAGGCACCTCTAGCTGCAAATTGGTATATTTCTGTGATAGAAATTTGTTTTCCTTCTTTTTCATAGCCCTTACTCAAATTAGTAAGGGTAAATAACTCTTGAATAGTGATGTCATCATAAAATTATGTGGATTAATTTTGCGTAAGTCCAACCAATCTTTGGAAAGCAGATATGAACTAGACTGTTGCTGTAGGAATTCATAATAACTTTATTAATTTAGCCAAATGAATGCTTTTATATGTGCATATTTATTATACATAAGTGTATACAGTTGAAAGTGATTTTGAAACCCTATTTATCTTATAGGCCTAGAGCACTGTAGTTTCTCTACGTATATAAATTTTAAATATAACTTTATGAATTAAAATTTTATTTGGAGGCTTTCTTTTTGAAATATGGAATTCATTTACTGTATAGTTTGGAAAATTTGAACTGTAATATGTTAATATAAATTAATACCAACTTAATTTTAAGTAAGTTTTGTGTTCTATTAGTTGTAAGTCACTTTCAAAGATTTAATATGTATAAAATAAGATCTTTGGAGATTGAGCTTCCGTGAAATTTCCTTAAAGTGATTTTTGAGAAACTTTGTTAATAAGTTGCAGTTTATTTATTATAAAACAAGGAGTTAGCTGTTTTCATGGATTTTTTTTTTTGGTATTCATATTCTATAAATAAGTTTTATGGAAACAGGACTTTGTTTTGTTTTGGAAAACACGTACTTGGGCACCTTACAAAAGCTAGCAGCATTGACTCGTTGAGTGCTTTGTATAATACATTTAGCTACAGATCTGATTTATATCAGATACAGATTTATAATTACATAGAACATCACTTTGAAATACTTTGAGTGGAATATAAAATTCTTTTCTGTAAAAAAAAAAAAGGTGGAAAACTATAGAGAGGACAATAAACAAGAACTGAGAGGACATTAAAAACAACGGAGATCATGAGGTCAAGCTGCTCGGTCAGTCCTGGTTCCAGTCCAGATTGATGTGTGACAGAAGAGCATTATTATTACTCTGTAATGATACTTTGCACCTGAGAACCTCTAAACCCCTCAAAACTGTGAGCTGTTTTGCATGATGTACATGCCAGCCAATGATATGAGGTGGGGAGGGAGGGGTTGTCAACACATAAGTGTCAGAGCACTTATTTTGACATACGTATGTTTATTTTTCCTTTCTTTTAAGCTTATTTCTTTTTAGAGAGGTGTCACCAAGTATGGAATGAGAAGAAGGGGAAGCAAAAAAAAAAAAAGTAGGCAGAGCAAATATACATAAGCAAATTGAATTAAATAGCAGAAAACCAAACTTTATTCCTTGCTCTAGGATTTAATATGACTTTGAGAATACATAATCTCTGTGAGAACAATTTGGAAAATAAAAGAATGGTATTCTAGTTTGAATGTATAAAAAAGATTAAGTGTTCCGAACATAATAATAAACTCAGAAAAATAATGAAATTCACTCTGATGTTAATATGCAAGCACCAGGGGGGCTCTAGGAAAAATATAACAATAAAATCGAGTTTCACATTAATTTTGCCATTAGACAGATTGAACATTCAGTTGCTTATGTCCAACAGCCCTTATATAGGCGAGATCACAGACATAGTCTGACATGTTAAAATGCTGGAAATCCGTCTTCCCAGGAGGATTTTTGCCAATTAGTTTGAGACTAAAGAATCCTGCCAGGCTTGAGGCTGCCCAGCAAGGTGGAGGATCAGAAACAGGAAAAAAAGAAATATTTTATAAGAGAGAGCTGAAAAATCAGCGACTCAGCTGGCAGCACAAAACTATGCTTGAAAGCAACTTTAGGATTTGGAGGCTTTCATAGTGAATTGCATTATAATTTTAGAGGTCTGTTTGGGGAGATTTGTTATATTCTGGCATTAGAAAATTGTGTAAAGATTGTATGATGTGCTTACTCATTATGGTAGCCTGCAATTAGGGAAGAATCTTATCAGCTGCTATGCATTTATTACAGAGCAATTAATGGGACCATGATGGACCAATTTCACAATTTTAAAATCTAGAAAATGTTCCTGGATATTTAGACATCTGTAATAATTGATTAGATGAATCTTTGTTTTCTGAGTCTTTATTGGAGATTAAGCATCAAGATAGGTGGGGTAAAAACCTCTATCCAGTAAAAACAAAACCCAAAATATAAATATAACCTTCAAATAATTGAGCAGCTCTAACATATGGACAAGGGTATACACTTTATTTATAGGCCTGAGTTAGCTACACAACTTCTAAAGAAAAAAAAAGGAAATACATTTTCTGTCCATTCTTTTTTCATCCCCTTATTTCTAAACTCTTTAGACATAATTTTTCCCCAAGTTATCAGAAGCCCATGCTTGTTGGGTAGAGATGACAGTCTAGCTACTCTTTGAAAACCTGCAAGAATTTGCTTACCTTGATTGGACCTTTTGTCAATTTCCATTTTGTCTGTCATATAATTAAAATTAGTAATGGCAGGAATAGTAACTGAATGACAAAGCTAGGAGAATTTAGGAATAATGAATTCACTCTGCAGTCATAAGTGAACTGAATTTTCACTGATGCTTTTCACTATTTTCTTACTAAAACTCTTTACTCCCTTGGCCTAGGTGATACTCCACTCTTCTAATTATTCTATTTCTTCTTCGGTAAAAAGCAGATAAGATCTTCAGTGTATTCCCAAAACATCCAGGATACTGCTGAAGATCCTGTAAATATGCGAATAACACCTATTGGGTGATTAACAAACTGTAGAGAGGTGGCCGGTAAGTAGGGCTAGACCAACACTGATCAAGCAAGAAACCACTTTTAGAAAGAATTTTTTCCTGGTACAGAGATCAACTTTATGAAACAAAGGTTCAGAACATTTAACTGTTTGGATATGTATCAGTCAGAGTCCAAGCAGAGAAACAGAATCAGTAGGAGATACATATTAACAATTTATTTAAATGATTTGCCTTACAGAATTGTGAGTGCTGACTAGTCAAGTCCAAAATCCATAGGGCAGGTTGTCAGGAAGGGCAAGCTGGAACACTCAGGCATGGGCTGAAGCTACTGTCCACAGGTAGAATTCCTACTTCTTCAGGGAAGCGTCAGCTCTGCTTTTAATGTATTTCAACTTATTGAATCAGGCCCACGCAAATTATCTGGAATAATCTCCCTTACTTAAAGTCAACTAGTTATAGAATTGAATCACATCTGTTAAAATATGTTCAAAACAACACCTAGATCAGTGTTTGGTTGAATAACTGAGGACTGCAACCTGGCCACACTGACACATGAAATGGACACACAGGTAATTCTCAAGAGGACTTTCTGGCATAGAAAAAGCGGAAACCTTTGGATTTAGTAAGATTTGGGCATTAACTCAAACTTTACGTGTTATTACCTGTGGGATCCTGAGTACATTACAAAACTTTTCTGTGCTTCTTTATTTCTGAAATTTGACACGTTCTTGTTAATGAATTTTATCATTACCAAAATGGAGATAAGTATTAGTTTAACACTTCCTGGCATATAGTCAGTACTCTTGGGTGTTCGTTCCTCCTACCCCTAGAAATCACATCTTATGGTGAGTACAGTATTGTTTCCAAATAACAGTGTTTTGCACAATTTTATACAAGAAAAGAAAACAGTAGCACAAGCAATGACACAAAGGTGGTAAAATATATCACAGTTACTATAAAGGTACATTCTCAAGGCTGTTAGAGTGAGACCTAAAGTTTCTGTCTTAGTGAACAGTTTTGACACTTTGGCACATCAATTATTTTGAACTTGGCTTACTCACCTATAAAATGGGGAAATAAATACTTGCTCTCCTTACTTTGTTGAGTAGTTATGAAGAACAAATAAAAATGCATATGGATGGACTTTGTAAACTACAAAAATAATTACTATATTGGTCACTGATTCTTATCCTTCCTCTTTTGAGTAGATATAAGGAAATGTTTTCATGCTTCTTTAAAAGATTTGGAAGATCATAGGGTTTGTTTTTTTTAAACCAATAAAGTGAGGGAGAAAAAAACCCCAAAACTTCTCAGCTATTATAAAAACTAATTTCTTAAGGCTGAGAGAGAAAATAAGAAGTAATTAAGATATTATGGTGTTTTACCAGGCTTTACAAAAATTATTTTAAAACAATTTATCTTAGCAGATGGTGCAGCTAAGTAAGTTTAAAATCCTATCATCAGGCTTCCCTGGTGGCACAGTGGTTAAGAATACCCCTGCCAATGCAAGGCACACAGGTTCGAGCCCTGGTCCGGGAAGATCCCACAAGCCACAGTACAACTAAGCCCGTGCGCCACAACTACTGAAGTCGGCGCACCTAGAGCCCGTGCTCTGCCACAGGACAAGCCACCGCAATGAGAAGCCCGAGCACCTCAACAAAGAGTAGCCCCCACTCGCCGCAACTAGAGAAAGCCTGCGTGCAGCAAGGAAGACCCAACGCACCCAAAAATAAATTTAAAAAAATTCTATTATGACACAGAACTCAGTCTGAACAGGTTATGAAAATTTTAAGTTATCAGCAATTTGCTTCTGTTAGTATAATTAAAGAGTAATTTCCCTGTGCTTTCTAAACAGGAAATTTTTATAAATATGAAGTTTGTGCATGTATATATTCCACTTATCTATTGCTTGGTAACAAACTATCTTGGTAGTGGTGTCAGAAAAAACAATTTTTTTATGCTCATGGACTCTGTGGAACAGGAATTCAGCAAGTCGCAGTTAATGATATTATGTCTCTTTTCCATAATATTTGGAGCCTCAGTTGGGAAGAATAGAATGGGGGTGACTTGAGCAACTAGGAGCTGCAAACACATGGAGGCTTGGCACACGCCTGAGATATTTCAAAGACTGGGCTCAGCTGGGACTATAATACATTACCTCTCCATATGGCTTTGGCTTCCTTACAGTATGATGGCCACAAAATAGTTGAGTTTCTTATATAATGGCTTGGAGTTTCAATTAGTGATCAAGGCAGAAGCTGCTGCACTTTCTCAGAAGTCATGAATAAACCTTTCAGCAACATCTATGGGTCAAGAAGTCACAAGCCTACCCAGGTTGAAGGAGAAGGGACTTAGAACACAAATCTTAATGAGAACACAAATCTTAATGAGTCTAAGATTCCGTTTTCATTTTTAAATTTAGTACTATGATATATTCCAAATCAACTTTTGCATATGGGCTAAGATAGTGATTGAGGTTCATTTTTCTTTTTTTGGGGGGGGGGCATCCAAGTTTTTCAACTCCATTTGTTGAGTAGATTATTATTTTCCACAGTTAAATATATATGTATAATATTTATATAAGAACACATACTGAGTATATATTATATATACATATACATATAGTTTTCTTCCTGAATTAAATAATTAGAAAAGAAAAATTGGGAATATAAGATTGTTGCAACCTCATACTATGTATCAGAGAGATAAGGGAATGTGATGTATTCTCTCTCAGAATATTACATATTTTCTAATAAGCTCTTACATATCCCTTTGGTCTGGAAGACTGAGCACATATGCAAAGCCAGGCCCACACTCAGGAGAGACTGGAGATAGACTTAACCATCTACTTGTTCCAGACTGAAAGTGCAGCTTTGCCTACCAGAAAGCAAAAGTCAGAGTAAATTTTTCAACTGTTTAAAGTTGGAGGGCTTCCCTGGTGGCACAGTGGTTGCGAGTCTGCCTGCCGATGCAGGGGACGCGGGTTCGTGCCCTGGTCTGGGAGGATCCCACATGCAGCGGAGCGGCTGGGCCCGTGAGCCATGGCCGCTGAGACTGCGCGTCCGGAGCCTGTGCTCCGCAATGGGAGAGGCCACAACAGTGAGAGGCCTGCGTACCGCAAAAAAATAAAAAAAATAAAAAAAATAAAAAAATAAAGTTGGAAAGCATTTCCCAGTGTATGCACATATTCATTAGCAAAGAATTAAAACTTAACTGCCTCAAAGAGTTTAAGCATATCTTCTTACCAATTATTGGCTGACCACTAAGCTACGTTGATCCAGGTGTAACTCCTAAGAAATCATGCTTAAAAATAAAAATACAACACCACAGAAGAGGTAGACATTATTGTATTAGTCCTGACAAGTAAATGAACAAATAAAAACAAAAAAAAACAAAATAGCAACAACAGAGAAATCAGAATCCAGAATTGCCATGATATAGTCTCTAATATGTCCAGTTTTCAATATAATTATGCTACATGAAAAGAAATAGGAAAGTATAATCCATACACAGGAGAAAGGCAGAAATAATGACACATCAAGTAACAATATCAATAAGGAAATATAAATCTAAATCATAATAAAGATCTAAATGGAAATTCTGTAATTAAAAGATACAATTACTGAAATGAAAGAATTCAGAGAGGCCCAAGAGCAGATGTGAAAGAAATCTGAAAACATGAAAATAGATCAATAGAAGAGAAAGGAAAAAAGGATAAATGAAAATGAATAGGCCTTCAGAGACCTCTGGTACATCATCAAGGGTACCAACTATTTATAGTAGCTGTTCCAGAAGATGAGAGAGAGAAACGTGCAAAAAAAAATTTGAAGAAATAATAGCTGACAGTTTCTCAAATTTGAGAAAAAAAAAATTAATTTACACATCCATAAAGCTCAACGAGGTCCAAGTAGGGAAACACAATGATCTCCACACCTAAACATATAATCAAACTTGAAATCCAAAGACAATGAGATAAATCTTGAAAGCAACAAGAGAAAATCAACTCATGACACATGGAAAAAACACATTAACAGTTAACTTCTTATCAGAAACAAAGGAGGCCAGAAGAAGATGCTATGACATATGTAAAGTCCTGAAATTATATGTTCAGAAAAACTATCATTCAAAAATGCAGGTTAATAAAAGACATTCTCAGATAAACAAAAACTGAAGATTTGCTATTATTAGTAGAACTACTTGCAAGAAATACTCAAGGAAGTCCTTCAGTCTGAAAGAAAATGATACCAGAATGTAACTTGAGTCCACACAAAAATATATAGCACTGATAAAAGTAATTATGTAGGTAAATATAATCCAATATAAATATATTTTTCTCTTCTTATAACTGATTGAAAAAAACAGTTGCATAAAGCAGTAATTATAAAACAGTATTGTTGGGTTTATATATAAACCCAAAACCCAAAACATATACATATAAAAATAAACATATAAAAATATGTTACCACAAAGGGAGGAATGTAGCTATAATAGCAAAGTTTCTATATTTTAAAGTTAATATGAATTTGATGTAGACTTTTTCAATTAAAATACATATTGTAATCCTTAGAGCAACCACTAAGAAAACACCTTAATAGTACAAACAACAACAACAAAACCACAAGAGAGGAATTAAGATTGTACACTAGAGAATATCTATTATACACAAAAAGAAAGCAATAAAAAAGGAAAAGATGAAAAAAATGAGACATATACCAAACTAATAATAAAATTCTTTTGCTTTTCCTTCTATTTCTTTCTTCTTCCTCTCCCTTTTCCCTCTTCCTCTTACATTTCTTTCTCGTCTCCCTCTCCCCACCTCCCTCTCCTTCTCTTTCTCCTTTTTCTTACTTAATGCACTGTCTAGGACTTACAGTACAATATTGAAAGAAGTGAGAGAGAGTGGACAGTTTTGCCATATTCTTGATCTTATCAAGAATCATTTGATAGTTCACCATTAAGTGTAATTCTAGTTGTAGTTTTTTCATAGATGCCTTTTATAAAGTTGAAGTTTCATTATATTTCTGGTTTTCTGAGAGTTCCTGTCATGAATGAGTTTTAAATATTGTTAGATGTTATTTTCATTTCATTTTTTTACTTTTCTCTTTTTAATTTTTATTTATTTTTACTTTTCATTTAATTTTTATTTAATATTGGGGTATAGTTGATTTACAATGTTGTGTTAGTTTCAGGTGTACAGCAAAGTTGTGCAGTTATACATATATCCATACTTTTTCAGATTTTTTTCCCATATAGGTTATTACGAATATTGAGTAGAGTTTTTTTATTCTGGTAATGTTGTATTTACATCGATTGACTTTCAAATGTTCTAAACTCGCAACCTGGGGACACACCTACTGGCTTGTGATATATTTTTTTATATACATTGTTAATTTTTTTGAGGATTTTTATATCTGTGGTCATAAGGGATATTAGTCTGTATTTTTCGTATCTTGTAAACTCTTTGTCAAGTTTTGGTATCACTTGTATTCTGTTTTCAAATAATGATTTAGGAAATGTTCATTTATACTCTATTTTCTAAAAATGTTTGTGTAAATTGGTATTCTTTAATAGAACTTACTAGTAAAACTTTTGCACTTAGAGTTTTCTTTGTGGGAATTTTAAAAACTTTTAATTTTGAAATAAGTTTAGATTTATAAAAGAGTTGCAAAGGTATAACAGAATTCCTGTATGTCCTTCACCCAGCTTCCCCTAATGTTAACATATTGCATACTTGGGGTACCTTTATCAAATCTCAGAAATTAACATTGGTAAAACAATTTTAATTAGATTGTAAAGTTTACTCAGATTTTACCAGTTTTTCCAACAATGTCTTATCCTTTTCAAGGATCCAGTTCTGGGTACCACATCGCATTAAACATCATGGCTCCTTAATCTCTTCAAATCTGGTACACAATTTCAGTCTTTTGTTGTTTTTAATAACCTTGGCACTTTCAAACTGTACTGGTAAGGTGCTTTTTGAATGCCCCTCAATTTGGGTTTGTCAGATGTTTTCTAGTAATTAGACTTGAGTTATGAGTTTTGGTGAAGGGATATCACAGAGATGAATTATCTTTCTCATATCAGGAGATTCATGATATTGACCTGCCTCATTATTGGTGATACTAACCTTGATCATTTGGTTAAGGTCACATTTTCCAGATTATCCACCATAAACTTATTAATTTTCTCCCTTTGGGGAGTCTTAAAAATTACAAATTGGATATCTTTAACGGATACAGATAATTTCTATTTTCTTCATAAATTAGTTTTGGTAATTGTGTTTTACAAAGAATTTGTCCATTTTTATGTTGTCAAATTTACTGGCATCAATTTGTTTTAAATAATCCCTTATTTTCCTCTTAATGTCTGTAGGATATGTAGTAATATCCAAACTTTCTTTCCTCATGTTAGTTATTGTTTTTTATTTTCCTCTTTTTTCCCCTTGATTAGTTTTGCTAGTGGTTTATCAATTTTGTTTGTTCGTTTGTTTAAAAAAAAAAACTTTTCGCTTTGTAATTTTCTCCATTGTGTGTTTCTATTTCATTCATTTCTTATTAAATATTTTTATTTATTTTGAGATCTTGTATCAAATATTTTTTAATGTACTTTGATTTGATTTATTCTGGTTCTTCTAGGTTCTTAAGGTGAAAATGTAGATAATTTCATAAATTTCTCTCTATGTGCTGCCCTAGTTCCATCCCACAAATTTGTGTATATTTTGTTTTTATTATCATTCAGTTTGAAAAATATTAAATTTCTCTTGAGATTTTTTCTTTGACTATGGGTTATTTAGAAGTATTTTTTATAAGTATCTAAACCTTTTGGGATTTTACAAGTATCTAATATTTATTGATTTCCACTTAAAGTTCATTGCAATCAGAGAATATATTTTGTAAGGTATCAATTGTTTGACATTTTTGAGATCTACTTTGTGGATCAGCATGTGATTTATCTTGGCAAGTAGTACATGTATGCTGAAAAAAATAGATTTATTGCAGTTGGGTTTTTTTTTTAACAGTTGTTTGGTGTTGTGTTTTTTGTTTCTGCTTCATTAATTTTTGTGCTTTTCTATTAAATGCATATGCATTTAGGATGTTTGCTTTCCTGGTGATGGTTCCTTTTAATATTATATATTGTCCCTCTTACTATCTTGTAAAATTCTTTGCCTTGAAATCTACTTTGTCCAATGTTGACTTAGACATGCCAGTTTTCTTGTGGTTAATGTTTGCATGTTATAACTTTTCCATCATTTACTTTTAACCTGTCTTTGTCTTTAAAATGCATTTCTCCTAGAAAGCATATGGCTTTTCAATAAACTGATTTTCTAAGGACACTAGAGTCCAGAGTATAAGATGAAGGGCCTGCTCCAAACCCATGAAAAGTGAATTTGTTTTCAGGGATTGTTTCAAGGTTTCTTTTCATTCTTGAAATGAATCAGGAATGGGAAAATTGTTTCAGCAGTATATTTAATAAAAGATTGAGGAGAAGAAGATAAGTGTCAGAACATCTCTATCAAATTTACTGGAAGTAGTGATGAGTTCATGGTCAGAGATATGGAATATTTGGATAACTGAAATAATTCTCCCAACTCCCTGGAACTATTCACAATAGTTTGGAGGATTGGAAGTAGCTCAATGGGCTTTATTAATTAATTAGAATATAGTTTACTTAAGGAGGTAGAGTATATAGTGTTATTTATGCTCTGATTTCCTGCATAAGCACTTATTTCTATTTTGATTCATTTAAATATCAATATTGTTTTCATGCTGGAAAGTCACGAGAAAGCACAGCTGTCATATTCACAAGCTTTTCATCTTAGGAATTGGGGGTTATTCTAAAGAAAATTATTTTATTTATTATTTTCTTCAAGTGATGTTGGCAAACTAAGAATCTTTCAAATATTAATCCTAGTTTATTTTTTAAATACCTATTTATTAGACATATAAATATCAAAAGTGGTATGGTTTCTGATTTGTTCTCAGTTTATTTGTCATTAATTTATTTTTTTAATGTGTAAGGCATGCACAACTCTAACTTTGTTAAAAAAAAAAGTAGGAGGGGGAATCAATAGTTAGAAGAGGCAGGTCTTAAAGATCACTCTATTTAGCACTGATTTGTTCTCAGTTTATTTGTCATTAATTTATTTTTTTAATGTGTAAGGCATGCACAACTCTAACTTTGTTAAAAAAAAAAGGAGGGGGAATCAATAGTTAGAAGAGGCAGGTCTTAAAGATCACTCTATTTAGCATTAAGTAAATCTGAGGTGTCATATAAAAACTTGTTTATTTGACCACGTTTAATATTAATTAAATAAAATGGAAAGTTTTAGTTCTTTTACAGTTTTTATTTTTAACTGTAAACACCATTTGTGCCTTATTAATCAGAGTTTTTCAGATCTAAAACATTACTTGTTACATGCTACCTTGTCATTTATCTGCAACCTGGGACCACTTATATTCAGCTGCACCTGTGAGGTTGTCTAACACATAGTGGATGTGTGAGTTTTCATTGATGAACACACGGAAACAAGCACACATAAATTCATGACTAGTTCCCCTTGTTGCCATTAGTTGGTAGGCAAATAACACCTTGGAGCAAAGTAATGACAGTTGATGTGACAGAAAGCACTTTGGATGAGAGGAAGAAATTTAGAGGTATTTACCTATGGTGGATTGAAGATCAGTGAATTGGACTACTTAATTTCTCAAAGACATTAAAAAACTACACTAGATAAAGGATTTTCTTTGTTTAGGAGAAATTTAAAGGTGTTTTAAATAATGTGATTCATCTATTTGCTCTATTTGGGTTATTTTTAATAGATTCACAGACACATTTGGATCACAGATTTGACTGAATTACCCTAACTATGTATTGATATTGCTCTAATATAGCTACTTAAAATGTTAATTTTAGAAAATTCTATGTCAAGGAGAATCTTTCAATTTTTAACCAGTCAGTTAATTAACTAGTGAATTAGCTAGACCCTTACCAATGCAGTATCAATCATTCTGGAGTAAGGATCTTACTCATTTAATGTACAAATGCTTATACATGTAACCAAGCAAGTAAAAAAAAATGTTATTTGTAGAATCTAGGTAGGAGATATATAGATGTACAATGTATAATTCTTTCAACTTCTCTGAACATTCAAAAATTTTCATAAAATATTAAAATAATTGGGTCTCATTTCTTATAAATTCCATAAATATCACACAATAGATAAACTCTTCACAAAACTCCACTATTCTGTATTCTAATACCTATGGAAATCTTGTATAAAAAATATAGCTATTTAATTCTTATGTCTAGTTTCTATCATTCTGTCCAATGAGTATATGTTACAAAAAATAATTCTATTACCAGTTCCAAAATGGAATATCCTTCATACACTAAACCAACACAAATATGTAATTGTTGAATGGTTTTGGAAGAGGCATATACTTTATGCTACCAATTATTATGGGTAATTTTCAAACAGGGTGTATTTCTCATAAATTAGTGACATAAGATGGGTCTCCCCCTCCCATTTCGTTGCATGCTGGATGACATTTCAGTTGAGTCCTATATTTATGTTCCTTTTTTATTATAAATTTTTTTACCATATAATATTTTAAGTTTAATCAAAAGTCAACTTAGAAAGGCCATTCTGCCTAAGGGATATTTTTCCATTAAGTATTATGACACATTGGTGGCCTTGAGGGATTATTGGGTTTTGAAGAAATATTAACAGCTGGAAATTTGCATTTTAATACAGTTCTCCTCAGCTACTCAAGCAATTTTATTTTTAAGACATGTGACAGGTTTCAAAGCTTTAGTTCTAAAGCTTTAGCTCTAGTCAAGTAGAGCTAGCATGATTTTATTACAAATAACTAAGTTTCTGATAGCTTTTTTTTTTCACCTAAAAATTTTGGTTTGAGATGTCAGGGAAATCAACACCCATATTTTATATCTTCACTAAAACAAAACTTGATAATTGAAACAAGTGAGGAGGAATTCTTTTTAAGCCTCTACTTTCAAAAATTGAGGAATAAGAAAATAGAACATCTAATTAGGTTTTTCTGATTAGTAGTTAAAAATGAATGTGACACAAAGCAACCCTTCACAACAGTTGTTTCAGTCTAACTAGGTGGTGTCTGTGGGGGAAATGATTCCTAGGATAGCAGAAGACGCTGTGAAATGGGAACAGAATCCATCCCCCTTGATCCTGGTATTAAATACGTACACCGAATTGCTATTGAAATTAACTGAGGATTTTGAGTCAGGATCAAGTGACTTATTGTCACGTAAAATGGTGGCAGTGAATAGAATTGAATGGTAGTCTTAACAATTACAAATGAATTTTTCTTCTAAAAATGAATAAGTGACTAAATACCTTAGGATGGTGTGACAGGAACACTGATTCCTCTTTTCACTTTCAATATGAAATGAAAATTTGATTTGCTGGTCAAATCTAGACATCTGAAATGACAGGACCATGGCAGTGGACAGTTGCTCATTTGCTAATGACTAAATCAAATCACCAAGGTTTTGTGTCTTCAACACATTGTAGTATATACAATGCCATTCTGGAAGAATGAAAGACTGGAGAAGGGAAAGTAGCAAAAGGGTACCTGCATTTCTAGCAAATGGATGTGTGCAGTTCTTACAATATTTAGTGTTATCACTATTATAAATGTTTTTCAGAGAAGTCTTACTCTGCATGTGTTGTCACCTAATAAATCACTATGTTTGCATCCAGCAACCTTTTTTAAGTTCACCCGTATTTAGTAATTTTCTTTAATATTTAACACTTTGTCAAGACAGGAAAAAAGTATGTAAACATGAGGTAGCCCTGGTAAACAAAGAGGTTTTCTTCTGTGGGTAATCTTGGTTTCTCTTAGCTTTTGTGCATATTAATTTGCATTTCTAATAAAACTATAAGTCACATGGATAGTTATAGTTCCCAGGCATGTTTTGAGTGGTACCTACAGTATTTTTGCTAGGTGCTATTAAAAAACAATATAACAAAGAGCGAGACCCCTATTCAAAAACACAAGGTAGTTGAAATAGATCCCTTTTTCCTGGATATAGAGAAATAATTTCTTTTCCAACTTGATTCAAGTCAGAGCAAGTTTCTAGGTCTAAATTAAGTGGCTGTCTGGCTCTATCACCTACATTCTGCTGCTAGAGGATCTGGCTAGTGATGTCTATTGATGATAGAATTTTCATGAACAATGTCAAATATAAAAATAACCAATCTATGATGACAAATTTTATTTGCTTATGGGATATTTACTTACAATACTTTTAGAACACCACACAATCGATGGTATTATGTGTTGTACTATGACTTTGAGTACCTTAACAGAATTTTGGTGTCTTTGAAAAGGCTTGTGCCTTGAAATTATATATAAATAGGTTTATGTTCTCTTTATATCCTTGTAACACAGTGATATGGTTAAGTAATTAACGAGTCTCAGTTTACTCATCTCTAAAATGGTGATTACTCAGGCTTCCACTCAAGGGAAGAGAATAGACTGAAGAAGATAAAGACAATATAGCACTTTGTAATTTGGCATGGAAAATATGCTCAGTAAATACTGATTACTCATCTCCCTTTGCGTCCAGGAAATATATCTTTATTTTTTTTCACAGTTCCTCAAGGAACTGTGAAAGGACAAAGGACATTTGCACAGTACTGATTTTCTTGTAAAAATGCTTGGGCAAAAGTTCTGAGTCTTTGACTATTAGGAGACAAGCATTCTTTGTTTTAAGGAAATTGCAGGGATAAGAAAAAAAGAACTCTAAAAGTTCTGTCCAACATAAGCTCCTGCAACTGTCCTGGCTGCCTTCTGCCCCAAGTCAAAATCATACCAGCACAAAATCGTCCCATCAACCCATGGGTTTCTCATACATTTTCTTTCTTTGGTATTTCTTTTATTTTGTTTCTCTGTGGTTTATCTTGGGGGAAAGGGAACCATAATTCTTGATAGTGCTGGCTCAACATTTGGTTTAAAAAAAAAAGTAACAAGAATCAAACCATGGGGGCTACCAAGCACAGTGCTAGGTGCTGGGTATAAATTGGTGAACAAAACAGGTAAGAATTTTTACTTATCAGTGGAGAAACAGACTTTAAAGAAATAAATGTGCAAATAAATATGTGATTCTGATGAGGAAAAAACATATTATTTGAGAGAGAAAATGGTGTTTATGAGAATCGAGAGACAAATAAGAGCTAGCCAGGTAAAATGGGTTTTGTGGTTGCTTGAGTAGGTGGTATGGCAGAATATTCCAGGCGGAGGGCAAAAGCATGTGTGAAGACTTAGTGGTAGGAAAGACCTTGGTTTATTTAAAGATCAGAATGAGAACCACTATAGATAATGCATAAAACACATGTATAGCCCATGAGAACACAGATTCCCCTGTCTTTTTCACTATTGAATCCAGTGCCTAGAATAACACCTGATACATACATGGCCTCCAGAATTATTTGTTGAATAAATGAATTCCTATTTCGTGGCCTTCTAACAGGTGACAGAGTATTTAGCAAGCTCTTGTTTCAGGTTTTACAATTTGATTCCAGCCCCTAAATCCATGAAGTACTTAAAGATATCTTTACTGTATTTTAACAGATATCTTGGTTGGTATTCGTTCTTCTTTAGATGCATGAGTGTGGGGGCATGTATAATTCTTTTGACAATTTGGGAAATTGTATCCCTTAGTATTAATGTTAGGACAAGCACATTCTCCATGTGTATGTGTCTAGAAGTTCCAATATAAAGTATTTTAAAGAGTCGCAAATAGCGTTTTAAAAAATATGTCAAGTAAAGTGTTGGATAAGTAATAAGACAGAAGGACAACTTTCATCCAAGGAGCGGTAATGAGAGCCACACTAGGTTGGGAGTCAGGCAGAGCGGAGGCTGGTCTCTGCTTTGCTAGTAGTAGCTGTGTAGGCCTAGGCAAATTAGTAAACCCTTTGTGTGGCCCAGCTTCCTAATCTCTGAAATAAGTCTAAACATAATAAGAATTCAATTAAAGAGTGAATGAATTCCATCTGAGATATGTCAAAAATGGCTGATAAGGAAGGCCAGAAGAATCCCAGATAGACGTGACAAAGTCCTTCCCCAAGAGTCATAGTCAGGCAGATGCTTAGGAAGTGACTACATAGTCTTATTTTCATCCAGGAGGAACCTATGTGGTTTCCATGTGCATATTAAACTAGACATAAGAGTAATAAATGTTGCTACATGTACATATAACAGTAGAGATAGAAAAAATGTCTACCAGCAAACATAAGGCCTTAGAAAATAAAGCCCAGGGGTACATGAAGTAGTAAGGAAAAATGACCCACATATTTGTATAGGAGCTAAAGCCAGTTCAATAAAATAGATGTATATTATGAAAACTTTAGTCATTCAATAACCATTCAACCTAAAAATATAAACTTCCTGCCTTCCAGGAGTTCTCAGTGCAGTGGGAGAAAGAAATGTTTTAAGAAAATTGTTTAGAAAGGTGAGAGATTTTCATGTTCACACGAATGAGGAAAAAGTGCTTTATCTTGCTTAAAGAGGTCAGGCAAGGTTTCTGGGGCAGGTGACATTTGTGCAAGATTGAATGGGTCCTGATCTGAAAAACTACTGACAGATCCTCTGTGACACACCTGATAAACTCCTTCACAATTGTGATTTGTTTATCCAGCTAAGCCATTTAAGTATGGCCTAAAATTTCTGTCTTCATATATCCCTTTGACGCCTTCTAATCTCTGTTCGTAAAACATGCTTGGGATCTTTGGACTAAAACTCACTTTTTAAGAGCAAAATATGCCATCATAAACTTATTCATTTGTGTTTCTTATGTTCTTCTTACTTGCCTTTTAATGACCTCAACCAACTTATTTTATTATTGAGAAAAATGATGTTGCTGTCAATGTGAGGATCAAAGAGAAAACACCATCATATATTTTTTTGTTTTCTCTCGAAATTTCTAGGTTAAAAATAAAATGAAATGAAGTTGGCATCAAAGTACTAGCCCTTTTGCAAATTGATTTAAAAGTATTAGACCTGCTTGAAGAAGTGTCATTGTAAGTGTTAAACCCTTTCTATAAAATGAGCCAATAGAATTTGCCACAGCGAGATGCAACACTAATTCATCATTTATTTAACAGCAGTATGTGAGTTAGCAGATTAATGGAGAGAAATGGAGGAGAACTTGAGACATGGGACAACACTTATGGGGAAAATAAAACAAAGAAAAACCTCTGTAGTTCATAATATAGCCCTTAAATTGTACCTTTTGAGCCAAGGACTCAGAGGTGTTAACCAGACAGTTTCACACTGGTTCTAGGTACCACTTAGTAATGGTAATGACTGTTTAAGTTTCCTTTTATAGATCACTATAGGATCAATGTGCATTTGCAGTTTGAATTTATATGTAAGTGATTTTTCTATGTATAAAATATTGTCACACATTTTACTTTCTTTTACCACAATCTTGTAGAGTAAGATTTAGACTCACTCTGTAGGTGAGGACACTGACTTTTAGAAAGAGTCAAGTAGTTCTGTGTCACACAGTGCTATAGGTAAGTGTAATACATACATATATGTAGGGAATGGTTGTCATTGCTCTAGTGATGAATGTGGACAATGTCCATGTTCTTGTGGAGCTTATATTTGAGTGTGCTCCTATGGTGGAGGGAGAAAAAAGCACAAATAAATAAACAGGGTAATTTCATATAGTGTTAAATGCTATAAGAGGGAGGGGGGTATATGCCTAAATAAGTGGTTAGGGAGGTTCCCTCCAAGGAAGTGATGTTTGAACTGGGAAGGGTCAGCCAACATCTGTGTGGTAATGTTCCAGGTGAAAATCTGTATGAGATACTGCAGCATTACTTTTGTACCAACTAGATCATGACATAGTGAAAACGCTCTGTTTGAGGTGTCCGTAGCATATAAGTGCTTTTGAATGTTTGGTGTGAGCACTGCCTTTTAAAACTATGTTTATTTCCTATATACATGCTCTTTAGTGTTTCAGAATGTCCTTGCAACTCTGACAATAATTCTAAGGGTAAGTTTAGGTCCAGTGTGAGCTTTCTTTCTTTAGAAAAATTCTTATATTCTCTGGCAGTTATAATACACCATGAATATTAAATTAAAATCAATTGCACACTTATCCTACTCTAGGGGTAAAAAGGATAAGCTAACTTAGAATTAACTTCCACTTTAAAAAAATAACTTCATTTCAAAAGCTTCGCGTACTATCTGAGAAAGTTTGATATCCTCGTGTCTCTTCATTAGAAGTCTTACGCAGATAGTTTGGGTAGAAATAGGGAAGAGGAACAGTATTAAAATGTACATCAAGCAGACATGAGATCAGCTCAGCTTTTTTTCCCTGGATACTTTAGTACCTTCAGAGTGCCTAATAGGTAGGAATCAGATCTTCTCCAAATATGTGGGTTCTCTCACTCCTGATTAAGCAACTATATGCTAAACTAGGAAGAATCTTAATACTCTCCTAGTTAATAGTGCTTTAATAGGTGCCTGCTACAAAGAGGGTGCACTTAAGAAGTTCCAGAAGAGGCATGTATTTGAGCAAGTAAGATCCCAGAGCTCTGTCTAATGCTGAGGCCCAGGAGTTTGGGCTGACCATAGACAGGTCAAGTCAGCCCTCAGATTTGAGCACAGAGAAATGCATTTTAGGTTATTTATGGTTGTGATAAAGTGTTACTAACAATGATATATCCATGATTGTGTGGAAGGCTGGGGGGAAAGGAGAGCTATAATCCGTGTCTTAGAGAAGGGCCAAATGAAAAGTGACCAAGGAAGATGAGGCAGAGAGTATTCACAGCACAAAGTGGTTGGCTATTTGATTTTGTAGGTCAGAACGGATATTCAAGATAGAGATACAAGTTAAGGGGTCATTAGCAAAGGTGTGGTTTTGAAAACTGTAGGATGATTGGTATTATTTAGGGAGAAGGTGTGAAGACTTTAACTTGAGGAGAACCACCTATTCCTAGCTGAATTGAAAGAAAATATGGATAGAGAAGCAAGAAGGGAAATGGCAGGGAGTTGATAAGTTTCTCTTCTCTGAAATATAATTGGTAGGGGAGGAGTGGAAAGCTATTAAGTACATGAAACTATTTTAAATGCAGCATTTAAAACTATCAGAATTCTACTCCAGTGGCTTCTCCTTATGGCCTCCGCCTAAGCCTTACGTCACACTCCATTTACTGACTATATGTAGAGAATGCAGCAATTCCAAGAGGGCCAAATCTACACTAAAGCAGATATTCTTTCCTTTTGCTACCCATCGCTAGGGAATGTGACGGTTTTCAAGGCATTACAAATTGGGGCAGTTGTGAAAATGGAAGAGAAAAAACCCTACAATATATTGAATACCATCTATGGGTCAGTTGTTTTTACTTTAGTCCTCTAATTTTTCGTGATGAAAAACATTCTACTTTAATTTAGGTAACTGAGTCATTAAGAAACTAAAAGTCATACAGTCAGGAAGCAGCAGAGTAGGATTTACCCCCGCTTTCCCTTCAGGAGAAGGATGATGTAAATCAACCAAAATGGCTTCTTCTCCCAAGTTATAGCAAATTGCATAATACTTCATAGCTCTGGAAACCTGAAGTTTCTGTGTTAGATTTATTTAAAACATTATTTTTGTTGACAAATGATTTAACAGTGCCTCTATGCAGAGGATTGTGCTCATATTTAGAACTTCCTGTTGTAATACATGTCCCTTCTTTACAAAATATTCAGTTAAGAAACATTTAAAAATCTAAGCACTAACAAGCATAAATGAATAATAGATGAATAACAGATGAATTGTGTTGCTGTATCAGTATTGATTGAATTATATTTTAAAAACAATCTTATCCAAAATTACTAAGAAACAATAATGAAATCTCTGCTCCTCCCCTAAGTACTCATAACTACTTTCAACACCCACTTTAAATGACTGAACTGTCTAAAGAATAAATTATTGAATAGATTATTTTATATATAGAACCTAACTGTTGTCTGGCATCTAGTAAACAAGTAGTTAATATTGGTTGGTTGAATAAATGAAAAATGGAAATAAGATGAAGTGCATCCAGGAACTGTTGTTACTAAATAATACCCATGGCATCTCTGGGAATGATGCTCAGTTAGTGAGAGGTGTACTCTAAAAATTGGTTTTCTTGCTGGCTCATCATTTGATCATGACTATCATTTATTCAATTCGTTTAGCATTTAAGGACAGAATAAAATTACTGTGGCTACAGCTTAAATCAAATTGATAAAATGCTTCCAAAATAGGCAAAGGAAATTCTGTAAATGAGTCTACCATTTTTCACCTTGTACTTCAAGTCAAGTATGAATGATTCATAGCAGTTATATATCTGTGACATTTTCATTATTAAAAATTTATTTAATTATCAGTATTATGTCCCTTTATATTAAGAAAATCATATTTTACATTGATCATTCCTTGTGAATGGAGTTATCAGTGTCATTTCATCAAGCTGATGGGATTTCCTATGGACAGGTTAAATGGAATACATTTTCCCAGGGCTCTGACAACTTTCCCACATATTCAGTTGAACTCTTTTGTGCTAGTAATTGAATATACATAAAATGGATTTCTTGTTGTTTCCCATTTATTTCTTTTAGGTTCTGGAGTGCTGATAAATTCAACTATAGTGCCCACTCTTTACTTTTTTAAGATTACTTTGCTGCTATTTCATTATAAGTGCATGCATGACAAGAAGTACAATAATCACTGCTTGTGAATTAACAACTGGACGCATAGACTAACGACATTTATTTTCTGTTAATGTTGGTTGTTTCCAGTTTGTCAAAGTACATTAAAAACATGATATTATGTGAACAGTAAAATTAATATACTTTAATACATGCACCTATTTTTGTCTTCCATTCCAGATTGAAATCTATTATTAAGACTGATGTTTTATTCCTCTTGTGCTTGAAATTGAATTCTTCATCAGAGTAGATAGTAGCTATTTAATATGAGAAAATTAGAATTCCTCCAAACAGAAGAGGATTTCCCCTTCTAGTTAAATTGGTTGTCATGCTCTAATAGTATATTTTGCTTTGTTGTTAGTCCAATTGTTTTTGCCTTGAAAAACACTATGGTGTCATTGTGTTACAAGTAACATAAAAAAAAAAATGGAATCCTAAGATTTCTTCTCTTTGGTAAATGGCTTGCCAGGAAGTATTTTTTCTTTACCTCATTTGCATCCTTGCTGCCTTCTCTGGTAACTGGTAACCTGGCACAGAATTCTACTACCAGGGAGTCGTTTTCTTAATATCCCTTGGAGCTCATATCAGATTTCTATTTAGGAATTACCAGGACAATGTGTATTCTAATTGTACTCTATCAGCCACAGTAAAAAAATATATTTCTACATATTTTCAAGGGAGATGCTGGTACATCCTTGTGTGAAAAAGTTTGACAGAATGAAAATCAGATAGCATCCCTAGATTACAAATATTAGCTTTTTTCTATGACACTTAAATCTATATTTTGTCGTGTTTTTTTTTAAGACGTATCTATTTCTCTATAACAGAAGATTGGCATTTCCTTCTTTTTCATTTTAAAATTTTATTGTAGACAATTTCTCTCACACACACACGCAAGTAGAAAGAATAGGGCAACGAAGCTCTTTGTATACTACCTTTAGAAACTCAATTTTCTGACATTATGTAAGTGGGTAATCTAAATGAATTAATGACTAGATTCACAAGTAACTACAAAGTTACCTGATAACCCTTATGCCTAGAAGAAGTCAAAGGTGGTTTTCCAGCCTTTTTTTCCTCAACTAACATAGCACCTGATAATAAAGTCTGAGATTTTAATAGATTTAAGCAATACCACAGTTATATTAATATAATCGCACCTTTATTGAACAGCACATTTTCTTTCTATGAAAAAGTTATAGAATATAGATTAGTCTTTGTTCCTACCTTCAGGAATCATACTTATTCATTGGAGAACAGAATGTAAAGATATTGCTTAGGTATTATTCCAAGCTGACTTGAGTTAATATCCATAAATAGAGAAGAGCTATTAGCATATTAATTAATTAGTATCATATTTGCATTTCTATTGTCATGAAAAAATATGTGTTCTAATTTAGATCTTCCTGTTATATTACTCTCATTACTGCCTCTCAGTATTATACAAATATGTGAACAATTCTGGCTTACATTTGGCAGAAGGGACTCATTCTGGTCAATATTTCACAGCATGACACGTCTCCAACATAATAGGGTGAGAGATTAGATTATTAGAGGGTTATTAACGCTTCACAATATAGCTATTAATAAAAAACAGCAGTGATGAACTTTGCTTATAGCTCTTTCATGTATTTGGACATTAACCCGTGTTTGTTCTTTTGTCATCCAAGAAAATGACATATAGACACACTCATGTATAAAATAAGTGTGAACTTACATTGAAAAAACAAACATAGTCTTAAAATTAAGTGTATGGATCAGTGCCTGGCTTGTGTTGACTGAAGAATATCTCACAACTAAGTGAATTTTGAAATGAGAAGTAAGGAGTAGAATGAACATATCTGGTGGTTGAAAAGATGGTGTAAGAATACTATATGCAGGGGACAACAGGAAAAATTGCTCAGAAGTGGAAAGTAATGGACATCAAAGGAGACTGCAAAGAGGCTGATATAGAAGTAACCTATGTTTTGAGTAGCTATATCCAGAGAGCACTAGAAATCTAGAATTAGACTTCATATTTTAACCATGGAACATTTGGAAGCCTTGAAATACTAGTATAGATGAAGTCCTTAAACATTAGTTAAAAAAAATGAGTAATGGGTTATAGTACAATGGCTGATTTCTCATATGCTTTACATAGTTGAAAATGTCTATTTATGTTGAACTTGGCAATAAAACAGTAATATAGATGGGCCATATTTTTAGCTGATCAATATGTATTTAATAATTAAACCCTCATAATTTTCCAATTAAAAAGTGTCCTCGTCACAGAAACTAATCAACACTTACAAATTTTGGCCATGTAATAATTTAAAAAATATGACTGGTTTACATACAGTATTACAATAAGAATTTCATTGGTCTGATCTTTTTATCACCTAAGGAAAAAAGAAAAACTTGAGTTCAATATATCATTCAACACATTTTATGTATCTACTTGTTGAATTGCAATATTCAGCAGAAAGCAAAGCTGATTTGATGGTGAAACTTAGCTCCCAGAAGGGATTAGAGTCCATCATTTTGAGGAAGATCCTCTCTATTACAGCAAATGTAAAGACAGGCTTGCTTATTCAGCATTGTATACTGTGTTAACCAACTGTTTTGCTTCAATACACTTATTCTTATT
Source organism: Physeter macrocephalus (assembly GCF_002837175.3). NCBI lineage: Eukaryota > Metazoa > Chordata > Mammalia > Artiodactyla > Physeteridae > Physeter > Physeter macrocephalus. Next base: position 64,353,072 of record NC_041218.1, read on the forward strand.
AAAGTTCCAATTATTGTGGAGAGCTGTTTTTGATTAATGTTGCTATTTCTATTTGATGGCTTTGCCTCAAGGTTGTAACTGTTTTGTGGAACATAATGCCATTTAAGCTTGTTAGATTGATCAATTCCCCTATCAGATAGTCATAAACATTTACAAACATCTTTCAGTCAAAAAGTTACATAATAACATATTTCAGAGGCTCTTTAGTGTAACTTTTGCTAGCTGTCCATGTATCTGAAACTTTTTATTTTTATAAAAATATTTGAATATTTTCATACAATACAGCAGTGTTGTTGAAAGATGTTGAAAGATGTTGAAAGATTACATGGTAGATGGATTCATGTATTATTGAATTCTATATGAGACTTTTCATCATTAGTTTTAAGAAGACAAAAGGTACTGCATTAGTAAACATCCCCAAAATATTATTATTTTGCGTACAATATTATATATAAAACACAATTTTAGGATTCAAAGGTAAATACCAGCACAATCAAATACAGACAACTAAAAGTCATTTGCAATCTATGCATATTTATGCAGTTAATGAGTGCCTTTTTGAACCTGAAGAGGGACTAATATTTGGAGAGATACCTTTTGGTGTCCACGCAGCTAAACTTTTCAGATGGATGATTTCATTTGGCTCATGGCTGGGGAAGATGTCAGAAATCCAAAGGAGAGCTTTGAGCACTATTGATACTGGCTTATATAAATCAGTATAAATACTTTGTAATTAATGCAAAAATTGACTGATAAAAACAAAAACATAGCCAAATACGAATGATCAGCTACTCTTGCCTAGAAACTTTGTCAGCATATGCAGTACTTATTGTAGCATATTAATCAAATGAGTCAGATTGCCAATAAACAAAGCATTACCATATTTCACAAAGAATATAAAAAATGGATCTAAGATTTTACATCATCTAGAAAGAAAAAGCAAGACAAAAGTTGTATGCTCTCTGGGTGCAGAACACTCTGTTGACTGAGGAAATCAGTATTATTATTTTCTATCAGTGTCCTATGGTTTAACTGGTAGTGTATGTTAGATAGAAAGAAAAAGAGACTCTTTTGGAAGATCCACATGACTTGAAAGAACAATATTCATGTTGATTATAAGTACTACTGGCTATTTCGTCACACAGTGATGATTTTGAAAATATCGGGACTAAGCAATGCAGAAGAACTCAGGAGGGGCTCAATAGTGATTGTGGCTCAGATCAATCAGAACTCCATGATTCTTTGTCCATAATACACAAAATAATACTCTGCAGAGAAGGAGAAGTGGTTACACTATGTAGCTAGGCTGGTGGGGAGGAGAAACATGGAGCCCCCATATCTGATAATTATGCCTTTGTGTGAAATGAAGTGCTGTAGTCAGAAAAAATTAACTATTTATTCTCATAATGTCCACTAATAGGAAATATAACAAAGCAATAGATATATTAAAGTGGCTTTCTAAATCTTACTAACTTGAACTAACTATGGCTCTTTCCTTGAGATAATTCATGCATAAGTATATTGTGATTTAACAGTAAGGAGACACAGGCCACATTAAATATAGGTGCTGTTTTATCACTCATTACTCGTGTATATTCCTGGTTATACACACCTAAATTATTTATATTTCTTTTCACATTTGTAATCACATAAAATGTACATAGCTATATAGCCTTAAAGTGAATGATCCTTAAATGCTGACAATGTCCAAAGCAATGATAAAAAAATTTCATAAATTTTTTTGAAATAATTTTCTGTTTAACTATTTTCAAAATGAAGTACTGTTTAAGCAGACAGTTATATCATAATTTAAGTGCTTAATTTTATACATAAACATTATATATAAATATTACATATAATTGAATTTGTATCACTTTTACCTCAGAATTCTGATTCATCAAAGGTCTTCTTGCAGCAGGCAGGACTTTGGCCTGAATCTTGAGTTCTAATCCTAAATGCTCCATTAACTTGTTGGATGACGATTACAAGTGATTTCAAATCTTAAGAATTATTGTTTCACAAAATAATTTAGTTGCCTCTCTCTCCCTGCCTCATTAATTTTTTCTATCACAATGATTATTCACATTAGTAATGAAATATGCTTAGTTCTCCTATCATAAACAATAACAACTGGAATGATCTTCTTTAGATTGTGCTTTTCCATTCACTTGATACTCCATTACAATACTTCCCATAATTGAAAACATCCTCTAACAATTTAAATCTATGTTTGCAATCTTCAGTTCCTTTTTTCTTACTCCCTCTTAAACCTGTGTATATCTGCCTTTCTCTCCAAGCAGTCATGGAAATTACTACTGTTAAGATCACAATGGGGCTTCCCTGGTGGCGCAGTGGTTGCGCGTCCGCCTGCCGATGCAGGGGCACCGGGTTCGCGCCCCGGTCTGGGAGGATCCCGCATGCCGCGGAGCGGCTGGGCCCGTGAGCCATGGCCGCGGAGCCTGTGCTCCGCAACGGGAGAGGCCACGGCAGAGGGAGGCCCGCGTACCGCAAAAAAAAAAAAAAAAAAAAAAAAAAAAAAAAAGATCACAATGACTCACACTGTGAAATGGAATGCTTAATTCTCAGTTTGTGTCTTACTTGACCTATCAGTTGCATTTGACAGAACTGATCATTCCTTTGTCCTTGAAACAATTTCTGCACTTGGATTTCCATCTCCTTTTGGTCTTTTGTTGTCACCTTTTTATGAGATTCCAGTGCTTAGTCTTCTTTATCTGTTCAACCCTTAGGTGTTGGAGAGTGCAAGGCTCTTTTCTTACAGGAGGCCCTCTATTTGTTTTAGGTTCCTGGCTTTAAATACCATTGTACTAGCAAAATCAAATCAGAACACAGAACCACATAGTAATATGAACATAGAAAGTTTAATATAAATAACTATTATACATAACAGAGGATTGCCTACTAAGAGGAAAAGAGAAGTAAAGAATATAGGAAGGCAAATATAAGGAGTAGCCACTGTATCTAAGGCTAAGACAGAGCTCTCAAGATATAAACAAATATGGAAAAGGACTTCTTTCCAGGAGTCACCAGCCCCGGCTGAAGACTCCAAAATAGAAGTAAACAATTTGAACAACTTGAACAATCATGACAGGAAGCATGCAGTTGTGGATGATGCTCAGTTTGAGATGGACATCTGACTGTCCTGCGACGATCAGAAGAAAAGCAGCAACACTGATACATGTGAAATCCTGTTGACACATTTTGGGCATCTTGGCTGGTGAGGAAGATGGGCAAAGGCAATTGGCCCCTTCATGTGTCAGTTCCTGTCAACATTACGGAGCACTTACTTTGTCCATCTGGCCCTGTATGTGCCAGGAGGTGATGTGTCCCTTCGCCAAGGAGATTGGAGGTGAACACGTACATGCTGGGGCTGAATGCACCCAAGAAGGCCCTTCTCTAGGTACCAGCCTGGAGGAAGCCCAAACAATGGCTTTCCTGATGAGGGCTGCCTCTGCCCCTCAGGAGCACTTGTTAGAAATCCATCATATCTGATGTCTTAAAATAAACTAGGCTCTGCTGCGTGAGTGCAAAAAAAAAAAAAGTCCTCTCCCTACACTCCCGGCTACTTTCTCCAAATGCCTTCCTGCCTGCCTGACATCTTCATTTGAATGCCTAACTGATGTCTCAAAGTTAACATGTTTGAAACTGAACTTTGGACCTTTCCTTTAAACTTGCTTTATCCAAAGTCTTCCCCATCTCATTAAATGACAACTCCATTACCACAATTACTGAGTTCAAGAGCTTCAAAATCATCCTTAAATACTCCATTTCTCACTTTTAAAACCCAATCTTTAACATATTCTATTGTCTCTACATTTATAACCTTTCCCAAGTTTCACCGCATCCCACTGTAATCAACATTGCTAACGGCATGGACATGGCAAGCAACATTTTTTGCCCGTGTATTTCAGTGCTGTCCTAACTTGTTTCTCTGCCTCTGTCCTCGATTCTCTAACATTTATTCTCAACAGAGTCGCTGTAGTAAATCTTTTAAAAATAAGTCAAGCCAAGAAGTCTCTGTTCAAAACCCTTCAGTATCTTCCTCTTTTACAATATCTTCCTCTTTAAATGGCCTACAAAACCCAATAAAATTATTCCACTAGAAGCATACTAATTTCCTTGCTATTTCTTGAACACTACAAACATGCATCCACCTCAGGACCTTTAAACTTGCTGCTCTTTTAGTATTTGGTTAAAAACCACCATCTCTGGCCATCTTAAATAAAATCTCAATTTCCCTCATGGACCCTGTATCCTCCTTTCCTTTTTCATCTTAGGTCTTGCCATATGAATCAGCAATATCTAAAACACTATAATTTCTTTATTTTACTTATTGTCTGCCTCTGACACTAGGGTTTATGTTCCATGAAGGCAAAGTTTTTTGTTTGTTTTGTTCACTGGTGTGTGACCAATGCCTACCTCAAAGGAAACATTCAACAAATATTTGGTGAATTAATAAATAGATGATTATTTGATAAGATGTTAGAAACCAAATAATATCATTTATGTTAATCTCAAAGCAATATTTAAGTTTCAGAAAATAGGTACATTAAATATAATTAAAATTTTTTTCCTTCCATAAAATGAAGCTAATATTTTATTATGCTTAAATATAATATCCTTTTCTTTCTTCCTCCACCCATATATGGAGACAATTTCACTTTTTCAATGCTGCGTATTGTAATGGGTGACATTTTTTTTTTTTTTTCAGAATAAAACTTTTTTCTTTCTGTGTTTATGGCCAAGTTCAATGTTAAATAAATCAGTCATGAGTAAATAGATGTTCTAAAGTAGAGAAACAACTATTGTGTGTATATTTAATTATTTTTAAAAATAGGACTGTAATAGGTATAAATATACCATGTTCATTACATTGATTATAGGAGGTGATGAAATACACTTGTTATAAAGTATGCATAAAGAATATAAATGTATTGTTTCATATACTGTATAATGAATATTAAATTTTAAATTTATCATAATTCTCTTCACCTTTATTTTAGAATACGTTTTTATAGGATAATTTAGATGCCATAGATCTTTTTAAATGCCATAAAATTAAGAACCATTTCTCCTTTCCCTCTTGAGATGTCTTTTCAGAGAAAGCCATGGAATTCAAGTCAGTCACTGGCCACACACCAAAATTAATTGTAACACACACAAGAATTGTATTCAATGACAATGTTATTTTTTCCACTGTTAGTAATTTTGAAAAGTAAAACCTGAAGCGTCTTTTAGCTCTTTCATCTTCTGTCTCCTGAGATGACACCATGCTATGGTGTGTCTATTCGCTAGTAATACTTCAAAGAACCCATAGTTCTATTCAGTTACTTGCTTCAGCTTTTACTGAGTCTGTACAACAGGAGCATTTCACATATCATTGGAAAGCCGAGGGAACTATTTCCGGATCATTATCATAAAGGATTGCTCACAGGATTGCTTGCTTAGCATTAATGTTATCTTCTTTGAGACAGCTTCACTCTTCAGCTTATTAACCTTACCAACGCATGCTTGATTAGCCACCCTTCTGAGTTAGCACAGCACTGTATGTATTCCTCTTTTGACACTTTTCATATTTTCTAATAATTATAGCATAATCTCTGGTTTATAGGTACACAAAAATCATCATTAAATATATATGAAAATTTTGTTTCTAAATTTTGTTTCTATATTGTCAAATATCTTCCTAAAACACCTTAATGTTCACATTTATGTAATTTTCAGTATTATGCAACAAAATTACGTATCCACTTTGCTTTCTTTTTAGATTCTATCATTTCTGTCACACTAAACACAAATATTTATATTGTGTAAGAGTGAGAGAAAGATTAAATAGAGACTGTATATCTTGTGCATCTTTGTTATACATGTTTATAAAAGCAAATGCTTGCGGTTAAAAGAATATTAGTACATGTACAGGTAATGAGATAAGATAGTTATTCAAAAGTGAGGTATCTATCATCAATATTTGTGTATATATATATATATCATTGATTATAAATTTGCTTATTATAAAGCCTCATGTGTGTTTTCTTCACCAAATAAAGTATCATATCTGATGCATCTCTACAACTTTGTGACCTGTCATGATAACTGATGCAGAAGAGGTAAATGTTAATTTAATGCATTCAAAAATAGTCTATTTGGAGTTTTGTGTCTAGAAATGGAAAACTGGTTTTTTACCAGACTATCCCTCATGGAGATAACAATTATAATCTCTGGTAAAAATATTAAAATGTATATTTTAAGACATTGAAAACTAACTCAAGCAGAAACTGGTGAGCATCTAACCCTTAAAGTAAGAAAACACCATTGGGTGAAATATGTATCAATATTTATATGACTTTCCCCCAGAGAGCACTCCCAATATTGTGTGTAAGGGGTAGCCAGAGGTCAAGAAGAAAGCTTCCAGTCTCAGAGTATGGAGTTCAGGGCTGTAAAAGCAGCTATCAATTAAGAGAGAGAATTATAAATGGTAAGGATTCACAGAGGAGGAACCAAAACGTCTGTGATATCCTCTCCTAAAGTCCTACACACATGTAGAGGGGAATCCAAAAGTCCAAGTAAAAACAACAGCTGAACTCTGAATAGCTCAGCATGAATTTGACTATCTTCCCACTGTAGTTTGAATTCTCCCATATCCGAGGTATTTGGTAATAAATACTGTGGGTTTTATTTTGAAACTCAAAATAAGACCACATTTTAGGATTAGTGATTAAATTTCAGGACTGAAACTATTGCTTCAGACTAAGACCAAAACTGAAACAGACTCCTTCTAGAAATGTATAAAGGAAGATAAGTCATCAGTTGAACTTGTTGCTAGAAGGAAAATCCATACACTTCAGAAGGTAAGAGTCCAAAGCTCCTGTAATGCTTCATCTACAATGCCTGATATACCAAAAATAACTTGAAATAAACCAGTGTTCCATACAAAGACATGGGAGTGATTCAAGGTCAAGGGAAAAAGTAGTCAGTAGAATCAGACCACAAGATGCCTCAAATATTGGAACTAGCATACAAGAACTTGAAAGCAGATATACCGAATGAATCCATTTATATGAAGTTCAGGCACAGGCCAGGTTAATCAGTGTTTAATAGAATGAGAACAGTGGTTATCTGTGATTGGGGATTGATTAGAAGGGAGCACAAGAGAGCTTTCTGTGGTGATGGGAATATTATGTATTTTGCTTGGGTGGTTGCAGCAGACACATCAAAGCTCAGAGTTCTATAATCAAGATCTATCCATTAAGTGAATTTTTTTTCAGTCAGAAAAAATAGAAAAACACAACAAAAAAAGGCAATAGGAAAATATTTTATTCCTAGAATTCTAAATATGTTACTTTTGACCATGTAGTGTTTTTTTTTTTTTAGTTTGTTTGGTTTTGTTTTTTTTCGGTCCAGTAAAATGTTAATTTTGAATACTGGTCCAAAAAAAGATGATGACTTGTCCTTCAGCAAGTGACCTAAATTTTTATTTTTATTTTTTGGAAAGTATCTTGCTGTTAATAGTTTTATTCACTGACTTCCTAATATATAAACTGAATGAGTAGGGCTTGTATATTACCACTCATCTGTTGGCTTATTGCATTGACTCCAACTGGATTTTATTTTGTTTTGTTTTTCAATATACACAAACTGAATATTTCAGAAGAGTCTTTCAAGATATGTATTGATTTCCTTACCAAGCATGCATTTGATCTTTGTCTCTAAATTTCTATAATACCCTTGGAAAATGTTTTAAAATTTTGAACATTAGTGAGTAAATTGTAGGATGCTATGAACTTTATAGAATTTAATGATTCCATAATAACAAGTTACTAATAAGAAATAACAAAATTATAATAATGATATACTGTGAAGAAAAAATTACTATTATAGTAGAGGTTTGGAAAATGATGTGAATGAAATCAATAAAGGAAGTAGAAAAAAATCTCAGTGTATCTGTGAGGGAGAGGGAAAGAGATATATATTTGAATGTCTGGACCTAAGGTAATTTCTTTGTATTAAGGATCTCCAAAAAGCTAGGAATGGCAAAACTGCTAAGTAAAATAAACAATAGTGCTGTAAAAGAGGAATTTGTGAACCTACTGGATTATATTTTTAAGAAACCTCATATAAAACTCCCTATCTCTATTCAGTTTAAACTATACCTCAGTTCTCTTTCTACCAGAGCTGGTGACTTTGAGTAACTGTGGACTATGTGCAAGAGTGGGTACGTGCATTTATTTGCCTACTTCACCGTAACTTTGTACAGTTCGTTAAACTCTAGTTCTAGTTCTCCGATAAACAAATCAGAATAGAAGTAGCGCTGGCAGGTGACAGAATGTGGACCTGTCATATTCCCTGTATAACTGACTCAGTGTATACATTTGCCATTCTCCTTTATGATTACATGCAGCTCTATACTATAAAAATAAAAGGAACCTACTGTTTAAAATGCATTTAGGGGGCTATGAAGTTCACAGTTGAAGTGTGAATTTGTTTTAGTTGGTTTGAGTTTCAATTCTAAATGCTTTTACTTTACTGTATAAAATCTCTCTCTCTTGCTGTTTTGAAAATTGCACCTGTACAGCGAAAGGTCTCATTTAATTCAATATTACTTTACTTTTGTATATAGTCTTTCTTTTAAATCATGTTTCAACAGGCTGAGTTAAATAATACTACTTCAAAGTGAAAATTAAAAAGTAAAGCCAGGGAGAGAAAAAACAAGTGTCCACCAAAATGGTGAAACACTAAGATGGATAATTTTAATGTCATTATCACAAAGCCACAACTTTGGAGGTAACTTCCTGACTGTTGAGCCAGCACATGAAGAGCCATATCTAAAGAAGCACCTGCAGTGTTGGTATAGATTGTTTCTTCTATCTTTTCCCCAAAACTTTCAGGCCTCTTCTCTAGAGTTGCCATATTTAGTCAATAAAAATACATAATACCAAGTTAAATTTGAATTTTAGATATACAATAAATGCTTTGTTTTGTATAGTTATGTGCCATGCAATATTTGAAACATATCCATTTGATTTAACCTGATGTCCTGTATTTCATTGACATCCTATTTTTCATATACTCTAATACCCAGATGGAAACATGGTGGTGGTATTTTCTGATGATCAATGACTAGAAATAGACCAATGTAAAATTTTGCTTAAGACCCTAGTCTTTAAATATAGCTCATGGTATCATTATGATTTGGCAAAGGGACAATGAGTATATATTAGTAGGCAGTGATGGCTTCACATTATAGAATGTGCTCTACATGACAAAATTTCTACAGGGAGGTTGCAATGACACCCATGTATGTGCATATTTGTCTTTAACTGTGTCTCAAGATTCTAAGTACTTCCAAGATCCATAGCTCCTTGGTACTGGCTTGACTCTCATTATATAGACACTTGCTTCCATTCTGCAGATTCCAAACTCCTCATCTAACCACAAGCTCCAGTCCCCAGGACCTTTAATCACCATAGAACCCCATCTATTTACTCTTTCATGAAACACAGTTACATCATCATCAACAACAAGTGTTCTTTTTCTATAAACCTACTTTTTCAGATTTTTTTAAAATAAAAGGAGTCTCATTGACAATAGATTTCAATTTTTAAAAAATCTATTCTCTTTAGCCACTCATCAGACTAAAATTGATGATAAAGTATCCTTTTTTCAGGCTGATGACACTTTCCGTTTTCATGTGGGGTGATTAATTCAGCAGAGAATGTACTTCCCTTAACAAGTAGGCTTATCATCCAAGACAGATTTATCCATCCTATTAGGGGATTAATGGTACTGTGAATATATCAGGAACTCAAAATGCAGACCTTTCTCTAGGATATTTTATCTACTCTTGATAAACCCTACTTAATTCTACCATACCCGACACACTTTATTTATCTTACAACAGGATTTAATCTCAAAATATACTACAACATTTTACCTTGTGAATGTATTTACCATTAAGAAGGATCAAAACAATAGGCATGGTAATGACATTTAGAAACTAATATTTTCCAAAACCTAGTGTAAGCTCACAGATAGATATGGAGAAGAAAAACTCTGAATCCCACTGAATATAATTAATACAATCAGAAACTGTATAATTAAGAATAAAAGAATGAATACATGTGTAATCGTCCTTAATATTGGTATCTGGCAAGCAAGCTTTTCAGGATTCAGTAAAGAGTTTCACTGATACTCTGTAATAGGATGTGAGTAATAGGATTAATATAGCTATGGGCACTGTTAGGTCAGCTGGCAATGGATCAATCCAAAAAGCAGAGCATATTAAAAGGATTATAGATTAGCAATTAGATGGCTTCACAAACAAGGAATAGTTCCTTGAGTATCTCTAAAGGTTAACAGAGATAGAATGTCAATTTTTTTTCAGTTTATACTCCAGTAGTGTCTGAAGATGAAAGAAGAGATGGGATTTAGGCTATGATTAGGATTGACATAATCAAACCAAACCATCCTTTAGTATCAGCATCTGGATTTCAGAGGGATACTTATCTTAATATAAGGTGAAGGGAATATCTGTCATATAATAATGAAATAGTTTGAAGGACAAAGGTTTAGGTGTTAGAATTCTGAGGGACATGTCATAGTCAGTTATTCAGATCTTCAGCATTAAGCTTCCAAGCATTTGTGAGATCCCTGGTACGTGTAAGTGAATTCTCAATTTCTGTGGATGAAAATCAATGTTATGCATTACGACTACCACGCTCTGTTGGAATTTCAGCTTGACACATACCTTAAATTTATCAATAATATATAGCTATCTTAGTTTCTCCTGTTTTATTGTTTTCTGCCGAGATATTTCCAAGTGATAGTATTTTACTGCTTTTGATTGTACCGTATATAAAGATAGTCTTGTGTAAGAATCTGCTCATATTTAGGATTTGATTTTTTATGGTTTACAAACTCATGTCTAAGGAATTTTCACCAAGGAGCTAATTCAGGAGTGTAGAGTATATACCACTCTTTATTTGGTTTAACAATCAGTGTGAAAGCCTGGGATATATGCTTGCTGTATCATGTGAAACAAGAGTGTGTGGAATGGGCCTCACACCTCTAGTGTGTTAACCCCATTATTTTGCCCTTCACTTTGTCTGCAGTCTTTGACCTTCTTGATTAGACAATTTGGCACTGTAAAGAGAAAAGTTTGGTGTGTGAGAGCCAAGTTGATATTTATATCGTGGTGCTTGCTTCATGCTTAAGCTTCTCCATGGCCTTCTGAGCTCTACTCATTGATTTGAACTGGAATTGAGCTCACAGCTTTCCAGGCACCGTTGACTTACATATTCAGATGCATAGAAACTCATGTCTGATTTACTACATATAATTGGTAAAGGGATGCAGCCTGTGGGTAAGTTAGGACAACATAAAAGTTTAAAGTCTTAGAGTTCTATTTCAAGTTTATTCACCAATTAATAAAGGTATGTTGAGGCAACCTTTATCAACATTGGCGTATTTTATCTTAATGTTCAGTGATGGTAACACCAACGTTATGTTAGGCAATTATCTGAGAATCTGAAATTATTTGAGAGTTACCTGCTTATTTAAAAAGAATAGAGTTTCAGACTTATGTGGAATTTTGGTATAAGGATTTTTACTAGGAAGATGCTTGGCTTCCCAAAAAAAGGCGGAGTGACTGTGGGCTTGTTTGGCCCAAAAGGTTCAGAACTTATTCCCCTACACATCCTGTTAGATAGTTGCCATCCAGGGACTTTTCTAGCACATTATTCTTTATAAACATTAAAATGGGGCTTTATAACGCTGTAATGCCTGGAAATAATAAGTAAGTGAATGAATGAATGAATAAACCAACAGAACAAACACCAATACAAGTTTATAACTATCTGACTCAAAATGGTTGGGTATTTTAAAGTTTGGAAACTATTATGGAGATGATGTGGGTTATGTAATAGTAGTGTTTGCAGATGTAGAATTTATATTTTGAGGCCCAGAAGATACCTAAAGACTCAGGCAAGTCAGTCTGATTAGCACTAGCTAGGCAATTTGCCTGATAGACCCCTGCCATCTCCTAAAGGAAAGAAACCTTGCAATAACCAACTGGCTTCTTTGCCTAGAATAAGTTTCTTGTTCTCACTCCCTCCTTCCTATAAAAGTCTTTCATTTTCTGTAGCTCCTGAGAGCTCCTTTCTGCTAGATTGGATGCTGCCCAATTCAAGAATCATTGAATAAAGCCAAGGAGATCTTTAAAATTGAAAAAAAGGAAAGACTCAGGCAGTCATGCTCCAGTACAGCTGGGATTGAGGGAGGAAGTTGCCTATGTGACTGTCTGCAGGCAGAACAAGGCCACACGTAGACGGTCCCCCAAAACTGAAAGTCACATGTTCAAATATGAGGCGTGGGTTTGCTATTAAGCTACTTTTTATATGGACAAAACTTTTTTGTGTATAAAAAATCAAAGGTGATTTAGTCTATTTACACTATAGAATAGGACTTTTCATTAATAACCTTACTTTTTTCAGAAAGTTTATGAAATATGCAAATCTGTTCCTTTTTTTGATTTCTGGAAATATTTTTGATTTCTGGAAACATAATCAATTTATAAGTTCTTGGTCTTTTTAGATATACTTTGCCTTGGTTAATTTTTTGTTAATTTTTATATTAATGACATTGGTTTCATAGAGATTTTCAGGTCTAAGTAGAATACAATTACACTTAATATACCTTGGTGATTTTTAAAACAATTCATATTTATTGTTATTTTAACAATTCCCAATTTTACAAATTATGTATAATTTATGTGATTTCCTTTTATCTTCTATTTTTAAAATGTTTTTGTATTGTTTATGATTTGTCTGTTAGAATGAGTGCACTTAAAATTTAGATCTTTTGCTCAGTACTACTTAAAATGTAGATTCTAAAATTCAGTTATATTTCTATGTGATTTCATATTTTATTCTGGGTTTTATTTTTGAATATTTATTTAGGGTAGTCTTTTCAAAAATATCAGTAGTTGTTTTTTTGTTCATATTCTTAAATTAATGTCTAGTTTTATTGTATTATGGTGAGAGAATAGAGACTACATAATTATATTAATTTGATTATTAAGATTTCCTGTAACAGGGTGAAAACTTGTTAACAATAAAAGGTTATTTTTGCCCCTCACATTTAACATATCAGCTTTATTATCAGCTTAGTAATGCTGTAAAGGTAATTTTTACCCTAAATCAATGAGCATATTACAAAAGGAAATCCAGGGAAATGATTTAAAATTCACCAAAGCTTCCACTTCTCTAATAGGACTAGAATGTCATAAAATGTTTCTGAGAGGATAAGCTTCATAATTATTGCCCAGGATGAATTAATTCAGTCAGCACCAGAAGCAGGGAAAGTGTAGGCCTGGCATTGGGGAACATGCAAAAGGGCTTTCAGGATAGAGAGCACCTAAGAGAGGAAGGGTCTAGTGAGACCCTAGGTTTCTGGACTGGTTGACTGAGTGAATGACGATGCTCTTTATCAAGGTGCAAGTATAGGCAGATTGGGAAAAGGAAGATATCAAGTCCAGTATTAGCTGTATAACCATGCAATCATACCATTATTTGCATTTTCAAAGTGATTTCAATGTATTTGAAGGATGCCGGTTTATCCTCACAGCAAAATGGTGCAAGAAATAAGACAGTTAATATCTCCATTTTACAGGTGGGAAGATTAATTAAAGTGATTTGCTGAAGGTCACAGAACAACTCAAGGATTGACTCAGGAATCAAATTCTGGTTTCTAATTTACAAATCCAAGGATTTTTCTGCTATACTACTAGATATCCCCATTGTAACCAATTAACATTCTCTTATGCACATGGGTTATATATGATTTTGAAGTGACATAGATGCTCATTCATGTCCTTTGAGATATATCTATATCTTTCTATCAATCATCTGTCTGAGAGAAAAGAGGTGACTTCCTGATACAATATTATTTATATAACTTCATTTTATAGATTTCTAATATTAAAAATTCCTCATTTTCTACTGCAAGAGAGACTCCAAATCATAGCAAAAGAAAAAGAAAAAAAAAGTTTTTACAACATGACACTAGTTCTGGAGAAAAGTTATTTCTAAAGGCAAGAATTTAGTTTAACTGGTAAAATGAAAACCATCCCTTTCATTACAAGTAGCTTAAATATGTAGTCTCATAACTCCCCCTAGCCATGAACTTCAAAGCCCTCACAGAGCAGTCCTGGAACAGGTTTCTTATTTTCCATTTGAACTTCTTAATCGATCTATTCCACTACCTAATATTCATGCTTTGGAAGCAGAAGGAAAAATGAATCTGAGTTTTAGCTGAATTAGACATAAACAAAAGCTAAGAGCTAGAGTGAAATCTGCCATTCGGTGCAGCTCTGTTTTTTTTCTGAGCTCTATCTTCTTTATAATAAACCAGATTGAATTAGTCACTTGCATTTGCTAAGAAACTTGTACTTAAAAAAATGAATTTGTGTAAATACAGTAGCAATTTCATAAGGAACAGAAGAAACTAGGTAGTGGGAAGATACACTGAATACATTAATTCCATTTTATCTAGTCTCTGTGTGTATTATTTCAAAGCATACTTGTGATAGAGCCCAATTTATCACAGTGGTTTGTGTTTATTTAGGTCTATGAGGAGCAATACATAAGAGCTAGGGTTGTAAAGAGGTAGAAAGTAGTACAGGGTAAAATTAGTTACTAACTTGAGATATGAGGCAGAGTATATTTTTAAAAATTGGCTACAGTAATATTTCTGGTCCTACATATCCTAGAACCTCATCAAACCACAAAAGCAGTGGAGTCTGTTTTGCCTCCCTTTGAACCTGGTGGGGCTCTGTCACTGCCTTGATGAATAGAATGTTGTGCAAGTGACACTATGTGATTTTTAAGATTATGTCATAAAAGGGGGATTAAGCATCCACCTGGCACTCTCCCTCAGGAAATGTATCTAGGGAGCTGTAAGATTGTAAGAAATTGGGACTCCTGACGCTGCCATGCTAGAGAGACCACATTTAGAGGCCACAAAAAGATAGCTGCCTGAAGACCCCAAGCAGTTCAAGCTCCCAGCTATTTGTCTTCCCAGCATCAGCTGCCAGATATATGAGTGAGCAAGCTTTTAGATGATTCCATCTCTAGTTTTCAAGCTGACACTAAATAGAATAGAGAAAAGCTGCCCCCACCAAGTCCTGCTCATACTGCAGATCTGTGAGGAGACTAAATATTGTCACCGCTTTAAGCCACTAAGTTTTGGAGTGATTTGTTACACAGCATTTGATAAAAAGAAAATGATGTTATACACACTTTAAATTGCATGGTATTGATTAATTCAGTCCTTGCTTATCTAGAAAGTAGCAGTTTATGATTTCACTCTTATTTTTCTTCAAATCTCTTCTGCCCATGTCATGGATTTTACGTCCTATTAACGTTATACTGGGAATGTGAAAAATAAAAGTAACATCAGGTAATTTGGTTGTGTTAGTCTTTTTGAAAGCCATAGTTAGGGAGAGAGGATAGGGAGAAACATTTGCAATAGTAGGATAAAATAAGCTATCGGCAGGATTTTATGTGATTTTCCATGGTGGTCACTGATACTTTAGGCAACAAAACATTTGCTGCATTGCAGTTTAGAACCACTAAGTGATTTCCACTACACATAATCTTCAGAATTTCCACCCAAAACTATAGAATGATTTTTTAAAAAGTCAGTGTCTCCCCACTTGGACTACAATCTGTCATTTTTTCTTCATTAGATTATAAATCTAATTTGACTGAACAATTCTCCATGTTCCACAAAAGTCTTAAATACAAGTTCATGCTATGAGAAGATGGGATTATTATTTAACAATATGTAACAAAGAGTGAATTGGGCATGATACACTGTACAGGTACCACCTAAAGACCACTGAGCCACAGAAATGCTTTTACATCTCATTCATATGGGACAGGGGCCCTGCCCCTCATCAGTACTTTATTGCTGTCTCCTTCCAAATTATAGCACTTTCTCTGGGATAGAGTTGACTGCCTTCAGAACCCTCTTTCCATACCTTGGTTAGTTAACAAGGAGTGGGCTTCAGAAATATGTTCATTCCTTTAAAATAAAGCCTCCATTTACTTCCTGCTAGGGCAATTATTCTATAATTATCAGGTACTTCTACTGACTTCTAATCATACATTTCCTTGTCGAGGTCAGTCACTGTGGCACACGCATACAACTCTTTCTCTGACACCTTGGAGGAGGCATAGGTAACACTGATAAAAATGCAAAAGCACTCTGGAGCAAGAGTATAAAGAAAAGAGTGGGTTGAGAAAGAAGATAAAGTTCAGTGTTCTCAAGTGAGATGATAGCTTAAAAAAAAACCATGATATATAATTAAGCACATTTTTATTCCATAGACCACTAAATCACTAAGAAATGTATTGTTTAGAGAAAACAATGTTGAAATTTTATTTCTAAGACCTAGTTTATTCCAAGTTGCTAATTCTCTGAAAAAAAAATACAAATGGCTATTAAATATATGATAAAGGCACTCAATATTTTTAAAAATTAATTAATTAAATTTAGTTTTGGCTGCATTGGGTCTTCCTTGCTGCATGCGGGCTTTCTCTAGTTGCAGCAAGTGGAGGCACTCTTTGTTGTGGTGCGTGGGCTTCTCACTGCGGTGGCTTCTCGTTGCGGAGCATGGGCTCTAGGCGCGTGGGCTTCAGTAGTTGTGGTACTCGGGCTCTAAAGCGCAGGCTCAGTAGTTGTGGTGCACGGGCTTAGTTGCTCCATGGCATGTGAGATCTTCCTGGACCAGGGCTCGAACCCGTGTCCCCTGCATTGGCAGGAGGATTCTTAACCACTGTGCCACCAGGGAAGTCCCAAGGCACTCAATCTTACTTAAAAGAGAGGAATAGAAAAAATGCTACAAGGTTTTTTTTTTTACCTATCAAATTGGCAGAAGTCAAAAACTGGCAAGCACGTGGAGAAAGGGGTACACTCATGCATGTTGCTAACAAACATATACATTGGTACCGTATTCATGGAGAGTGTGTTAATTTTCTGCAACTGCTATAACAAAAATTTGGGTGGCTTTGGACAGAAATTAATATCTCACAATTCTGGAGGCCCAGAGTCCAAAATCAAGGCCATGCTGTCTCTGAAACCTCTAGGGAAGGATCCATTGCAGCCTTTTCTCCTAGCTTCTGGTAGTTCCCTGACACTATCAGACGCCTGTGGTAGCACAACTCCAATCTTCACATGGCATTCCTGTGTGTGTGTATCTGTTTCTAAACTTCCCCTTTTTATAATGACATCAGTCCTATTGGATTAGGAACCAACCCTACTCCAATATGACCTCATCTCAACAAATATATCTGCATTGACACTGTTACCAAATAAAGTCATATCCTGAGGTACTGGGGGTACTGAATTTGGGGGAGATGACACATTTCAACTCATAGCAGAAAGCTATTTACAAATATGTGTCAAAATTTAAAATGCACATAGCCATTAAATCAACACTAGGTATTCTATAGGTAGGCTCATATGTGTGGAGATGCAATAAACATATAAATTAATTGCAGCATTCAGTATAATAGTAAAAGGCTGGAAACACTAATGGATGACCACTAATAGATAACTGAGAAATGAAGAAGATCTATATATATCCATAGAAATATTACTAAGTTATACTGTTAAGAAAAAGAGCAAGGTGTAAAACAGTTGTATGATATTTTACCATTTGTATGAATGCATTTGTGTATGTATACACAAACACACACACATGCTTATGAAAGCATATCTGCAATATTTTGCAGCTTCTTCCATAAAAAGGTGGCATCAATTCCCCCTCCCTTCAGTCTGGGCTGACTTTGTGACTAGTTTTGACCAACAGAGTGCAGATGATTTTCAAGCCTAGGGTTCACAAGTCTTTGTATCTTCTGCTCTTGCCCTCTTTTTTTTTTTTTTTTTTAACATCTTTATTGGAGTATAATTGCCTCACAGTGGCGTGCCAGCCTCTGCTTTATAACAAAGCGAATCAGCTATACATATACTATATCCTCATATCTCTTCCCTCTTGCATCTCCCACCCACCTCTAGGTGGTCACAAAGCACCGAGCTGATCTCCCTGTGCTATGTGGCTGCTTCCCACTAGCTACCGGTTTTACATTTGGTAGTGTATGTATGTCCATGCCACGCTCTCACTTTGTCCCAGCTTACCCTTCCTCCTCCCGTATATATGGAATCTTGCCCTCTTGACATCCTGAGACCACCATATGAAGAAGCCAGGCTTGGCTCTTCTGGGATGAGAGACCATGTAGAAACAAAGGTCCAGCTGGACCATCAGAACCAATTATCAGAAATGGAAGTGAGGCCATGTCTGACTTTTCGGGCCCATTTAAGCTCCTGATGATTTAAGTGACCCCCAAAGGACATTCGTGGAACAACTACCCAGGTGATGTCAGCCCAGCTCAAATTACTAAAGGATGAGTAAAGAAAATGGTTATTTTAAGCCACTAATTTTGGGGTGTTTAACGCTGTAGCAGTAGTTAACCGATGCACACAAATATATAAAATAGGTTTGTATGTATGCATTTATGCACAAACAGGCGCACACGCGTGTATATGTTTGTAAATAAATAGAGTATTTCTGGATGGAGATGAAGGAAATGTATAAAAGTTGTTGCCTCCAGAACAGGGAAATGAGTGTTTAGGGGACAGGGGAAGGAGGGAGATCAATCACATTATTTGTTTTAATGTGTGTACTCTAAATCTTTCGAATTTTGTGTCAGGTGCATATATTATCTATTCAGAAATTAAATAATTAAATAATAAAAACTCAGCACTGTATTAAGGTATCAAGCAGTATGATACTTTGTCAGGTTATTCATACTGGTATATGTCACATCTAAGAGAAAGGAATTGGCAGAGGAAATACTGTAGAATGGCATTGCTGTGGAAATAGTAGGATTAGTTTCGGAAGTCTTTTAATCCTAAAAGCTCACAAAACCTTATGAGAAAGTGAGTCAGCAGTGAGGCTTGTTAATGAGCACCCAAGCAGTTTCTGCACAATACTCAGTGATATTCTGAGGATGGACTGAAAAAGTGGATGAGAAATGTTAAAACATCTAATAGTCTTTTAAGTATCTGTCAAAAAAAAAAAATAAAAGCCAATAAAATGCAAAACAATAAAAAACCTTTACTTTGTTATTTAACATTTTTTTCTGTATTGTTAGAATAATACATATGTACTTCTTAGCACAGAATGAACAATTTCACACAAAAAGCACAAAGAATACGTGTGTGTGTGCCTGCCAGAGTTTCTGTTTATCAAATTATTAATTAGGAAGAATGTCTGTATCAAAGATTTTCATTGTGAAATATTGCCTAATTGGAAAAAATAGAAAACACCACCATTGGAAAAAGTTCAAATTAGTGGAATGGGTGTAGAGAATAATTCCAAGTGCAGGCAGGTAGTAAAATATATCTGTATAATTCAGCTAATTAGAGAAGTTGTATTCAAAATGACAAAGAGTGAATATTAAAATTTTTTCTCCAAAATCTTTATTACCGGGGAAAAATAAGTGGTGTTATATGTCTCTCTGTCTTACACAAAGATGCATACACACCCCTGGTTTCGCTATGAAAATAGCAAATTGTTCCCTGGGAACAAAATGTTTCTAGGAGGGCATGCTTTATTATTTGAAATTTTATGCTTTTAACGTATGCTTTTTATGCTTTTAACAGTCATAGATCTATAAACTGTGGTGGTCATTGAAAAACATAATTTTAATAAATGGCAAGAATTACATTGTTGCAGTAGTTCTCTGTGTTAAAAACATCACAAAAATTGAAATTATATTAGAAAACAATGAATTGGGAAGTAATGAAACTAAAATTTACTGTTTTAAATAACTACTGTGTGCCAGGTATTTTATATTCATTATCTTTAATCTTTAAACTACCATCCCTCCAATTGCTTTGATTCCTTTTCTGACCTCAGTAATTAGTGATATTTTTGCCTTGAGAATATTTCACAAATTTATCCCTTTCTTTCCATTTCTATTGCTTTCACTCCCTTCTAGGTCTCCAAATCAACCACAACCTCTAATTCCCTTTTTTCTCTGTATCTTGCCCTACTATTGATTCTCTATATCATTGCAAGTTGATCTCAAATCAAAACTAATGAAAACTATTGAACGACTAACCATGTCCCTTAGAATAAAATACAGACTACTTACTATGGGACATACATTTCTGCATGATCTGGCAGTACATAATCCTCTTACCTCATTTCCATCCACTCTTAGTGGCTGAGCTACAGATACCCCTGTATTCTCACATTGCCCTAAAATGCCTCCTCCAAACTCAGAGCCTTTGCAACAGTTCTTTGCTTGGTTTGTAAAGATACGTATGCTACTCTTTGCATTTTTAGCTCCTCTATACCACATCTTCTTTGTCCCTTCATTTGTTGATGAACACTTAGGTTGCTTCTATATATTGGCAATTGTAAATAATGCTGCTATAAACATTGGGGTGCATGTATCTTTTTGAATTAGTGTTTTGTTTTTTTTTTCATATATATACCTAGGGGTGGTATTGCCAGGTCATATGGTAGTCCTTTGTTTAGTTTTTTGAGAAATCTCCATACTGTTTTCCACAGTGGCCACACCAATTTACATTCCCACCAACAATGTACAAGACTTCCTTTTTTTCCCACATCCTTGTCAGCATTTGTTATTTGTGTTCTTTTTGATGGTAGCCATTCTGACAGGTGTGAAGTGATATCTCATTGTGGTTTTGATTTGCGTTTCCCTGATGATTAGTGACATTTGACTATCTTTTCATGTGCCAGTAGGCATATGAAAAGTATCTGCATTTCTTCTTTGGAAAAATATCTACTCAGTTCTGCTCGTTTTTTAATCAGCCTGTTTGTTTTTTGGATGTTGAATTGTATGAGCTCTTTATATATGTTGGATATTAACTCCTTATTGGTCATATCATTTGCAAATATCTTCTCCCATTCAGTAGGTTGTCTTTTGTTGTTGGTTTCCTTTGCTGTGCAAAAGCTTTTAACTTTAATTAGGTCCCACTTGTTTATTTTTGCTTTTATTTTCTTTTGCCTTAGGAGACAGATCCAAAAAATATTGCTATGGTTTATGTCAAAGAGTGTTCTGCCTATGTTTTCCTCTAGGAGTTTTATGGTTTCTGGTCTTACATTTAGGTCCTTAATCCGTTTTGAGTTTATTTTTGTATATGGTGTTAGAGAATGTTCTAATTTCATTCTTTTTCATGTAGCTGTCCAGTTTTCCCAGCACCATTTATTGTAGAGACTCTTTGCTCTACTGTGTAGTCTTGCCTCCTTTGTCATAGATTAACTGACTGTAAATGAGTGGGTTTATTTCTAGGCTGTCTATTCTGTTCCATAGATCTATGTGTCTGTTTTTGTGGCAGCACCATAATGTTTGGGTTACTGTAGTTTTGTAGTATAGTCTGAAGTCAGGGAGTATGATTCTTCCAGCTCTGTTCTTTCTCAAGAATGTTTTGGCTATTTGGGTTCTTTGTGTTTCCATACAGATTTTAAAAGTATTTGTTCTAGTTCTGTGACAAATGCCAATTGTATTTTTATAGGGATTGCATTGATCTGTAGATTGCCTTGGGTAGTATGGTCATTTTAACAATATTAATTCTCCCAATCCAAGAACATGGTGTATCTTTCCATCTGTTTACGTGGTCTTCAATTTCTTTCATAAGTGTCTTATAGTTTTCAGACAGATTTCTTCACTTTTTCCATAAGAAATCAAAGCAACAACATTTTGATGTGGTGCAGTACAACAAGTTAAAAGAAGATCTTGCTAAGGCTACTGAAGCCCTGAGACGGGTGCACCACTCTCTCTATTTGCAGATACAAGTAGAGGAATTCAGTGAAAAGAAGTAATCTTATATTTTTAAATGTCAATGAATTTTTCCATTATGTGTTCATTTTGCAACTTAGCAACTGGAACTTTTTGAGTTCCACAGTTCATTTGCATTTGACTGTTTCAATCTCTTGTTTAAAAAAAAAATGCTTGCAAAAAAACCAAGTTTCCCTTTTTAAAGGGAAACTTTTTTTTTTGGCTGTGTTGGGTCTTCATTGCTGGGCACAGCCTTTCTCTAGTTGTGGCGAGTGGGGGCTACTCTTTGTTGAGGTGTGTGGGCTTCTCATTGTGGTGGCTTCTCTTGTTGAGGAGCATGGGCTCTAGGCACGTGGGCTTCAATAGTTGTGGCACGCAGGTTCAGTAGTTGTGGCTTGTGGGCTCTAGAGTGCAGGCTCAGTAGTTGCGGCACATGGGCTTAGTTGCTCTGTGGCATGTGGGATCTTCCTGGACCAGGGCTCGAACCCGTGTCCCCTGCATTGGCAGGCGGATTCTTAACCACTGCACCACCAGGGAAGTGCAGGTTTCAGGTTTTTTACCTCCTTAGGTAGGCTTATTCCCACATATTCTTTTTGATGCATATTGTATTCTATAATTAAAATTTGCTGAGAGAATAGGCTTAAATGTTCCCACCCCAAAAAAAGGTAAATATGTGAGGTGATGGATGTGTTAATGAACTAGATGGGGGTATCCTTTCACAGTGTATGCATATATCAAATCACCATGATATACACTTAAAATATATTACAGTTTACTTATAAATTATACCTCAAGCATGAAAGTAAAATACTTAAATAAATAAAAAGGGAATGGCCTCTATATCTTTAAGTCAGTTTTTTTTAAAAACCCCTATGGAATGGACAATTTCCCAGGAAAGTATGGCTCAATAAGTAATATAAATCTAATTAGAACTTTTATAGTTATATAAGTTAAATTAACATTTAAAATATCTTCTTTCAAAAAACTTGAAATCAGAAATTCTTATTTTCGAACATCAAAGGAACACATGATGCATATCATATAAAAACTCTTCCAGAAAATAATGTGAAAAATCTTCCCCAAATTTTCATTGGATTATTATTACCTTGATAGGAAAACATTGCAAGAACTTGATAGATTCTAAAATTACAGCTTAGCTTCATGAAGAAACATAGATACAAAATTCCTAAATAAACTCCCAGCAAATTGAAATAGTATATAAAAATAAAAAATATCTTGACCAAATTGAGCATTTTCCACAAATGAACAGGTGAGCCATTGTCAGAAAAATCTATTGATGGAAGCCACCATGTTAATGGATTGAAGGATAAAACCCAGTAATAATTTTAAAAGATAAAAGACATTTAGTGAAATTTAACACTCATTCATAAAAAATTAAATCAACTCAGAATGGAAGAGTTTAATGTGTTTAATTGATAAAGTTTAATTGATAAAGTGTATTTACCTATAGCAAGGTTATCATGATTTTTAGAAGCATTTCAGCAAAGTCAGAAACAGGACAAGGATGCCTGTTGCCACTCTTTCCATTCAATATCGTACCAAAGGTACTGGTCAAAGCTATTGAAGAAAAATGTGAGAGGGAGAGGGATATGGACGGGAGAAGACATAAGATTGTTGACTCTTATCGATATTATGATGCCTACATAGAAAATCCAATTAGAATAAGATAATTAAGAAATTGTGATGTATAAAAGGATTAACGTATAAAAATATTTCGTCACCAGCATTTTCAGTGAGAATATGAAGCCTATTCACAGCAGCCATAAAACTAGTAAAGTTTTCAGAAATAATTTCTCAAGGCATGTGCAGAATATTAGTGAAAAAAATTAAAATGCTATTGAAAGATATATATCAGCATGAAGAATATTCAGGGATGAGAAGGCTCAATTTATGCCACATTTTTGCTACAATTCCTGTCAAAACCCCAATATGGTTTGCGTATGGAACTTGAGTAGCTGAATTTAAAGTTCAAATACAATAATAAATGTCTAAGAAGAGCCAAGATGATAAAATACGCATTAAGAAAGAGGAGAGCAGTGTTGTGGAGATGCACCCATCTAGTTATCAAGACATATACCCTCATGGATAAAATAGTATATATATTACTGATGCAGGGATAAAGAAATAGATTAGTGGAAAGAATAGAAATTCCTGAGGAAGACCCAAGCATGCATGTATCTTGAATATAAGAAATACCACAGGTCAGTGGAAAAATAATTACCTGTTCAATAAATAGTGTTGGGATAATTAACATTTCACCATAAGAAGTTATAAAATGCACTTTTTTCATTTAGACATCTTTGAAACCATGATGTGTCCTAAAGGCAGTGGCACCTTACAATTGCCATCAACCAGGTAACGGTTGTCATCTCAATACAGTAATATCCATTTTTATTTGTACTCACGTTGATACCACTCTCCAAGAAATGCAGCTCAAGACAGGAGAAGTTGGCTCACCTTTGGAGTAAATGAAAACGTAGTGAGTATCTAGAGTAACTGATGTGAATAGAACTATTGTTAAAGCATCAGACGTTACTAGCAATTTCTTGTTTTCTTTGAAGAGAAACTGTTTAATTTATAACAATGTATGATTCATTCAAAGGGAAAAGAAACTAGGATCAAGTCAAAAAGTAAAATGAATTAAAATTTACACAATAGGCTTCAATTATTTGAAAGAAAATCCCACATATGACATGCTACACGCTTTTAAAGAAGGGTGTATCCGAATGCTAAGTGTTGGTGAGAATGAGGGGGAAAATTCTCTTAGACATCTACTAGTATTGAAAACTACTTATTGTCTCCTAGATATCTGCTAGGTACATGGTATACCTAGCAGTTGTTTTTCTAGTTACATGCTACCCTTGCAACTCAGAGTGAGGTCCTTGGACCAGTAGCGGCAGCATCACCTGGGAATATGTTAGAAATGTAGCCTCTCAGACCCCTTAAATCAGAGCCTAGAGTTTACCAAGATCCCCTGGTCATTTTTGTGAACATTAAAATTTAAGAAGCCTTGCCCTAGGGAGACTTTCATGTTCCTTTCAAGGAAATATGTATAAAATTTTTGATTTATTCTTAAAGAGGCAAATAAAAAAACAACACAAATATCCATTTTTTAAAAAATGGATGAATAAAATGAGATATACAATGAAATATTTAGCAGTTAAAATTCATGAGCTAGAGCTACAGTCTCAATACTGATCATTTAAAAATATATAATGTTGAATAAAACACTAAGTTATAGGAGAATAAATACCATTTGACAACACTTATATAAAACAAAACCACTAAGGCTATATAACTAGAAATATGTAGATAGAAAGTATATACTCAAATATGAGTCAGTGAATCTGTGTCTGGGAAAAGAGAAAAGAGGAGGGATGGAAACTTGGAGAAGGCAAAGAACTTCAACCTCATCAGTGCTGTTTTTTATTTCTTAAAAATAAGGAAATATTGACAGATGTCACCATTAATTCTTTTGTTTACTGGGAGCAGTATTAATGTATTTGTCATAATATCTTTTTCACTTTTCTAAATGTAGTTATAATTAAAACATAAAAATATAGAAAAACTGGACAAAGAACATAATTCATAGAAGAAGAAATGTGAAAACTGCTAAACATATAAAAGGCTGCTCCGTCTTCCTAGTTAAATAAATGTAAAATAATGAAACACTTTTAAGAAAATCATTAACTAGCTTAGCAAAGAAAGAATACTTTTGATAGACAGTTTTCAGTAAATTAAAATAAGAAAAACTCTCATCCACTATTTGTGGCAATGTAAATTTGTTCAGTTTTAAGTCTGGTTTATCTCTCTCAAGATTTCTTAATGTGCAAACCTCATTGACTCAGCAACTCCAATTCCAGGGATTCAGTGTTTAGACGCTAACACTGTGTGCAAAGATTTGTGTTCAGTAATGTTAATTACCACCTTGCTGAAAATAAGAAATACTAAAACAGTGTAAAAATAGAAGTTAACAAATGATTGGTATACGTCATAAGGGATTAGTTAAAATATGGTAAATACATCTTTTCTGTAAAGTGTAGGGACTGGTCAAAGGTCATGGGAGACTAATTTTTACTTTCTGAATTTCTGCTTTATTCAACAAGCATAGTTTTATTATTTTTGAGTTTAGAAGAATTACCATTTGTCAAAATAGATATAGTCCTTTTCATTTATTCCTGTATAATATAAACAATATTTTTGTAATACACTTCCTTTAAGTTAGTGCATCATTCTCATTTCTCTTTATGTGAATGAATACAGAATATCTCATTGTTGTCTATCACAGAAGAATACCAGCAAAAAAGGAGGATGTTTGATAATAGATTCTTAGAATGTAGTTAAATAGAATTTCTACTGTGCCTTTGTAGTTCTTCTCCACTCAAAATACTTAAAATCATTGTGGATACTGCTAGTTCTCCACTGTTGACAGTGAGGGAAATGAGAACATGGCCAAGGTACAGAGTTTTATTTAGGTAGTGGATTTTGGCATTGTTTTATGAGAAAGTATATTCATTGCATTAAGGAATTCAATAGATTATACATTTTCTCTCATCATTAATATTTAAGTTTTTTGATTTATTTAACTTTTGAATCCTCATTAATAGTTAAACATTATGATTTATTTAAATTGATATTTCATTAGAGTTTAAAATTTAACATTAATCAAATTAAATCTAAATCATTAAATTCAGTTTTACTGGAGAAGAATCACGAGGTGTCAGGAGATGAGGAATGAGTACGTTCCAGAACTTATATATATAAGTGTACTTGAAAGCATCAGTTTCTAGAATGAAAAGGGTAGGTTTGCTTGCTTATCTGCAAACTAACCTAAAATATTATAGCCGAGTATTTAGTAAATTATTTTGATGACTAGCAAATTTAAGTAAAGTATATTATACATATCTACATACAAAGATAGATATGGTTATAAAATTACCTTTTAAAAATTATGTCATGATCTGGTCCTCATATTTATGTAATCCTCTGTGTTGTGTGTTGTCACTGCATTATTTTGTGTTCCTTAAATAGTACTGAATAACTGCAGCTTGCTTAAAGCCAGAATTCTTTCTTTTATAAGGTAAAGAATGAAATAAAATTATATGACTTCCTTCCCACCTTATTCTAGTTTCCTGAGAAGTAAATAGAAAGTGTTATCAACTTCAGTTTCAGATTCGTAGTTATGATGATTTCTCTTCATGTA
The DNA here is from genome assembly GCF_002837175.3 of Physeter macrocephalus. Classification (NCBI taxonomy): domain Eukaryota; kingdom Metazoa; phylum Chordata; class Mammalia; order Artiodactyla; family Physeteridae; genus Physeter; species Physeter macrocephalus. The sequence goes on from NC_041218.1 coordinate 64,380,183, forward strand.
ATAAACTCACAAAAATGATATTTTATCTCTTTTATTCTGTAGTCCCTGACCTGGCCCCTAAAACACACTTTTATAGAGCATTTTCTTATACAGTACTTCCAGAAATGTCATTACAGCACTAGATAATTGGCATTTTCTGTGCCAAGATGTCATTCCTAATAATAGTGTGTCTGAGAAAGTAAAGCTGGGAGAAAGAGCTGGCAGGGTGTGGAAGTGCAAGTTTGCCTCATCTGTGAATAACAGTGATTTGTGTAACAATGAGCTCACCAACAGGGCTTCTCTCCTTTCCTTCATTAGGATACTCCCCAGTGCAGGGTGAGGCTGTCAGGACCCCAGTGGGACCTGGGAGTGGTGAGGGAAATCTCCCTGTTCTGTTTCATATTTTAAAGTCATTTACAAATGTACTCTAGCTCTCTCCCCTGCGGAAGGTAGAGATCAGATGGTGATGGACCTTTTCTCTCCTTGCTGCTAAGTACAATTTTTATCCGTGACAGAGTTGTTCTTAACTCCGTAATTCAACCTAAAACTATTTAAGCAGACATGGTTAGGTAATGGTGGAAGAGTCAGGGCCCATATTCAGGTGAGAATGTAGTAACTTACACTGTGGTTGCAATTGCCAAACTTTGGGGAGAACTTCTTCAACCATTGAACCAGAAAGGAATTAATGAGGTCATTTAAGTTTTTCCTAGGCAAAATTGTCAAAAGGATAGTGTCTCTGCTCCTTTGAATCACATTGCATAGAACCTGCAATACCACCACACTCCTGATCACATAACATTTTCAACATTTTCTGAAGAGGTAGAACTACATATGAGAATATGTGTGTGTGTGTGTGTGTGTGTGTATAAAATCAGATAATATAAAAGAGAGACTCCCTATAGACCAAGGGCAGGGACCTGCTTCAATAAAAGCAGTTCCTAACAGGGATCAAAATATCTAATTTGAGGGGAGTCGGGGGTGGATAGGAGAATAGAACTAATATAGTTATTTCTATAGTTCTGATTAGAATGTCAAAGTTACATACAAGCTGTTTGCCAAGGTAAATGTGACATCCCCCCCCCAAAAGGCAATTTTCTATATTTCTGTCTCCATCTCAGCCAATTCAGATTTTTTTTTTAAGAAAAATGTCACTCCATGTGATCTGTTTAGAACCAATGACACTCCTTTGAAATTCTCTCTCTCTCTTTTTTTTTTAATGAAGAAATTAGGAAGGTTAAATAATTTGCTCTTAAATGGCAGGTCCAGGATTTGAATTCAGCTCCATTTGGTGCCAAGCCCATGCTTTATGTTAACACTGCTATATGGCCCCTCACTCTTTTTTAGTTGTAAGTACCTTAAAATCCAAGTTAAAGTAACTTAAACAACAAGGGTTTTTTCCTAGTTAAAAAAATGAAAACTACAGAGGCAGTGTATTAGACATTAATACTAGTCCAATATCCGATTTCTTCCTGCTTCTAGCTGTGCTAGAAACCTAGAGTGAGCACAGACCATGCTCTACCTGAAACTCCCATTGTAACAGAGTCCAAAGTTTTTTCAGAATTGCATTGGTTTCAATGGACCTTTTACAAATTATCTTTCTCTAATCAATCATTTGTCTTTTCTGTTTCCAACTAGGCAGGCTGTGTGATGGTCTACAAGCACACACTGTTTCCAACTTCCCCTACTTAAAAAGGATCCTGACATTGCTCTGTCCAAACTTTATTCTAGTATCTGCTTCAAGACCAACTGCTTCATCAAAGCCTTAGATGCTTATCCTTTGTCCATTTTCATGAATTCTTAGAGATTTAATGAGTTATATGTTATTTAAGCATCAAAAGTCAAATCAGAGCTTAGCCCACATTAAAGAAGATTAGTGAAGAATGAGTGTAGTGACCGTCCTGTCTCACCTAACGCTTCTAAGAGTATATCAGGGATAATGATGATGGTAGCAAACATTTAATGAGCACTATCTGCCAGCCACTGTTTAGATTCTTTACATGTATGAACACATTTAATCCACATGAAAACCTTATGAGATATGTACTTGTGTCTTCAGTATTCCACAAATGCAGAAGTTGAGGCAATACAAGGGTGGACTACTTGCAAAAGCCATGGAGTTAGTAAGTGCCAGAGCCAAGATTTGAATCCATACTTAACCCACACTACATTTACCAAAGGATACCGTTCTTTAAAACGATTACAGTCTAATGGTTGCTTACCCAACAGGTAAAAATCAGGATGGAAAAAAACTTACAATAATGCTAAAGCCATATGAGAATAGAGTGGGACAAGACACAATGAAGAGAAATTTTAGGGTGGCTATGTTTACTGTCTTCAAGTATTAATGCAGGCTGTCACATAAGAGAGGGATTAACTTATCTTGAATAGCCCCAAGGATTAGAATTAGAAGCATCTGGCACATATTTTCACCTCAATATAAAAGTTATTTCTACCTGTCAGAGCTGTCTAAAAATAATTTCAAAAATGCTTTTGTGTGAGAACAAATTTTCCATATCTGGAAATTTCCCCACATTGTGTTTGTTGACATATTTCTGGCAAGAGTTTTGTTGGTGGAATTCAAAAATCAGGAACTGGTTAAAACACACATGTTTAAGGGCCTAAACATTACATGACTTGACAGAAGATTGTTCCTTCTTGCTGCTGGGACTGGGAGGTATTTTAATACCATGGGTGTAGCAGGGGTGGAAAGCAAAAAATAAATGAAGTAGGAAAATTAAAAATAAAAAGGGAAACGAGGGTAGGTGGGCAGTGCCTAGGAAATGAGGGAAAAGAATCAACCAGGTCATCTAGGTCTGTGCCTTGTGGGGCTCTGCTGGGCAGAGTAGCCAAGACAGAGTTGAGACACCAGACAGCCCTTTCCTGACCTTTCAAATGTTCACATGTTTAATGGTGGCTTAGAGTTGGCTTAACTTGTTGTTATTTTTCCCTCTGAGACAGCTTTTTCCTCTTTAGTTAGAAAGGCAGAGCTCTGACTCTGTTGTGGAGAAAAAGCTATTAAAGGGAGATTGTGGTATATAAAATGGAGACACTTTTTTGATCATATTTCAAGGGATTTGAAGGGAAAGACAAGAAAATCAATAAATGCATGGATTCCTTTACACTTTAAAAAGACAATTCTTTCCTTTCTAAAGGCTGTTTCTGGGTGTTCCTGCTGTGAAATCAGCCCATAAAACCCAGATTTAATGGAAATTTACTTGGTGAAAGGATAAAATAGTAAACAGAATAGTGAAGAGTTCAGCTGTTTCTCTCCCTTTCTACCTTTGACAAGTGATAATACCTGCAATGGAAACCATGTAATTTTCTATCTGATTACTCTTTTACTTACTTATTTATTTCATTAGAGGAAGGTTGGCACTCAATTTCATTTGTGAAGTGTACAATCAAGTCCTTTTTATTTATCATAATACCCCAAAATGTGCAGGTTTTTGTCTATGACACAGGAACTTCTTTCTCATTGATACCTTGGCTAACAAAACCCATAAAGCAAATGTTGTTATATGAAATACTTTAGCAAAGAGAACATTGAGCTAACAATAAAATTCCTGGCAATTTGTAAGGACAGATGACCATTTTGGATGCTTGATGGGTTATTCTAAAAAGCAATGCATCTTGAAAATAAAGAATATTCTTTGCTTGAGGGGATTTTTCTCCAAACCAAATCCCTTCTAAATTCTACTCTCTTTAGTAAGTATGAAAAGGAGGCAGAGTCTCCTTTATTACAGTAGGAATTTTATCCTGATTCATCTATATCTTTTGATTCTTGCTGGGAATACTAAACCCTATTATTTTCTCTCCCTCCTTTCTTTCTTTGAGATTCATATCCAGTTTTAATTAAACTTTTTAAAATTTTGAGATATTGTAGATTCACATGTATTACTTATAAGGCATAATACAGCGAGATCTTATGTACCCTTTACTCTGTTTGCTCCAGTAGCAGCATTTTTCTAAGCTATAATACAATAACCAGGATATTAACATTGAGAGAGTGTAGAAGCAAAACGTTTTCCCCACCATAACAATCCCTCATATTGTTATTTTTTAGCCACACTTTTTCTCCTGCCCCTACCCATTCCTTAACCCCTGGCAACCAATAATCAGTTTTCTAGTCCCATAATTTTGTCTTTTCAAAAATGTCATGTAAATGGAATCATACAGTGTCTTAGTCTGCTTATGCTGCCATAGCAAAATATAATAGATTTGATGGCTTAAACAACAGCAATTTATTTTCTCACAGTTCTGGAGGCTGGAAAGTCCAAGATGAAGGTGTTGGCCGATTCAGTTCCTAATGAGAGCTCTCCTCTTGGAGAAGGGTGCCTTCTAATTGTGTTCTCACATTATGGAGAGAGTGTCAGCAAGCTCTCTGGTATCTCTTCTTATAGGGCACTATTCCCATCATGAAGCCTTCACCCTCATGACCCCATCTAACCCTGTAAATACCATCACATTGCGGGGTTAGGGCTTCAACATAGGAATTTTGGAGGGGCACAAAACATTCAGTCTGTAATATATAATATCGAACCTTTGGGGATTGATTTTTTTCACTCATCACAATTTTCTGATTTATCCAAGTTTTTGTGTGTATCAATACTTCTTTTCTTTTTATTGCTGAGTAGTATTCTCTGCTATGGATTTACTGTGGTTTGTTTAATCATTTACCTGTTGAAGGACATCTGGGCTGTTTCCAGTTATTAGCTATTACAAATAAACTGCTATAAACATTTGTGTACTGTTTTTTTTTATGGGTGTGAGTGTAACTATTCTTTCCTCTGGGTTAAATGCCCAGAAGTACAACTGCAGGGTCATGCAGTAATTGCATGCTTAGTGTTTAAAGAGACTGTCAAACTGTTTTCCAGAGGGCTCTACCTTTTTACATTCACACCTGTGATTTTCCCATTTCTAATTGGTTTTTTTTAAATTGTTGTGTTTTGGGAGTTATATATCCTATAGCCTCGTCCTTTGTTGGATATGTGATTTGCAAACACGTATTTTGTCCTGTCTGTAGCTTGTATTTTCATCCTTTAACAGGGCCTCTAGCAAAGCAAGTTGATACTGTTATCGATGTCCAATTTATCAAAATTTCATTTTGCTTTCAGTGTCAGGTTTAAGAACTCTTTGCCTAGCTCTAAATCCCAAAGATTCTTCTGTCTTTTTCTTAAAGTTTTATAGTTTTAATTTTATAATTAGGTTTGTGATTCATTTTGAATTATGTTTGTATAAAATGTGATTCTTAGCTTAAGTTTAATTTGTTTTGCCTTTGGATATCCAATTGCTTCATCACTATTTGTTGAAAAGTTTTGTTGATTGATTTGTGCAGCCTTTTTAAAAAAAAATGACAGAGAGTTTCAAATGAAGCACAGAATTTAGCTCCCCTTTCCAAACTAAAGTGTTTTTTGTTTTTCTGGGGGGTGGGCACTTTGGTCAGACTCCTCCCACACTCTACATGCCATCATATGACTTTGTACCCAGACAAAAACAACACAGAATTGGTGACCATTCTCTTATTTTTTCAATCAGTTACCTAAATTCTCACTTATCTTATTAACAGGGATATCAGCAACTCTACCCTTTAAACTTGCTTATGTATTTTACATTTTATATCTTTTATTGTCAAAAAATAAATTACATAGTTCAAATGGGGTCTTTTGGATTCTTTGAAGTCAATTGGCATGTGATTGGTCTATTATTATTATTTTATCTTACTGCCAAACAAAATTATATTTGGAGATTGGTCTGACAGATGAAGCCTGTGCCCTGCAGTAATGGGTAATGAGTCCTTGCAGCTTCAGATCTTGCAGAGTCTGTAGTGGTCTTTTAACCAAGGAGTTGGTAAATTATTTCTTAAATTCTGAAAACACAAAAGTCTTTGGAACTTCTTTTCTAGGTATTGAGCTACTAACTCTCAATCCATTCTTCCAAGAAAGGCTTCTCATAGATACCAAGATGATTTGTTCTTATTCAGTAAGGTGCAGTTCACAGCGTTCCTCAAATTAAAACAAATTTTTGTCATATACTTCAAATGAAAGATGCTTTAATTGCTGAGAAGGGGATGAAGTAGATATGGTTCCCATACTTATGTGACCTTAAAATCAGTATCTCTTGGGGATAGTATATTTTTAATATCCATATAATGTTTTGTTTTTCTAAAGCTTAAATTAAAGAAGAAGGGGAAAAATCCCTGCTTTTGAAAGCAAAGGAATGTGGAATTAGGAAGGTAAAACGACTCTCTCAAGGTCATATCAAAAGTTCTGGTCCAGGTCTATTTACAATTTATCTTTAAATGTCTCACAGACAGGCACCTGCAAAATGCTAACTACATGCCAGAAATGCATAAATGTATCTTCTCTTAGATTTTATGTTCAAAAACTTTTTATTTGCAGAATAGTGAAAGAAAAAAGGAAATTGTATTTCACAAGTGTGAAATTGTGTACTTGTATTTCACAAATATACAATATCTACAATCTCAGGTCCCTGAAGTTTATCTTTATTTGTAAGATCACTTGCTTGCTTTGTGAGTTATCTATGCTTCTTCTCATTAACTGGAATGAATTTCTCTGTAGAAACCCAATGATCTTGAGACTGAAAGGAGTAACATATTGTCCTAAGGATAGGCAAGTTATAAGAACTAAAATGCTACATTTTTTACGGCAGGCAACTGAGGTGGCGCTTGGTGGGAAAAAAATGCCTTTTGCTCCTTAGAATGGCAAGTTAATGTCATAATAGTATTACCAACTTTGTGAGTTGCTCCTTTTTCAAAGTCACATCTTCAAAAAAAATCTCAAGGAAGGGTAAAGCAAAACTATTTTGCAGGCAAAAATATATTAATTTTCTAGTCTGAATTTCTGGCTGTTATCTGTATAATTACTGGTTTGACTTCACATCAGTATACAGGAAAGTCTTTAAAATAGTTTTCTTTATGTTAAATTGTGACAGCTGCTTTGATTTTGACAGACATCCAGTGAAGTGTTTCCGATGCAGTATGACAGTGCCAGCCATGACGTTAATTGCATCTTTTGTGGGAAAATGCCACATGTAACATTTCAAACAGAATCCAAACACCAGGATAACTCTTCATTTATTTCACTCTGCAATAGAACTCTGAAATATTGGCCTTCATTTTGTCTTCCTCGGTTTCATAATTGACTGTTTCAGCTATATGCACTGATAACATTAGCCAGCACTATCAGTTAACTAGGCTGTCTAATCAAGTATGTCTGTTTTCAACAACGTATGTTATCCAGTCCATTTAAGGAGAATATGTTAGAGTTGTAAGCTGTATTTTATTTTAAGGATAAAATTAATTTGAGAAGCAAACAAGTCAGTATCATTTTCCCCAGAAAGCCATGAAATATGAAACATCACTTTGAGTTAGAGGCATTGATATGGATATGTACAAAAAATGTAAATTAATCTCTTCAACTGGAATTAGAGTTTCTTGGGTTCTTTGTTGCTTCCTCTTTTTTTTTTTTTGATAGGAACATCTTTCTTACCATGAATTTAGTGTTATGGTTAAATTACCGCATTGTATACATGCATGTATTCATTCATATATTGATTTAATAAATATTTTAAAAATTTATTCAGTTCCAGGCACAGTGGTGAGCAAAACAGTAACTGGTTGCTGTCTTCATAAGGGTCACGTTATGTCAAGTATTGCTTTAAAATAATGCATAATTAGTATTATCAAGTGACCCAAGTTTTCTTGCACCTATAGTCAGCTTTACCATTTAGGATATAATAACTTTACCTAGAATCAGAAGGTCCAAATTTTACCCTAGAAGCACTGAAATAATTTTTATCATAATTCCATTTCTTACAGCTTCGAGTTGTACTCCTCACCCACGTGTTGCTTGAGAGTTTTTTAAAAAATCCATATTCATTTACAAGACCCCCAATGCCAACCTCAGAAAATTAAAACATTACTGTTTATTTTCTGAGTTGTTATTGTCCTGGAAGTGCAGAGAAAATAAATAATGCACATGGCAATAATGTAGTCTGAACATAGGAAACACTTTCCCTGAACCAACCATGGTCTTTCGGGTTCAGTAGTGATAATCAGTTGCTATTCCATAACAGCTATTTCCACATTGATAATGTCAGTGTATTTAACAGATTTGTGTTCATGCTGTTGCAGTTTAAAAAAATTTGCTACCAGCAACTGGTGCTATCTCATGTCTTTGAGAACATTAGCCAAAATATAAAAGTTCAATATCCATTATTGATGAGGACACTGGAGAGACATTTAGAAATAGTTGAGTATATTGATTATCAGATGTTATTAAGATATTAAGATAGGGACTAAATGTCCTCAGTTTGCTATTATAATTGTGGGACATTAATTAGCACTAAATCACATGATGCATTATTCACTTGATTACAGAAGATATTATCATAGGCTGTTTAGAGAGACCTGGTATATGCTTTCAGCTTTGACCCATTACTTACATATAATTGATGTTCAGGGTTCTAGCACCATCTCTCTTTTTATCTTTATACTTGCCCTGGTGAATTTATGTATTCTTATGACTTTTAGCTATCTTAATGGCTGTCAAATCTAGACTTATTTACTCAAGATAGTTTTCAACAATTTGTTCTATGTCTTCATGTCATTTATTTTTTATTACAACATCTTCAAACTTTGAGTTGCTCCCCCAAATTCTGTTCAACATGTTATGTTTCTTAAATCGTTGTCCCTTTTAGATTGCTAGCATAAGATACTGGTAATGGCTTTATTTGTCCTCTCATCCTAACCTCCATGTCTAAATTACCAAAATAGGCAAATTTTTCTATTTTCTCTCATGCAGGTGTTGTATTTTTCACTCCTACTGCCATTTCTCTACTTGAGGCCATATTGTTTCCACACACATTTGCCTATTTACAATAGCTTTCCAACATATACTTTCTCAGAATCCTCTTTAGAAAATGTATAGAATTGGTCCTATTCCTTTACTGTTAGCAGTTATCTCATTACTCCAGACACGTTAGCCTGACATGCAAGGCTTCTGTTCATGCCCACTTCCAAACCATTCTCCACATACACCAGAGGGACATACTCAAAATGTAAATCAGAGCATGTTCCAACACTGCTTATAAAAACAATGCTGTAAGCTTCCTGTTGCTTCTAAAATACTATCTAACCTCCATTCCCCAGCTGAAGGGCTGTGCACAATCTGGCCCTGACTACCTACCTACCTTCCCACACCCTATTTGTGCCACTCTATTCTTTGCTTGGTATGTTCTGGAAACACTGTCTTTGATAATCAAAAGGACATAGTTGATAAGGTATTTTTTAAGTACTAACTGGGATAGCAGAAAAAATAATGTGTCTTGCCAACTTAAAGCGAAAGGAGAGAATTATATGGAGAATAATTGCTGTAATTCAGTTCCCATTACTGCTAATAAAGAAAACCAAAGCAGTCATAATCACTAGAAATGTTCGTTGGTATGCTTTTATTTTATCATAAAAGTCTGAAAATGGTTGAGTTGTGATTCTTTACATAATTCATGAGTTTGGGTGTACAGATATAAATTTGTAACTTCACTCATAGGAAAACAGTCAAGATGCAAATATAATTATACACAGGTTGTCCCTATACTTAAAGTGAGTTGTGTTTCTGGAAAAAATACAGATGTTTCACAATTTTAGCAGATTTTAAAGTAGTCACTTTAACTTTTCCACAATCTTAGTTGACTTTAAAATAGTTACCTACTCAAGTCATTTTTAGTACTTTTTTCTTGATTTTACTTTTGGTCTGGTTACCATCATCAGGATACCTCTTATTACATTATATTCACAGACACAATTCCTTGTTTTGTAATTTAATATTTACTGAATACTTTTTCATGTGTGAATAACTGCATGTGTGTAAGGCAGGGAGTTAAACAAGGAAGGTTCAGTTGCTGCAGTCTGGTTAGGAAACGCCAAGAACACTAATAACTGTGTTACCTTGTATTTTCCTATTGCTTCCTTAACCTAATTCCTTTATTTCCTTCTCTTGCCAAGATGAAAAGACTCTTGTGAGGTCTTCTAATGAGCTAACATAGAATCGAAAAATAATAGGTTCTGGAGATACACTAAGAAGGGGGCTTTGAAGAAAATCGTTATGCAGGAAGTAGTTTGACCCTTAAGAAGTTTTTGTTGCATCATTTCTTTGTGTGTTGGTTTTATTAGCTGTCAGCTGTTATAAGAACTCTGTGTCTGAAAAAGATTTAGTGAGAATTTATCATTTTTATGTGGGACAAAAACTGAAACTGAAGGCCTGGCTGTTTATGTCCTGATGTATTAACGAAGATCATACACAGCAATATCCATATGTACACAGATCCGTGAGTTGTCATATCATGATATAATATTTTTTTAACATCTTTATTAGAGTATAATTGCTTTACAATGGTGTGTTAGTTTCTGCCCTATAGCAAGGTGAATCAGTTATACATATACATATATCTCCATATCTCTTCCCTCTTGCATCTCCCTCCCTCCCACCCTCCCTATCCCACCCCTCTAGTTGGTCACAAAGCACCGAGCTGATATCCCTGTGCTATGCGGCTGCTTCCCGCTAGCTCTCTATTTTACATTTGGTAGTGTATATATGCCCATGGCGCTATCTCACTTTGTCCCAGCTTACTCTTCCCCTTCCCCATATCCTCAAGTCCATTCTCTAGTAGGTCTGCATCTTTATTCCCGTCTTGCCCCTAGGTTCTTAATGACATTTTTTTTTTTTAGATTCCATAAATATGTGTTAGCATAGGGTATTTGCTTTTCTTTTTCTGACTTACTTCACTCTGTATGACAGACTCTAGGTCGATCCACCTCACTACAGATAACTCAATTATTATTATTATTTTTTTTTTTTGTGGTATGCGGGCCTCCCTCTGTCGTTGCCCAGGAGTGGGATTGCTGGGTCGTATGGTAGTTCTATTTTTAGTTTTTTAAGGAACCTCCATACTGTTCTCCATAGTGGCTGTATCAATTTACATTCCCACCAACAGTGCAAGAGGGTTCCCTTTTCTCCACACCCTCTCCCGCATTTATTGTTTGTAGATTTTTTGATGATGGCCATTCTGACCAGTGTGAGGTGACACCTTATTGTAGTTTTCATTTGCATTTCCCTAATGATTAGTGGTGTTGAGCATTCTTTCATGTGTTTGTTGGCAATCTGTATATCTTCTTTGGAGAAATGTCTGTTTAGGTCTTCTGCCCATTTTTGGATTGGGTTGTTTGTTTATTTGCTATTGAGCTGCATGAGCTGCTTGTAAATTTTGGAGATTAATCCTTTGTCAGTTGCTTCATTTGCAAATATTTTCTCCCATTCTGAGGGTTGTCTTTTCGTCTTGTTTATGGTTTCCTTTGCTGTGCAAAAGCTTTTAAGTTTCATTAGGTCCCATTTGTTTATTTTTGTTTTTATTTCCATTTCTCTAGGAGATGGGTCAAAAAGGATCTTGCTGTGATTTATGTCATAGAGTGTTCTGCCTATGTTTTCCTCTAAGAGTTTGATAGTGTCTGGCCTTACATGTAGGTCTTTAACCCATTTTGAGTTTATTCTTGTGTGTGGTGTTAGGGAGTGTTCTAATTTCATACTTTTACATGTAGCTGTCCAGTTTTCCCAGCACCACTTATTGAAGAGGCTGTCTTTTCTCCACTGTATATCCTTCCCTCCTTTATCAAAGAAAAGGTGACCATATGTGTGTGGGTTTATCTCTGGGCTTTCTATCCTGTTCCACTGATCTATATTTCTGTTTTTGTGCCAGTACCATACTGTCTTGATTACTGTAGCCTTGTAATATAGTCTGAAGTC
>NC_041218.1:64392524-64393635 GCF_002837175.3 Physeter macrocephalus
AGTCATTTTCACAATGTTGATTCTTCCAATCCAAGAACATGGTGTATCTCCCCATCTATTTGTATCATCTTTAATTTCTTTCATCAGTGTCTTATAATTTTCTGCATACAGGTCTTTTGTCTCCTTAAGTAGGTTTATTCCTAGATATTTTATTCCCTTTGTGGCAATGGTAAATGGGAGTATTTTCTTAATTTCCCTTTCAGATTTTTCCTCATTAGTGTGTAGGAATGCAAGAGATTTCTGTGCATTAATTTTGTATCCTGCTGCTTTACCAAATTCATTGATTAAGCTCTAGTAGTTTTCTGGTAGCATCTTTAGGATTCTTTATGTATAGTATCATGTCATCTACAGACAGTGACAGCTTTATTTCTTCTTTTCCGATTTGGATTCCTTTTATTTCTTTTTCTTCTCTGATTGCTGTGGCTAAAACTTCCAAAACTATGTTGAATAATAGTGGTGAGAGTGGGCTACCTTGTCTTGTTCCTGATCTTAGTGGAAATGGTTTCAGTTTTTCACCGTTGTGGACGATGTTGGCTGTGGGTTTGTCCTATATGGCCTTTATTATGTTGAGGTATATTCCCTCTATGCCTACTTTCTGGAGGATTTTTATCATAAATGGGTGTTGAATTTTGTTGAAAGCTTTCTCTGTGTCTATTGAGATGGTCATATGGTTTTTCTCCTTCAATTTGTTAATATGGTGTATCACATTGATTTATTTGCATATATTGAGGAATCCTTGCATTCCTGGGATTAACCCCACTTTATCATGTTGTATGATCCTTTTAATGTGCTGTTGGATTCTGTTTGCCAGTATTTTGTTGAGGATTTTTGCGTCTATGTTCATCAGTGATATTGGCCTGTAGTTTTCTTTCTTTGTGACATCTTTGTCTGGTTTTGGTTATCAGGGTGATGGTTGCCTCGTAGAATGAGTTTGGGAGTGTTCCTCCCTCTGGTATATTTTGGAAGAGTTTGAGAAGGATAGGTGTTAGCGCTTCTCTAAATGTTTGATAGAATTCGCCTGTGAAGCCATCTTGTCCTGGGCTTTTTTTTGTTGGAAGATTTTTAATCACAGTTTCAATTTCAGTGCTTGTGATTGGTCTGTTCATATTTT
>NC_041218.1:64393775-64415293 GCF_002837175.3 Physeter macrocephalus
GTGCATTTCTAAGAATTTGTCCATTTTTTCCAGGTTGTCCATTTTATTGGCATATAGCTGCTTGTAGTAATCTCTCATGATCCTTTGTATTTCTGCAGTGTCAGTTATGTCTCCTTTTTCATTTCTAATTCTATTGATTTGAGTCTTCTCCCTTTTTTATGATATAATATATATATATTTTTTGCGGTACATGGGCCTCTCACTTCTGTGGCCTCTCCCATTGTGGAACACACGCCTCGGACGCGCAGGCTCAGCGGCCATGGTTCATGGGCCCAGCCGCTCCATGGCATGTGGGATCTTCCCAGCCCAGGGCACGAACCCACGTCCCCTGCATCGGCAGGCAGACTCTCAATCACTGTGCCACCAGGGAAGCCCTATGATATAATATTTTTAAAATGTATTTAAAAATTAACTGAAAATCTTTTTTACATCAATAATCAAACAGATTTTGTAACCTGCTGTCAGATGACAGTTTGTGTTACTTGTGGAAAAATTGGCAATTTGTACCAAAATTAAATTAGAAATTTGCCAATGGGGAATTGTATTTGATTTGAAATGTTTTTTAATCCAAATTCATACTTTTGAATAGTTTTCTTCAAGACAATATATGATTATTTGTCTAATTTTTATAAGAGCAAATTCCCTTTCAAAATTCTCTACTTCACCTTTTCACTCATTTTTATAATTAGAATATTGAAAATTCTACAGAAAGCTGTCTGTTTTTACACTCATGTGAGCTGTGTTTATGGATGGTTTAGGGACAGATAATTAAATCTGCATGAAATCATCACATTTCCCTAGATGTCACCGTGAAATTGGTACTTTCCCCTGAAAATTTCCGTGAAATTACAAAAATTATTGCATCTTTGTCTCTGGATGTCTTGCTTTGAAAAATAAAGGAGGCTGAGTCAATCTTTCTTGTATCTCAGTTCCTGGTATACTAATTATTCAAGAAACTAATATCATAAATAAAGCAGTAGGAGGAAAAAAGTGTACAGTTTATATAGGAAAATTTTAGAAGAAGTTGAGTCTTACTAAATGTCTAAATTCATTAATCAAAAAGCCCTAACTTCTGTTTCCAGTGAATGACAGACTATGGCATAACACAAATTGTCCATTTTTGCCAGTTTCATAATTAATTGTAATAACTGTAGGCAAATAATGTAATAATATGTATTGTCATTATGACTGGTTAAATTGATGAATTAACTGTAATGAAAGCTACTCTCTTTTATTGTTTATGAAAATGGCATTTCAAGAATGATTTAAAGTATATATTTAGATTACATGTGTGCCCCCCCCCACCTCCTTCTAATGTTGGTATGGAAGATCTTTAAGTATATATATATATATATATATATATCTTTAAGTATAATTATTTCTTCTGTGTTTTGAGATTATACATCCCTACACTTTTAATATCATGTTTGGACATGTGACTTGCATCACATCGTCTTCACAAGACGATTATGGCTTCCTGCTTCACTGACACCACTCTTGATATATGATTTGCCTGGGCCATAAATGTGAGTAAAGGGGTTTTGTGCCAACACCTAAGTATGTACCTTGGAGCCACTGTACGGTTCTGCCATAGTGTCTTTTCCGTCTGTCATAAGACACAATTCTGTAGCTAGGGGCTTCTCCTTTAGTCCAGACTGCCTGAGTCCCAAAATTAGGAGGAAAGCCACATTGCAGCCAACCCACAATGATTATGTGACATGAAGTGAGAATCCTTTACCCTTGTAAGGTAAACTCATTGAGAATGTGGATTTGCTACTGCAGCAAAACTTACCTGAAGTTGACTAATACAGTGAGCAAGTCAAATTTAAAAGTATTTCAACTTGCTGAAGTAGACGAAGACCATTCGCTGATATTTATTTTCTTATTTTTTGAATAAAAATAAAAGAAATGTTATCATGCTCTTCACCCCAATTATTTCTGATTATTTGACAATAACTCTTGCCGCACAATATCAAAATGAAATGTAACTGATCAAATGTGACATAGAATCAATGGTAAAAATCTCTGTTAACATTTTTCTTTGAAATATTTACAGAAACCTTAGTTTATGATTCTGAAGTAAGCATGCCCATAATTAACTCCTTAATAGTATACCTTTTTATTTTGGGTATATCCTCTTTTTATAGAGTGTTTTCTCATAGAGGAAAAGAAAATAGATCTAATACCAGCTATTCTATCTTAAAAATAACTAGCTCCTAAGTTTTTAATTTATTTAATTTAATTATTTCATAGATAATTCAATAAACATTTATTTGCTGCCTGCTACTACAATAGCATGTTGATATTTATTGAGTGTTAACTTTATGCCAGGAACTGCTCTAGCACTTTTATTGACTCGATTTAGTCCTAAGGTGGATACTATTATTATCTCCATTTTACAGTTAAGTAACATTTTACAGTAAGTTATGGGAAGGTTCGGTAACTTGTTTGTAGCACACAGCAGAATGAAGATTTGAGCCCAGTCTGGCCCTAGAGTCCCCACTGTTCTTAAACACTAGCTAAACTGCTTTTCACAATGGTGCACTATTTTTGTGTGTGTCAGACATTATTTTAGGTTTTGAGAATACAGCAATAAACAAGATGGTTAAGAGTCTAAATGTAATGGAGCTACAACATGTAAGAAAATAACTATTATCGTTTCAATTTATGATTGAATACCCTCTAAAGAATAAAGGGGGGAGGATGAAAGAGATGACTGAGAAGGAGCAATGTGTTTGAAAAGGGGAGAACCAGGGAAGTGTGAAACCTGGAAACCAATGGAAAACAGCGTTTCAAAAAGAATGAAGTGTAACAGTGTCATATGATGATGAGTATTGAGTAACAAGTATTGAATAAAATTTGGGTTTGGCAACATGGGAATCTTTGAAGTTGAAAAGGGTGGTTTCAGTGGATTTGTGGCCATAAAATCCTGATACTGAGTGATTAAGAGAGAGATTAAGGAAAGAATGGGAACTTCTGTTTCTGCCGTTTGGAGAACTTGATAACCTGAATAAGCATTTCCCTGAAAACAGCAGTCTCAGTAACGTAAACAACAAATGCTAATAAACAGACAAATTTGGAAGAAAATTTAATAAATTTCTTAGAAAATGAAGAATCCTCAAAAGGCAAAGACAGCATGAATGTTGGAATCCATAAAGGTAAGGGTGCACTCAAGCCAGTTTTCAACCTGTAGATTCTTCCTTAACTCTGGTGATAAACGAAGCTTATTTTGATAACCATGAGGTAGGGAGAGGTCAGAGGACTAATCCTAGAACCTGCCCAAGTAGAAAACCTAATTGAAGACACTGGAATAAAGCTGAAACCCTAGATGGGTACAAACTCAGTATAAGAGAGAACTAAAAATAACCTTACCCCCCAAATGGAAAATAAACAAAACGTGTCTATTTAAACTTGGTGCTAGATGGGGAGGGTGGTGTGGGAAGGACTTCACTTTGAATATTTGAAAGCAATTTCTGGATCTCACTTGAGATTTGTTCTTACCTGGTGAGAACAAAAACAAAACAAAAAACAACTGTAATCTAAAATATTTTTTAAAATGGCCCTGAATTTGTTGTGCTCTCAGAAGCCTGGCAAGCAAAAGCGTATCATCTCTGGAGGAATGCATTTTCAATACACAACTTAAAATATTAACATAAAGTACAAGAAAAATGAAACCAGAGATAAGAATCACAAAATATGGGAGGAACCTAGCCTCTATGACTAGAGCTGCCAAAAACAGTTGTTAACTGAAATAAATCTATAAAGCATTCAAATATTGCAGTATCATGATAAATTCAGTATTTTAAAGAGAAAAATATGTCAGAAATGGAAAATACAAAAATTAAAAATGGTATGGATGGATTAAACAGCAAAATGACACAGGTAAAGAAAGAATTAGTAAGCTTGTGAAATTCAGAGGGAGGAATTGCAAAACAGCACAGAAAGATAAAGAGATGGAAAATATGAAGGAGAGGTTAGAAGGCACTGAAATTAGAATGAGCATGTCTAATACATATCTAATCAACAAAGAATAGGTAAAACATACGAGAGACAATATTCAAAGTAAAAATTGATGACCAAGACAACAAAACACAGATTCAGCAGACCCACTAGATTTAAATATTTCACACAAGATAAATAAAAGGATACTCCGATCCAAATATATCGTAGACTTAGAACACCAGGTATAAAATCAAGTTCTTAGAAGTCAGAGAGGAATTAAAAGGAAAAAACACCCAGTTTATTTTTAAGTAAACTGGCAACCCAACTCACAGCAGAATACTGTTAAATCATATTTTCTGTGTGCTGATAAAAAAAATAACTCGTAACCTAAAATTATATAACAAGCAAAGTTATGTTTTGAGAATTAGGGCTTAAAATCAATACAATTTCAGACAAACAGAAGTAGAAACATTTAACACTAATAGAACTCACACCAAAAATTCTTCCTGTAGAATATATTTCATGGAGGAGGAATTTGATTTAATTCAGAAAGGCTGAGAAGCAAGAATAAATGATGCACACAGGAACTGGTTAATATGTATGTTATATATAAACTTTGCATGAAAAACAAAGTTTAACATTTACAGTGTTATATGAAAAAAAGATATAACTAAAATGCTGAACAATATTACCTTGTAAGTTAGGGAGGTGGTGAGAGAGAGTGATTTGTTTTCTTGTATTGCTTAAAAGGAGCATTTAGATACTGAAAAATATAACTTTTGTTAAATATAATGCCAAAATCACTGAAAGAATAGAAATCAAATGTATCCAAAATGAAATGAAAATTAATAAATACATCAAAATAAACAGAGGAGGAAGAAAGGAAAAAGGAACAAGAAAAAGAGTAGAGAAAATGCAAGGAATAAATCTAAGCATATCAATAATCACAAAAAATTGCAATTAAAAGACAATATTCCAGATAGGATTTAAAAATTCAGTTGTATTCTATCTTAAAGAGACTAACAAAAATATAAGGATAATTTTCCAGTTTTCAGTTCAGCACATAAGGAGCTTAGAAATTGTCACTCTCTCCTAACAAGTAAATAGCTGAACAAACTGAAAAATCAACAACTCTCAGATCATTCCAAGAAGTGAGGTCACAGGGCAAAACACTGCTACCGAATTGGAGCAACAGACAGGGAAACACGAAGAATCACAACTTGCTGGAGCCTAAATTCTCAAGCAGAAATCTCCACAGGAAGCAGTACTGGGATAGGAAAATCTGAACTGTAGTTGACAAGTTGTTGGGACTCAGGGTGGAAAACTCAGAGAGGTAAAAACCACAGGGCGACCCAGTCATGGGGGTGGGAGGTGGTGGGGATTGACTAGATACGCTCTGTGAGTTTTAACTCCAGGAGCTATACTAAGTTCTCATGGTGAATATTGGGGGGAAGAAACCCTCATGCTTCCAGCAAGAGGAGACAGGATCCATTTTGAAATATGCCAGAACATCCTGTCCTTCTTAACAAAGCCTTCCCTTAGAAGAAGCTATTTAAGAGCCTAGACTACTGAAGTATTATCAGAGTCAAACTGATCTAGTGAAAGGTAAATGCTCAACACCTGCTCACTATATCCTTCCATGTGGAGGAAGGGAAATAAGGAAGTTCAGCCCACTGTAACTTTCCATGTCGGGGAGGCCCACTGTAGGCATAGTGTCCCACAAAATGACAAGGAAAACCTGAGAAGCAGTTGTGAAGTTCACAGTTCAGAGGCATAGGTTCACTAAAAGACTAAGATTTAATTATAGCACTATAGAATGCTTCCCCTCATCCCATACTTACCACCATGTTAACTAAAGTCTTATCTACCTCACTTCCTTTTACCCAGTACATCATGTTTGACTATAAAGACAAAATTACAAGGCATCCTACAGGTCAAAACCACAGTTTGAAGAGACAAAGCATTAGAAGCAGACTCAGATAAGACAGGATGTTAGAATTATCAGAATGTGAATTTAAACAACTATGATTATGGTAGGGGCTCTAATGGATAAAAGAGACAGCATGCAAGAACAGATGGGTACTGTAGGCAGAGAGATGGAAATTCTAAGAAAGAATAAATAATTCCAGAGATTAAAAACACTGTAACAGAAATGAAGGATGCCTCTGATGGGCAAAAATATAAGGATAATTTTTCAGCTGAGGAGAGAATTTGTGAATTTGAGGATGTGTCAACAGAAACTTCTAATACTGAAAGGCAAAAAGAAAAAAATATGAAAAACATAAAAATAGATTACACAAGCACTGTGGGACAACTACAAAAGGTGTAACATAGGTATAACAGGAATGCCAGAAGGGGAAGAAAGAAAGGAAAAGAAGATGTATTTGAAACAATAATGATTGAGAATTTCCCCAAATTAATGTCAAACACCAAACCACAGATCCAGGATAAGCAATAAGATAAATGCAGGATAAATGCAAAAAAGATTTATACCTAGGCATATCAAATTCAAACTACAGAAAATCAAAGGTGAATTTAAAAATCTTGAAAGAAGCCAGAGGAGACAAAAAATTATCTATAGAGGAGCAAAGATAACAATTGCATGTGACTTCTTTTCAGAAACTACACAAGCAAGAAGAGAGTGGAGTGAAATATTTAAGGTGTTGAGGGATAAAATAATTTAAAAATTCTTTACCCTGTGAAATTATTCTTCAAAAGTGAAGCGATATTGTACATGAACTGCATCTCACTAAAAAAAGTGAAGGAGAAATAAAGACTTCTACAGACAAAATGTGAGGGAATTTGTTGCTAGTAGGCCTGTCTTTTCAGTGCTTTGTGACCACCTAGAGGGGTGGGATAGGGAGAGTTGGGAGGGAGGGAGACACAAGAGGGAAGAGATATGGGGATATATGTATATGTATAGCTGATTCACTTTGTTGTAAAGCAGAAACTAACACACCATTGTAAAGCAATTATACTCCAATAAAGATGTTAAAAAAAATTAAATAGTTCTTAAGAGAGGAGGAAAATTGATATAGGTCAGAAACTTGGATTTATATAAAGAAAGGAAGAGCATTGAAGAAATAAGTATAATTTTTTATTTTCTTAAATGATCTAACATAACAGTTCGTTCAAAAAAATAACAATACTACATTCAATTATCTATACTTATGAATAGTAATAGTAAGCCTGTTTAAGGTCATGTATATATGAAATGAATGACAGCAATGATATAAGAGATAGGAGAGGGGGATTAGAATTATTATAAGGGACATGCACTACCATGAGGTGGTATAGAGTTATTTGAAAGAGGAGTTGAATTAATTATAAATGCATGTTATAAATTCTAGGGCAACCAATAAAACAGGTGAAAAAAAGAATAATAACTGATACGCTAAACAAGGAGTGAAAATGGAAATATTTGAAATGCTCAATTAAAACCACAAAAGGCAGAAAGATAGCAGCAGACAAAAAATAGGAATGAAGGACAAGGGCAACAAATAAAGGCAGTAACAGATATGGTAGATATCAATCCAACTAGTATCGATAACCACTTTAAATGTCAATGGTCTAACTACACTAATTAAAATACAGTGGATGTTGGAGTAGATCAAAACCCCCTGGCAGTCCAGTGTTTAAGACACCACGCTTCTGTTGCAGGATACATGGGTTCTATCCCTGGTTGGGGAGCTAAGATCCCACATAACGTGTGGCCTGGTCAAAAAATAGGAAAAAAAAAAAAAAGACTTAATTATATGTTGTTCATAAGAAATCCAATTTAAACATAACTATACAAGTAGATTAAAATTAAAGGGGTAGAAAAATTTATGCCGTGGTAACACTAACTGAAAGAAAGTGTGAGTAGCTATATTAATTTCAGAAAAAGAAGATTCAGAGCAAGGAAAGTTATCAGGGTGAAATGGGGCCTTACATAATGATAAAGGGTTTAATTCTTCAAGAAGACATAACAGTCGTTAATATGTATGCTCCTAACAACAGAGGATCAAGACGTGTGAGGCAACAACATTGTAAATCAACTATACTTAAAAATATATATATTTTATAAATGTAGCCACAAGGAAAAAAACAATATCAAATTTTAAAAAGTGTGAGGCAAAATCTGATAGAATTACAAGGAGAAATAGATGAATTACTGTTACAATTGGAGATTCTAACATTTCTCTATCAGAAATGGACAGATTCAGCAGGCAGAAAATCAGTAAGGACATAGTTGAACTCAGTAGCAACATCAGTCAACTAGCTATAATTGACATCTACTAACTACTTCAACAACAGAAGAATACATCTTCTTCTGAAGCTCACATGACACATTCCCAAGATACATAACATTCTGGGTCATAAAACACACCTTAACAAATTTAAGAGAACAAAAATTTTACAATGTCTGCTCTCAGAACACAGTAGAATTAAACTGGAAACTAATAACAGAAAGATAGCTTTAAAAAATCCCCAAATATGTGGAGATTAAACAACATACTTCTCAATAACACATGGATCAAAGAAGAAATCTCAAGAGAAATTTTAAAATATTGAGACTGAATGAAAATAAAAACACAACTTATTAAATTTGTGGGATGCAGTAAAATAACTGCTCAGAGGGAAATTTATAGCATTGAATGCATATATTAGAGAAGAAAAATCTAAAATCAAGAACTTAAATTTCTACCTTAGGAAACTAGACAAAGAATTAAAATTAAATCCAGAGTAAGCAGAAGAAAAATAATAAAAATTAGAGTAGAAATCAATAAAATTGAAAACAGGAAATCACTAGAGAAAGTCAACAAAACCAAAAGGTAGTTCTTTGGGAAAAAAATCAATAAAATTGAAAAGCCTATAGTCAGGCTAAGAAAAAAGAGAGAGAACACAAATTACTAATATCAGAAATGAAAGCAGGGACATTACTACAGATACTATAGACATTAAAAGAATAATAATAGAATAATATGAACAACTTTTTTATTACAAATTTGATAATCTAGATGAAATGGACCAAATCCTTTGAAAGACACAATCTCTCAAAACTCACACAAGAAGAAATAGACAATTTGATGGACATTAGAGAAGTTGAACCAATATTGATAACTTTCCAAAACATAAAGCACTAGGCCCAGATGGGTTCACTGGTGAAATCTGCCACACATTTAAGGAATAAATTATACCAGTTCTCTACAATCTCTTCCAGAAGATAGAAGCAGAGGAATATTTGCCAAATCATTCTGATGCCCAGCATTACCCTGATAACCAAAACCAGAAAAAGACATTACAAGAAAAGAAAACTACGGGTCAAGGTATCTCATGAACATAGCTGCAAAAAATTATCAACAAAATTTAGCAGTATTTATAAACAACTCTCTGACCACAAATTTGATAACCTAGAGGAAATGGGCCAACTCCTTGAAAGGTAGAATTTGTCAAATCTCGCATAAGAAACAAGCAATTTGAATAGACTTATATTTACCTAAATAAATATATTTTGATTTAAAATCACTAAGTTACAAATATTTCTTTACCATACTGTACATTGAAGGTTTATTTCAGCAAGCTGTGCATTACTGTCTAACTACATTTGGTTTAAGGTATAATTGTGCAGGATCATGAAACTGGAGGTCTGATAGGACGAAATGATGAGTAGATAGAGAACAACTCTGGAGATCAGCTATCAGCTGTCTGAAGCATTAACTCATCAACAGATGGATTTTTATAAAGTGCCCCAGTGAAAATTCCCATCTTAGAAGTATAAAAGCTTCTATAAAAACAAAATCAAGGAAAGTTTGCAATTTCTCAGGCCTCCTCAGCTGTGTAGTTTTGGTAACCTTTGTGATTTATGAGGGAGAGAACCAAAATCTCAACAACTGTGGCTGTACTCCTGGCCTTTTGTCCCTGGTATTGTGCTATATACAAAGAGAGCTGAAAGGGACCTGAACGTCAACTAGCCCAATTGTCTATTAATAGGAAAGAAGTGAGGGTCAGACTTCCCTAAATCCCCAAACTCTATGTGACTTGCCCATTCATGTATGTTCTTAGTATTTTGTGTATGTCTTATCATAATAGTATACTAAAATTGCTTTTTACTTGTCTGCTGTCCAATAGAATGAAAACTCACTGAGGGCAGTAACTATGATGTTAGCACTGAATCTCCAGAATATACAGAGCATTTTCTCATCTAGAACTATGATGATAACAACATATCATATGCTGTAAATGATAAATATATGACATATCCTGATATGATACCCTTTCTTACAAGAGGAAATTAAGAGTCAGGAAGGTGAATCAACTCGCCCAAGGTCAATACACACTTTGTAAGTAGTAGATTCAGGATCCGAATGTAGCATTTTAATTACAGAGCCTGTACTCTTAACCATTACGTAAAACTATTGTAAACTCTTCATAAATATTGTTGAAAGCACATTAAATAAATTTAATTGAGAGAATAGACTTGTAAAACACAATTATAATTCAATGTGCTAAGTAATATAAAAATCAGTAAATACAGGGTATACTGTATATTTTAATACTATATATATACTGTATACATTTGAAGTAGTCAAAGAAGCTTCACAGAACAAGAACAGTTTGAACTAAAATTCATACTATTTTTAAGAAACATTTTTAGTTCAAATGAAATATAAGAAAATTTATTTTATCTTCCTCAGAGTCATCTCTTAGGTTCTTGTTCTGCCTTACCAATTTATTTAGCTAAGTATTCATAAAATACAGTGTATATCATTCTTAAACATTTGACACTGGTTCTATTTGCATTTCTCTATATATCTTCAGCTGTACTTTTGTTGTAAAAAATGAATGAAAACTGGAAACCTCCTTTGACTCCTGAGTGAAGTATCCTGGCCTTTTTATCATTTGTTAAATTCCACATTCTTGAATGAATAACATTTGGTTTAACAGAGTGGGTTTGGGGGAAAGGGTATCCTTTTTGGATGAAACTAAGTAATTTGTTGCCACTGATACGAACTTTATATTTTCAAGATTTAAATTACTCTGATGGAATAATGGAATCTTATATGTTTATCTAAGAAGTATTTGATTGTAAAGAAAAGCTTTCCAAATTATCTTTTTTGTAAAACAACATCTTTATAATGCAACTAAATTTACTGATTTTAATTTTAAAAAGGCATTATCAAGGTTCTTTAATTCCATTTTTAATTTCTGTGATAGTCACTAATGTTCATCCTGTCTTACCCACTACCCCCTACCTCTTCTACTAACTTGGAATGAAAGTATGGAATAACCTTTAAACATTTAATTTAAGAAAACAGTCAAATGCTCAAATGAAACAGTACCTCAAAAAACATATTCTTTTTGGCTAGATATAGTATTTCAGTGTTTAAGTGCTCTTCTACAAGGAGATACACTTATACAGGTTTTGTGGGTTGTCACATCATTAAATATATGATTTAAATTTTCCCTAAGGTTTCACACTGCTCCCCATGCCCAGTTTATTTTAAGATGATATCATCTGAGACATACAAAATAACAATTGGTTTTTTGAAATGGAGATTTTTCAATTAAACCATAATTTCCAATAGTCCTAGTACCTAGATCTTGGTTTCTAATACCAGTCTCCAAAAATGGTACTAGAACTCCTTGGAGATATGGCTGATTCTAGGAATGGGATAGGAAATATACAAGATGAGTCTGGAGCATCTTGTAGTATTAGAAAGTAAGGCAGTGTGCCCCACTCCCCCCAAAACCCCACAAAACCTACAGTGACAGAATTACGTCAAAATGACACTGAAATAAATGCAAAGCACTCCTGATGACCAGAGATAAATTGAAAGCACTCCCAATGGCCAAAGCTGAAATAATTTGAGCAAAAAAAAAAAAAAGTATAATTAATTGATAACTGAAATTATGAAATAAATATCCATGAGTCTTGACATAAATAAATGATTGAATAAATAAATGGGGAGAATAGACAAACCTGCAATGCAGAAAAATTACCAATAATTTTTGTAGATACTTAGTCCTCTAGGAGATGAAGCATAACTCCCCACCCACTGAGGGTGGAATGTGCATTGTGACTTCCTTCCAAAGAATACATTGTAGAAGGGAGGGAAAAAAATGACTATAGTGGAGAAAACTAGCAAACGCTATCTCCAGCCAGATGATTAAGGTTAATATGGAGAGCAAAAAGTCCTAATCAGTAAGAGATATGTTTAAGAAAGAGGCCAGTTTTATTTCAGAGTGTGTTGACCTTATCCACTCAATATTAGTTAATGTAAAATAGTACTGGTTTCTTTAAGATGCACATTGTTTTAGAGACTGCGTGCAAGTGGGTTTACATATATATGAAGTTTATGAACATATACACACATACCATTTAGAAAATAATTGAAGAGAAGCTTCTTATCCAACAGTCCTTTATTAAGTGATACAGAAAAGATACTGTTGAACAAGTTAGAGTGCATAGCTTCCAGAATTTTCAGGTCCAAGTTACATATCTAGATGGTGCACAAGGATGTCGAAGTCTGCATCAACAAATAAAATGACAAGCAATTGTTCTGCTTGATTTGTGATAATGAACTCAACGCAACAGCGTAGATGCCTGCGTGATTTTAGACCTTTTACCAAAAGAACGGAGACTTCAGCACCGAGTTCTCTCTTTCACTCAAGCATTGATTCGTAATTTGATTATGTTTGTTATCCAAAATGGTTGACTACAAAAAAAGAAAAGTTTTCCATTCTTTTCTTGAATTTCCCTTATTAGCCATTACTCTGATAGTGAGATTATTTAAAAACTGATCTTTTACTGCTTCCAATCAGACTAGTTTTTGAACTATCTTCTTGCGTTAAGTTTCTTTTTCACTAAGTTGGGGACAGTGATGAGTGCCAACACTTAGCAATTCAGGTGGAAAGAGGGAACTTAAGAGGCTCCACCGTAGCTAGAGCGCAAACGCCATGAAGCACGGCCCGTTCTCTAGTGTGTCAGCCATTGCGACTGTGCTTAACTAGAAGTGGAACTATTTGAATTATGATAACAACAAAAAAAAGTTACGGCTCATGGGAGATGCTGGATAATGATAATGAACCAAGCTTATAGCCTGTCTGTGCCGGCTGCCTGATTTGTCCTGATGGGCTTGCTCTTCTATGCCTGGAGGGTTAGCATGAGTACTTGACAGCCTTCTCATTAACCCTCACTTTGCAAAGAGCTAGGGCCTGGAAACCAGCCCCATCTCTCATGTTTATGGGGTTGTGTGACAGTAAGGGACTCCTACCTTCTTAGGGAATATCAGGGACCCCACTTAAAGTGTGTGCTCCTGAAGACAGTCAAATGAGAAAGCACAGACATCTCCACTTGAAAATAAGAAATTGTTTTGGAAAAAAAAAAGTGCCATTATTAAACTCAGCATGGGAGACAGTCTGAACCAGGATCTTCATCAATCAGATTAACTACTCTCCATGATGAAAACAGACGAGACACAGTGTGAGGCTGAGCAGATATTTATCAAAAGCCGTATTAATAACCACTTTCAGCTTTTTCCTGACAGTTTCATCTGAGGTTCTGTGGTTAACATTTGAGTATCATATGTTTTTGTCAGGTTGAGGCTGCTAAGAGCATCAATTAATTAATTTCTTTGAAGTACAGTTCAGAAAGGTAATAAAGTAACAGTCCCTAAGGCCACAACCAGTAATGGTAAGCAACATTCTGGAGCTAGACAATTTTACTTCTGAGAGAAATTAAAAGAAAAATGTCTTCTTGAGCTAAGAATAAATTCAGGTGTATTTTTTGCAACGTGGCAATAAGGTTTATATGCATTTATAAATATATAGACACAAATACATATTCAGTATGAATAATTGCCTACCTAGCTGAGATATTCCTCATTTACATGCTAGTGTACAGTCTAGCACACATACACAAAAAGAATGGCCTCTTTAATTTGCTTTATCTAAATGGGCTATAAATAGGGCAAAATTAAACTTGGAAAAATAATGAGGAGAGTTTTATATTATTAAGATTATCAACTGTACTGTT
Source organism: Physeter macrocephalus (assembly GCF_002837175.3). NCBI lineage: Eukaryota > Metazoa > Chordata > Mammalia > Artiodactyla > Physeteridae > Physeter > Physeter macrocephalus. Next base: position 64,407,736 of record NC_041218.1, read on the forward strand.
TGAGAAAATTAATTTGGTGTGTTAAAAAAAATCTCAGCTCATGAAAATTAACATTTCAAGTAATGCAACTCAGAGTGTAGAAGAAATTTGTATCTTGTCACAGTCAGATGTAGGCTACATATATTCAGGGACATATTCTGCCATCTCCACTTTATGCAGGGCACATCAAAGGCACGGCTAATGTAGTTCTCATTTCAATGATGTAATATCAGTGATTGGCAATCAACCAAACCATAGTAATCTCAGAGAGACTTTGTGTATGTAAGGTGCCAAGCCAAAGTGAAAAATAAAAATAGGGCAGGTGTGTGTGCTGATGTGGGTTCATCTCACGTGGGATATTTCTTCAGTCTGGAGGCATATTTCCTATGAATAATTTAGAAGGAGCTCTCTTTCTGTTACTTGAAGCTTCATATTACCCCATCTGCTTACTGTGATCCAATCTTATGACAAGAATCTGTTTCATAAATTCCTGGATGCGATGGTCCACTTTGTAAAACCCTCAAGCTAACAAACATAGGGGCTAATGGGAAGTGGCATTTCTTAGGGGAAGGGAAGCTAGTCTGGGAGTTAGGAGGCTGGCTTAAGCGATGTAATTAAGGTGGCCTCCTCCTCTGATCTCCTATGAGTGAAAACTGTCAATTATTGTACTCCCCTGTTAGCAGCTTGGAACATAACGTTCTTGCTATTGTGATGTGGGTCCACATATTTTACTTTTCCTTCCTTTTCTTGCATTCCCTATTCCTACTCCAAGGTAATCTATTTTTTCTTCTAATTGATTGGACCAAAAGCATAGATGCTTAAATCGATTTATACTCGGATCTTAAACATTGATGTTTAAACATCAATGTATACTCGGATCTTCCAGTATAGGAGTATTAGCAGTTTAATGGCCTCGTTATCCTTTTTTGTCAGCTAGGATTTCAGGGGTCCCTGAACTGCTACGCTCTTTATGGAAGGCTGGCATCCCAGTTCTCCAGATAGGTGTAAGTGGAGTGATGATGATACATTGCTGTGAGATAAATGATGAGGTTAAATGTTAGTGAGAGTCACAGGAGTTTGCGTCATTAACAGAACCCTTTCAAACCTCAATGGTCAGATGTTTTTTGAATCACCCCTTCAAAATAATTACTTATAATGTTAAAATATTCTATTGCACTTTAATTTTAAAGTGCATTCACATACGGCATCTAATTTCCTTCTCACAATGAACCAATCAGGATAATTTTTGAACATATGAAGGAGGAGTTTGCCATAGTGGAAAGTGAGATCCTGGGCTGTCTGTGCCATCTGCAAGTGACACAGTTGACCCTATTTTAATTATAGAGCCATAGCACCTGTGATGACAATATGAGCTTAAAGGAGAATGAGTCATGGGAAAGGAAGAGTGAGGGTGGGGAAAGAAGCTGAGATTCTCCACCTTCCCTAGGAGTGGGACTCTCCAAAACATGAGACTTTGACAAACTCATTCTACTTTTATGAGTGATTGACTCCAACTGATTCTTCCTTTCCCACCACCCTTCTCCTTCTTGTGGAATGTTTTACGACGTTACCATTTTGAGTTTCTGTTATAAATATTTAGCCTGTTGTAACTTGGAGTTGTTATAAGTCATTCTACTGTCTTGATTGGTGCTCTTCTTTTAGAGTTCCTTTTAAATCCTGTCTTCTCATTTGCTTCATGCATTTATTTCCTTTAAAATTAGTTCTCTTTTAATCTTACTTATTCATATGGTTTATTCTATTTTTCTTAACTTCTAAAACATTCATATGGGTTAAATTTATTACCTAATATTTTTAAAGTAAGAACTATTTATTTCATACTTATTTATTAAATACTTATCATATGCTAGGCATTATCCATTAATAATGTATGAAATAGGTTCTGTTTAGAACCATCTCTAAGCCACTTGTACTGGTCTGTTTGCTATTCTGAGTGTGAGGCTGCACATTGTTTCTGATATTTTCACCATTTGCGCTACTTTACTAGATTTTCTGTTCATGTCTGATGTCAATTTTTCTTCAAGGTGTTTTTTTTTTCATATTTTTAAAAAGAATCCTATACAATTATCTATATTACTATATAGAATCTTTGCCTTTTAATATTTATTGATTCATACTACATGCAAGTCACATGAACTTCTTACAAATTTTATTCTATATAATTTTCTTGATAACCCTATTAAATAGTATTATGATCTCCATTTTAGACTTAAAGAAAGAATGAGAGAAAAACAATCTTTGGAAAGTCACATAGCTAGTCAGAGGGTAATATTAAAGGGGTGTGTGTGTGTGTCTGTGTGTGTGTGTGTGTGTGTGTGTGTGTGTGTGTGTATCCCATTTCAAACCTGTATGCTTAACTCCATTTTATGCTACCTCCCTATCTATGCTATAATTATTTCCAGGAGGATTTTACTTTTAACTTTTTTAATAGTTTCTTTCTCCATAAAAATTGTTTAATATTTATGTAGTCAAATCCATCCATATTTTCCTTTAGGGTGAGTACTTTTGCTGTTAAGCTTACGGAGTCTTTACCTACTTCAATATTATGTAAATATCACTTATATGTTCCGCTAGTTTAATGTTCTAAACTTTAAAGAAAATTTTAATTACAGCTGCTTTCATAAAGCTTATGAAAGATAAAGCCTCTCACTCAAAAATATGCACAAATGCTCAAACACAGAAAGTTTTGCCTGACACTTCAGGAAGTCCATAGAATCTCTGAAACCTGTGCATTGAGGTCAAAAGGGTACTGTTTTAGTTATTTTTTTGAAAAAAAATTCCTTAATTCTTTAAAATGCATTTTATGTAAGTGTTATGGGCTGAATTGTGTCCCCCCAAAATGCATATGTTGAAGTCCTAGCCCTCAGTACCTCAGAATGTGACTACATTTGGAGATAAGGCCTTTTTAGAGAGGCCTTAAATAAGGTAAAATGAGATCATATGGGTAGGCTCTAATCCAATGGACCTTGTGACCCTGTAAGAAGAGGAGATTAGACACAGACACAGAGGGAAGACTATGTGAAGAAACAGGGAGAAGGTAGCCATCTACAGCCAAGGAAAGAGACTTCAGAAGAAATCAACAGGGTTGATACCCTGGTATCGTACCTCTGGAACTGTTGGAAAAATTATTTCTGTTGTTTAAGCTACCCGGTCTGTGGTACATTGCTATAAAAGCCCTAGAAAACGAACACAATAAGATCTAATTTTTTTGTTTGCTTGTTTTGTTTCTTTTACACATGAGTTTATCATCTCAATACCACTTATTCAATAACACATTATGAACTTCTTGGAGAAGTCATTGAATCATATTCTAAATTCATACTGTGTGTGTGTGTGTGTGTGTGTGTGTGTGTGTGTGTGTGTGTGTGTATTACTCCCTGGGGTATATATACACATACACATACATAAACACACGATCTTGTTATTCCATTTTCATTCATATGCTAAAATTCTATGCCTTAATTATCCTTGTTTTTAAATAAGTTACAGTTTCAAGAAAGACAGTTCCTCCCACATTTCTTCTTTTTAAAAATCTTTTTGTATTCTTTTTATGTGAAATAAACTGTAGAGTTGCTTTTCATACTCCAGTAAAATTCAGTATTTAGTTGGGGGCAGATTAGATTAATTTCATTGTTTGATTTGGAGAGAAACAACATCTTTGCAATGCTTAAGTCTTCAAATTTAAGGTCATGTATATGACTCTCTGTTGTTGTACTTATTTCTTGTCCCTCAGTATTGCTTTCTAGAGTTCTTCCATGCTCTTGCATATTACATGTTTTGTTTATTCCTAGACGTTTTATGTTTTTGGTTTTATTATGAGTAGATTTTTTTTCATATTTTATTTTTATTTTTTATTAAGTTTTGGCAGTATCAGTAAAGCCATTGATGATGATGATGGTGAAGCATCTATTACATCTTTGTCAATATCCCCCATATTTCCTATTTCTTAGAATCATTCTTCTCCTTTTTCCTTGTACCTTCCTTATGATGTTTATTTTGAGATTCAGATATATCACAGAGTCATTAACAGACATTGATAGGTGGTCTCAGATGATTTGGCTCTTAGAGTTTTAGAAAAATACCAATTCTGGAGCTTTTAATGATCTTTTCTCAAGATCCTTTCCTGTATAGTGCAAGTCATCTCGTCTGTGTTAAGAGCAAGAGTTTTATACTTTGACAGACGGCCTTTAGGTACTCCCCTCCTAGATCCTGGTACTCAGTCTTGTCTTCTTTTAAGCCAAATAACTAAAGGGAAAAGAGAACAGCAAATCTCTTGTCTGCTTGTGACCCTTATTGTTACCTGGGAATTTAATGCATTGTTTGTGTCCATTTTATTGTATTTTCTTCTTTGCTCTTATATTCTTCTTCCTTCCTCTACTCCTACTCTATACATAAGCACATATAAACTTCTTTATACTTTTAAAACTAAAGCTGTCACTCAAAAACTTAACTCGTTTACAAGCTATTATTTCCCTACTTAATGAAAAAAGACTCTTGCTTTCTGTCTTACGGACTTTTTTCATGGCATTAATGAGAGGACTCATTGGGGAGGCAATGGTATTGGTTACGAGGCAAGAATGGGAAACAAAACAAGTTGACTATTTATGTGGGTGGGAACATGGAGAAAGAGTCTAAAAAATTAATTTGGGAATGCTGAGACAGAATTGTCTGGGAGTCTTCAAACAGTGGATAGTTGGAAATATAAATTTAGAGCTTAGGAAAAAGATTTTCTATAGGGCAGTATTGGGGAGTCATTCTCATTCTTATGTTTTCCCTCATTCTCTTAAAAGTCATGTGCAGTCACAGAATTTACCTTTGTAACATTTGCGGTGTTTCCCCCAGTTTCTTTTTTAATTTATGCTATGTTTCCATTGCCTTGCATTCATTTTTTGAAAAAAATACTTCAACTGTTTTAAACTCTTGTTCCTTTCTTCCTTCTATCAGGCCCTCTCCAGACTTGGATCAATATATTCACTTGTCAAAAAAACCTTGTTATAAATTGTTTGCAGAATAGTCTATGTTTCTTAGCAAGAGGAGGAGCCTGCTTAATTCTTTCCTTTCTGTACATGTTAACTGGGTTCCTATGATGGACCAGGCTATTCTAGGTTTGCAGCTATGAGTAAGACAGTCTTTCCCTTCAGGTCACTCACAGTATAATGGAGATGTCAGAAAAGTTAATAAAGCTACTTTTGCAGTCAAATAAGCTATGGCACCTTGCTTTGAACCTTGTGCAGCAGACACACTCTATCTGCACAAGGTTCTGCACCTTTTGCTCTTCCTAGAACAGATATGTTCTTATCTGTACAAATGGTCTTTTTGACTATAATGTCTTGTTTTCTTCCAACTATAAAGTATTACATTGTGTTGACAAATTTTTATCAAATAAGCATTATTGAAACTTATAATGGGCTCCAACTGATTTCTTTTAAGGCTATCAGTTTCTTTTAGCCCAGAAGTCCTGTTTGTAAGTTAAGCAAGGATTTTTCCTGAGATCCTCTCAGAAGTGCTTACCGTTCCACTCCCCCATCCCATACAAAGTTCTACCACTTCCTAATGGTGATCTAAAGCAAGCTGCTATTTCTAAAATTATCTTTTACAATGGGTTTAGGCAAGCTCCAATTTTCACACAGATTTTGATTATAAATAAGAAAATAGTTTTTATTTGGGTAGTAAAGACCATACACAAATCTGTTTGCAAGAAAAAAAATACAGCGAACACATACTTGGATGGTACATAGTTTCAAAGAAAGACTGATGAGGTTAATTCTGACTCATTGATAAATTACAGTAGAGCAGATTTGTATTAATGTAATTTGTGTTTACTTTTCTCTTGTATTTTGTATTTTTTTAAATTTCTGAATATCCTCCTAACATCATTATTGCCTGATTTCTGAAAGTGCTTTCTTATTTTAAATCATATTCTATTACTTTACTTCTCCATTATACAGTTCTAGTGATAAAGTAACACCAAATGCATTAAATCTGAGAATTTTTAAACCAATTGAGCATATCATAGTAAAAAGTTGTGGTCACTGTAAAAGATAGATATTAAAGAGCATGCACAAAATAAAGTGTAACATAAGCAGATAGATTATATCAAATAACGTATCTTAGTTTTAACCAACAGGATACTTTAATTATTATCCTTCTGTAAGTGTACATGGGTTCAGCCTTTGATGGAATACTTAAAGCATACTTTGGCTTCTGACTAACCCCAGAGTGAATGAATGTTTTGTTTCCAACATTTACTAAAATGCTTTTTTTCTTTAAAGTTTCTACTTGTCAGCATAATTATATCACAACAAATGCTTAAAGATATGGATGTATAATGTATAGAAACAGATATTGGACAAAGTTATGTTGCCCAATTCTCATGCTGGCATAGTCTTAATTGGGAGAGATAAAGATCAATATCAAATTCCTTGTTTGTGGGTAATCATTTGGGCATTTTAAGAAGATGTCTCTGTCTTTTTGTCAAGGAACTACAATAATAGAACATGACAAGAGGCAGTGAAAGTAATGACAAGAAACAGTATTTAATGAAAGACTTACTGTGAAAGAATTATAAAAAAGGAGACAAACATACAGCCCACCTCCCATCAGCATGGTTAGCAGTTCTGGCTTTGGGTTGTTACCATGTACTGGCTAAAAGACCTTCAGTAAGTTTCTTCATCTTTTTATATATCAGTTTCTCATCTGTAAAATGGACTTAATAGTAGTGACTCACATAGAATTACCATGTACTGGCTAAAAGACCTTCTGTTGTTGTTGTTACCATGTACTGGCTAAAAGACCTTCAGTAAGTTTCTTCATCTTTTTATATATCAGTTTCTCATCTGTAAAATGGACTTAATAGTAGTGACTCACATAGAATTACCATGTACTGGCTAAAAGACCTTCTGTTGTTGTTGTTACCATGTACTGGCTAAAAGACCTTCAGTAAGTTTCTTCATCTTTTTATATATCAGTTTCTCATCTGTAAAATGGACTTAATAGTAGTGACTCACATAGAATTACCATGTACTGGCTAAAAGACCTTCTGTTGTTGTTGTTACCATGTATTGGCTAAAAGACCTTCAGTAAGTTTCTTCATCTTTTTATATATCAGTTTCTCATCTGTAAAATGGACTTAATAGTAGTGACTCACATAGAATTGTTAGAGGAATGAGATAATGCATGTCAAATGTTTAGCTCATGGTATTTTAAAAAGTCAGCTCTTTTGCTCTTTTGTTCATAATGGGAATTATAGTGAGGGGTACCATCTCAAACTTGGCTTTAGATCCATCATCTTCATTATAATAATGCCCTTTTGAATTGGCCATGAACATTAGTGCTAGTGAGAAACAGTGTGAGATAAGGAACACTAGGTTTGGAAGGAACAGATCAGTTTGAATCTGGGTTCTCCCACATTAAAAAACATGTAACCTCTGATGTATTTCTTTTTTAAATTTTATTTATTTATTTATTTTGTGGTACGCGGGCCTCTCACTGTTGTGGCCTCTCCCGTTGCGGAGCACAGGCTCCGGACGCGCAGGCTCAGCGGCCATGGCTCATGAGCCTA
>NC_041218.1:64415406-64449850 GCF_002837175.3 Physeter macrocephalus
ATGTGGGATCCTCCCAGACCGGGGCACGAACCCGTGTCCCCTGCATCGGCAGGCGGACTCTCAACCACTGCGCCACCAGGGAAGCCCTCAGATGTATTTCTTAACTCTTGTGAGTGTAAAGTTTTCAAGAGCAGAATGGGGATTAAAAAAAATTACTTTTCAGGCTTTGAGTGAGAAATAAATTACAAAATGAATTGCTCAGCATAATGACAAACATACAGTAAGTCCCCAAAATTAGTGCTTCCTTTTCCTTTAAATCATACAAGCTCATTTAGGTCAACCACCTAGGCTTGATTCTTTGTCCACGTTGGTGTGAATTTACTAAACTGATACTGTTCAGTTTGGATACTTGAAACCATTTATAAAGCAGTTTGTTAAACAACCGCTCAGCTATTGCAGAGCAATTAGAAAGGCCATGGTTGCCAATCAATCACCTGTGTGGTGACCTGACCAGCCAGAAATACCATTTTGATAATATTTTGGTCTTTATACAACAGATACTTTACATTGGGGTTTCTCATGTAAACCTTGCAAAATTTCTATGGGGATGAGTAGAGCAAACAAATGAGGAAAAAATATTGAATTACGCAAATACTTATACGCCCGCCTTAGAATATATTAGAACTTCCATAGCCCTGGCTTAGAGAGCTCATTCTTTGAATGTTAAATGTAGTTACACCAAGGAAAAACAGAAAAATTTAGAACACGTCCACTGTTAACAGCACCAGTTTTCACTGTCGTCTCTGTGGCCTTTCTTCAGGCATCCCTTCCCATTCCTGGACTCATCTGTATGCCATAAAATTCTAGACCTGCATTTTCCTGGGAAAGTTAATAAAGTTAAAGCCATTCCTCCTTGGCCTTTGACTCAACTATACTAAGCAGGCATGCCTTTGTGTTAAGGCAGTATGTCTTCAACTGGAAGGCAAGACTTCCATCAGTTTAAAGAGCTCATAGGAGCCACTTAAGAGCTTTGTAGGTGTGATAGATAACAGTGCTGCTGTTTCTTAAAGGAAAATGCTGTACATAGCTCATTTTCTGCCCTCTGTGGTCCAGAACTGAAAGCTAGTAGACCAGATGGTTGCTTGGTAATGACAGTATCTATCATAGAAACTAAGAATTCTTTTGTCTCTTGTTTATCATTTCAGATGTTTGCTTTTTTATTAACAGTGGCAGCAGCAGTAGTAATAGTAGTAATATTTTAAATATCTTTAATAGTATTTTCTTGGGGCTCACAGATTTTAAAAATTATAACAAATTTGTTAGCAGAATAAGTCCAAATTATTCTTCCAAGGAAATCCTCTAGGTTTTATGAACATGGGAATAGCATCACTCAAATAGTTCTAGATCTGCTTATGTCGGAAGGGTGCCTGGGAAGAAAGGGGGTGAGCAGCTTTGGCATAGTGAGTGAAATGGTGAGATAATATACCATTCTTAGCTCTCTCTTCAAGGTGGAGGATATAACCCCAGAGCCTTGTGGCCCAAGGCAGTAGTGGCACTGATTGATCATTGCAAGCTTCACTGGCATTGATGCAGTCTAAGCAGAAGAACGTATTTTTGCATTTTTCTAAACATGTAACATAATTAGATAATTTTTGTTTCTGTTTATTGTAATTGTGCTAAATTCCATTAGGCCCCAAGGAATAGTAAAATTTTAAAATCATAACAATTAAGTATTTAAAATTTTAAAAATCAGCAAAACCAAAGTCACACTCTTTCTACTAAAGCACTATCCACAATTTCAATTTAGACTATTCTGAAGCAGTGAACGAGGCTGGTCAAGTTTACAGGAAAACATAATTTTGAAAATGTGAGAAAATGCTGTGCTTCTGATAGCCTGATATACAAATTAGGCAAGCACAAGCTAAAATAGTTTAGCCAACTCATAGAACCATGACTCATGTTCAGGCCTATGCAAATTACGTATTTGTCATTTGACTCAATTCTTTTCCCTAAGGTAGAGAATTTGAAGTCAGATATTTAGTTTATCCATAGTCCAGAATCCTCTTTGACAGTAAGACCAAGGAAAATCAGAGCAAAAACTATGTCCTGTGGCATCTTTCAAAACTTAGGGGTACCTTTGTACTTTACACAACATTTCAACATTTTATATCCCTTTAAATTCTTTTTATATTTTGAGGTTTTCCATTTCAATAAATACATTAAATATGTTACATTTTTGTTATCTGTATAATATTTCATTGCAAAGAGATACCATAGTTAGTATTATTTAATTCCTAATGCTGGTAATTTAGATTGTGTTTACTATTGTAAAGATTCTGAAACAAACATCTTTTTCACTAAATACATGAATTTCTGATGATTTCCTTAGGAATAGTGAGGTAAAAATGTCACATATTTTTCCATCACTGAATGATAAAATACATGTTCTTAATTGCATTAATATTTACTGGATAGGATGACATAAAATTGAGACTTCAGTGAATGTTACTTCAGAAGCTTTTGTGAGACACAAATAACTAATATAAGAAATGAAAGTGGGGACATTACTACCAACCTTCCAAAAGTAAAAAGGATGATAAGAGAATTTTATGAACACCGTATGTCAACAGATTAGGGAACGTAGATGAAATGGACAAATTCTTAAAAACAAATTAAACTGACAGATTAAATCTAAACTGACTTAAGAAGAAAAAGAAATCTCAGCAGAGCTATAACAAAGAGATTGGTTTAGTAATCAAAAGCCTCTAAACAAAGAAAAGTCCAGGACCAAATGGTTTCACTGGTGAATTCTACAAAATGTTTAATAGCGAAGAAAGTAACACTTCCTAATTCATTCCATGAGGCCAGCATTACTGTGATATCAAGCCAGTTAAAGACATAATCAGAAAGAAAATTACAGACCAATTTGGCTTATAAATACAGGTACAAAATACTGGCAAACCAAATCCAACAGCATATTTAAAGGATTTTATAATCTAACCAAGTGGGCTTTATCCCAGGATTTAAAGAGTGATTCAGCATAAGAAAATCAGTCAATGTAATACACCACATTACTAGTAAGAAGGAAAAAAAAACTCAATTGATTGAAAAAAGACACTTAAGATAGTCCAATACCCTTTCATGTAAAAACACTCAATAAACTAGGAATGGAAGAAAATTTCCTCAACATGATAAAGAGCATTTATGGAAAACCTACAGCTAACATCACACTCAATTATGAAACACTGAAAATATTTAAGCTTAGGGATAAGCTTATTTTTGTTTAAGTGGAAAAGCTGATTCTCAAATTCATATGGAACTTAAGGAGCCCAAATAACCAAAACAATATTTACAAGGAACAAAGGTGGAGGACTCACACTTCCCAATTTTAAAATTTGCTACGAAGCTAGAGTAACCAAAACAGTGTGACATGGGCATATGTCTCTATATTGGTCTTTATAGACAAATAGACCAATGGAAGAGAATTGAGAGTCCAGAAATAAACATCTACTTCTATGGACAGTGTTTTATTACAAGGGTGCCAAATGTGAATAAGGAAAGAAAATCTGCTTGCAACTCTAAATAAATGGCTGTATGTTATAAAAGTTGTAAAATTCTAGTGGTACTTACTAATGCTGACATATTTTAATGGTAATAAGCTTTTGCTCTGTAGCTTCGTACTAGCAGGTGGTGGATAGCATAAAGAATAATGAGATAGAAGTAGTTCTATTAATAAAATTCACTTAAAAAACAAAAGGTCAGCCATGGAGAATGTAAGATCGTATATTGAAAATTTAAAAAGAATGCAAACAAATTGCATAGAAATCTTTCTGAAGTATCTGTGTTGAATATGTTTAATATTCATGTGCTCTCCTTCCCCACCTCCCACAATAGATATAAGTTCAGGCAAAATTTATCTGAAATAATGATGAAAATGCTATCACATGAAACGTGGCACTTATTTCCATTGCTAAAATTCACAATTAAAAGAATCAAATCCAATATGGACATAATTGAAAAAACTTGGTATTTGAAAACCAAAAGGTAAAGTTATTCATATAAATGGAATTAGATAAGCATTAAAGGATAAATGTAATCTTATGGGTATATTTTGAAGGGGCAAAGTATCTAAACATTTACAGAAAACAATACCAGAAATTGCACATTCTTCAGACTAACATTTCAAAACATGTTATAGAAGCATATATAATACTTCTTTTAAAAATATGACCTCTCTCTGGACAATATACTTTCAGAATAGTTTTAAAAGCTCATTTGTGACTATTAATCTTGAGATTGTTCTTACCAAAAATGAGACTCAAACAAGTTGGCTTGGTCAGAAAATCTAATCAAGGCTTGACATTCTGTTTTAGGTGCTGGTCTCTATATTGAGCTAATTTATAACAACAACAACAACAAAATAAGAGGCAATTTACCATCAACATTACTTGAAGTGTTTAGTACAACAGAATTTGAAGTACAATTTTCCAAGCATTTTAATGTTTATTGGAAATTGACTCTATTTAATTCATTTTGTCTGTCTGCTAGGACTGGGGAGAGGAGTAAACAATGCAGATATGATCCCTGCTGTCGTTTGAGTTTATAACCTAGTAAGAGTAACAAATGTAGAGTTAATAATTGTAAATAATAATTTTTTCAATAAATAATAATGAAATATTTTGTTACAATTGTAAGAAATGTAATGAAAAATAGTGCACTGTAGGAGGCAGGATAAAGATGGTGGACTAAGAGGATGTGGAGCTCACCTCCCACCATGAATACATCAAAAATACATCTACATGTGGAACAATTCTCACTGAAAACTAACTGGAAACCAGCAGAAGGACCCCTATACAACCAAGGCTGTATGAAAGATATACACATAATCAGACAGAAAGGGAAGAAAAGTGTGCCTGTGCCTGATCAGGACCTGGGCCTCTGGGAGGGGACTCAGAGGAAAATGATGACTACGTGGGTGGAGATTGGCCCTGGGGAATGAGCATTTCGAGCCACAAGTTGGACACCTCAGTCCTGGGGTCCTACACAGAGAAGAGAAGCTGCCTCGGCTGCTTGGAGGACTGCTGGGACAAATGGAAGGGCTGTGGAAAGCCTGGGACTCTGCTTGGGGGGAGCACATACTCATGCCTGTGCAGGCTAGTCCCAGGGGCAAGGAGGAGGAGAGGTCTGCTCTAGTGGCTGCTGGGTGTCCCGAGACCACCTTGCTGCACACCCCATCCTGGGCCAAGCAAACATTCTGGCCCCCCACACTCCATATCACAGTGTAGTACTGGATCTGGGGCAGCCATGACCAGGAAAAAGACTCAACCATGGGATGCAGAGGCAACCTGGTCCCGAGGTGGAGCCTGAGTAGGGTGGCAGCGGCCGTTGTTGGTATATAATCAGGCAGCACCTCAGAAACTGCCTGGATCTCTGACTGCAGTCACGCCACCACAGTGCACCCTAGATACATGCTGAGAGTCCACGCACCTACAGTGAATTAATCTACGACAAAGGAGGCAAGAATATATAATGAATAAAAGACAGTTTCTTTCGTAAGTGGTGCTGGGAAAACTGGACAGCTACATGAAAAAGAATTAGAACATTTCCTCACACCATATACCAAAACAAAAAGCAATGTCTCAAAACGGTTTAAAGACCTAAATGTAAAACCTGAAACCATAAAACTCCTAGAAGAGAACATTGGCAGAGCACTCTTTGACATAAATTGAAGAAAGATTTTTTTAGATATGTCTCCTAAGGCAAAAAATAAAAGCAAAAATAAGCAAACGGGACCAAATTAAACTTCAAAGCTTTTGCAGAGCAAAGGAAGCCATCAACAAAACTAAAATACAACCTACAGAATGGGAGAAAATATCTGCAAATGATATGACCAACAAGGGGCTAATATCCAAAATATATAAGCAGCTCATACAACTGAATCTCAAAAAAACCCCCAAACAACCCAGTTAAGAAATGGGCAATTCTAAGCTTATATTCTACTTGCTTAATAACACAGAAGGAGTGCTGCTTACTTAAACATTGCAGCAAAAACCCAGGAACGGATTCGTTGGCACATTCTGCCCATCTGTGAATTGATCACAGTCAAATTCACCGACTGATTCTTGGTTTCCCTGTTGGGTAAACTCATACACCCGAGACAACTAGGATCAACTCATCTCAGACTACACAGACTAAAAAGGAAAACAGTTGATTTTCCAGAGGAAAACTGAAATGTTATCTAAAAAAATAAAACAGAAGAAATGTTGAAAGAGCAAAAAGGAAATAGGTCGGCATGGCAGGTAGCTATCTCACTCTACTGCTCACTTTTTATGTAAGTATACACTAATTACATATAAATATAAATCTTGGGTCCAGTTTAAAATTTAGGAGTAAACTAAATGGATGATATTGGCTTAGCTTTTCTAAGGTGGAATATTTCCAAGAAATGCCGAGATCACATATTTTCTCTGTGGTTTCCAAGACTGCTTAGCACAAAATTCTTTGGGTTTAAGATAACTTGATTTTATTTGCAAAGGCAGGTATAATTTCACTGTCTGAATTTTGTTGAAGGTTAAATTTGTCCTTTAAATATTATGCCTATTGAAATAAAATGACACCATTGCATTTTTATATTCTGAAAAGATGATTTGAATATATATATATATATATATATTTTTTTTTTTTTTTTTTTTTTTTTTGGGACGCGGGCCTCTCCCTGTTGGGGCCTCTCCCTTTGCGGGGCCCAGGGCCTCTCCCGTTGCGGAGCACAGGCTCCGGACGCGCAGGATCAGCGGCCATGGCTCACGGGCCCAGCCGCTCCGCGGCATGTGGGATCTTCCCGGACGGGGGCACGAACTCGTGTCCCCTGCATCGGCAGGTGGACTCTCAACTAATGCGCCACCAGGGAAGCCCTGATTTGAATATTTTTAAGACGTATTACATATTGCATAGTACAAAACATGAATGATTCAACAACAAAATATGTCTCCCTTTCATCTCTCTTCCTAAGTCATAGATTTCAGTTCATGGATGGAACTAGTATTTTCACGGGTATATGTGTATGTACTTTTAAAAACATAAACAATACTGTCTTATATGGACTGGTAAATCTTAGAATGGCTATATAGTGGGCAGTTTCCATCAAGATTGGAATGTAAGTTAGTATCAGATGAAAAAAAGAACATTGTATAGTGGGTGATGGTGTAGAGAATTTGTTCTCAGAGAAACTAAATCTTTTTGAACAGAAAATTAAGAAGATATCTACAGTTAATATGTCAACCATGTATAAACTGAAATGGAGAGGGATAGATTTGGAGTTGGTGGGAACTGTGAGGAGAAAAGTGCTATAGACATGGAAGTATGTAATGAAGAGTATGAGGAAATGAGAGAGATATTTTAGATGTAAAAATCAGTAGGACTTGTCAACCAATTTGACAGGAGAGAAAGGAGTTAAAACAAGTCTAAGGATTTAACTACAGTACTTGGGGCGGGGGGGTGAGTGTTACCATCAATGAAAACAGGAAACATGGCCAAAGATTTGGCTAAGAGTAAATCCTCCAAGAAAACTCAATATTGGGAGCAATCAGATTAAAGAAGTATGAGAAACCAAGAGGACCTATTAATAGCTCAGAGAACACCAAGAAAGAAAACCAAGAAATGACTGTTGGTTTTGGAGACAGAATATGATTAAGGGCCTTTGAGAAACCCCTTCTGGTGTCGCAGTGAGGATGAAAGTCAAATATAAAAGGATATGAGGTGTTTTGCACTAGTGATTGGTATCAGTGTTCATTCATTAACCAAGAGGACCTATTAATAGCTCAGAGAACACCAAGAAAGAAAACCAAGAAATAACTGTTGGTTTTGGAGACAGAATATGATTAAGGGCCTTTGAGAAACCCCTTCTGGTGTCACAGTGAGGATGAAAGTCAAATATAAAAGGATATGAGGTGTTTTGCTGTAGTGTTTGGTATCAGTGTTCATTCATTCTTGTCAGTCTTATTCCTTGGCATTATAGTCAGTGCCTCCTCTCCTTTTCACCACTCTCCACATCCAATCCATAAACACTTTATATTGATTTTACTCACTAAATGTCTCTCAAATCTGCCTACCACTCTCCTTTCCCATAACACTTTGTCCATGTCAGTTCCACCAGTGTCTCTCTGCTTAACCACTGCAATAACATCATTGAATCCATTCTCTGCATAGCAGCTAAAGTGATCCTTCAAAGCACACTTATTTGATCTTGACACTACATCATTAAATATTCTTTAATATCATCCTGTCTTTCTTAAGATAAAGACCAAACTCTTTGATATTGCTCCCTTAGCTGTGAATGACTGGGTGTGATATATCTCCCCAGGCTCATTTAGCATTACTCTTCTTTAAACATTACAATTCTGTTTCCTTTGAGTTTTTCAAATATAGTAGTCAGTTATCTACTGGACTGAAATACCTATTGGACAGAAAGATTTATCAATTTCACTTTTTCCTTTTTTCCTCCCTCAACACATGGAGCATAGTAAGGTAGTAGGTTTTCAATGAATGCTTGTGGAGAACATACAGGTGACATGGTTCATCACCTCTTATGATGGAGATAGAGTCCAATATCATAGAATACGAGTTTTAGAAAACATTCAAGGTCAGTAAGACCTACTTTCAAAGTGTCTTTTATGAACAGGAAGAAGTCTTTTTGGATAATGCAAATGAACAGGAAAACTGCTGAGTTTAGATATTTAAATCACAGAGCTGCTTGTTCAGGAGCATGATTGAAATCATTATCTGAAGATATTTACTCTCTCATGGAGATTAACTAGTGAAAGCATTTAATATCTCATATTACCTCTTGACCTGCAATGTTTATATTTAAATTTCCACATTAGTTCTGTTTATAATTTCTAGGGCAAACACTAGTCTCATCAACCTGCATAGAATTTGGTATTATTGTGTACATAAATGTACATTGCCATTGGAATAATTTTAAATGTTTGTTAATATTTCTGCAAACTTTAATAACTGTAGATTTCAAATTAACACAAAAATATTGACTTGCTAGTAATCTAATTTATGTTAATTGCTTAATATTTTTTATATTTTTAATAACAAAACATTTTCCTTGTGTCAGTTATTTGTTAGTTGGCCTTCTTCAACTTTTCTGCCTGTTCATTTTGTTCATTTCTGCTATGTTTGTGGGTTCCTGGTCCACTGCAGCACCAATGGGATTGGTACGTAGACTTTTACCTTTCTGCAAAGAAGACTTGATTATATTTCTCTAACATTGCATATTTTAGTGAACAGCACCTCTATCCTCTTGGTTGGGTGAGCCAGAATCCTCCCTTTCCTTAATCCCCACATGCAGTCTGCCAGCTCCAACAGCCTCAAGAGCATGGTGCTTGTGGGCACTGGGTAACACGATTTTCCCTTTTGCTTCTCCTGACCTAGGGGTAGTAAGTAGTTTCCTGAGTTATGAATGTTAATGTCTGAGTAATCTTATTTTACACATTTTATTTGTTTCCTGGCTTTTTCAATACTTTAATGCTATATTAAATTCCCTGGTTAAATGGGTATAGCAGGATGGACTATGATGGTTATTCTTCACTGTGTCTTCTCTGGTATGTATACTGCAGGGAACTAGAAGCAAGATTAAACAGGCCTCACTGACAGTAGTAGGTTTCCGGTTAAATTCTTCAAATGGGAAGATCAGACATGTTATTAAAACCGGGAAGAAAGGGAGAACCACTTTTTATTTGCTCCTGGTAGAGTCTCAGGAAACAGTAACTGAGATAGGCAAGTACAGGTACCTGGCTATCTGCTTGGGCAGCAGTAGTATGAGAAATCATGACCTTGCTCACTCCAGCAGCCTCAGCAGCTTGACACATATAGTCACTGAGCACACAGCAGCAGTGAGTGCTCTCTCAGTCTCAGTGGCAGGGTATTCGAGGCTCTGGTTCTGTCCGGAGCAGCAACATGGATGGGCTTCTGCAGGCTTCTGTAGTGCCAGTGGTTGTTTAGCATTTCGGCTTCCCTTGTAGCAGTCATGGTGGTGGTTCCTTAGGCAGGGCCAGCAGCATAGCAGTCCTGGACTCTCAGTTACATTAATTTTCTTTTTATTTTTCTAGTCTAAGTAGTTTATGTCACCTTCCTTTATTTGCTGTTTTCTGAATATCCTAGTTTCCTTTTATTTCTTTCTAAGCCTTTTCATTACTTTTGTATCTAATTCCCTGTATTAAATGCTCTTCGTATGAAATAACTACAATGGTTTCTGTTTTCTTTTTTTAAACTGGATTCTAACCAAACACTTTTTTTCCACATTTAAATCATGCTATATGTACTTCTTTATGTCAAGCTTCCGTTTTTATGATTGTAAAAATAATCGTGTTGATGAATGTATCATTAGTTCTTTTTTTAAAACATCTTTATTGGAGTATAATTGCTTTACAATGGTGTGTTAGTTTCTGCTGTATAACAAAGTGAATCAGTTATACATTTACATATGTTCCCACATCTTTTCCCTCTTGCTTCTCCCTCCCTCCCACCCTCCCTATCCCACCCCTCTAGGTGGTCACAAACCACCTAGCTGATCTCCCTGTGCTATGCGGCCGCTTCCCACTAGCTATCTATTTTACATTTGGTAGTGTGTATATGTCCATGCCACTCTCACTTTGTCACAGCTTCCCCTTCCCCATATCCTCAAGTCCATTCTCTAGTAGGTTGGTGTCTTTATTCCCGTCTTACCCCCAGGTTCTTCATGACTTTTTTTTCTTAGATTCCATATATATGTGTTAGCATACAGTATTTGTCTTTCTCTTTCTGACTTACTTCACTCTGTATGACAGACTCTAGGTCCATCCACCTCACTAGTGAGATGATATCTCATTGTAGTTTTGATTTGCACTTCTCTAATGATTAATGATGTTGAGCATTCTTTCATGTGTTTGTTGGCAATCTGTAGTTCTTTATATTATGGTACAGTAACATTACATTGTATTATATAAATTACAGTGTATTACATTGTATGAATAAACCCCAATTTATTCATTCTAACTTTTAGATTGTTGCCAGTTTCTAGATATTATGAAAATTTTGCTATGAATATGTCTTTCAGTGTATATATGCATAATGTATGTTATATCTATACATATATATTTCATTTGGATATTCAGCTAAAATTGAAATACTGGGTCATGGATATTTTTTATGTTACTCTTTGGCATATATTACAGATAGTTTTCATAGTGGATGTACCAATTTATATTTTCACTAAAAGTGTATGAGAGTTCCAGCTCTTTCATATTCTTTCCAACACTTGGTATTCTGTTATCTACATTTATTGCCTTAAAACAAAAACAACATTAATTTTCCTTAGAAATTAGCCATTTAGGTAAGGCTACGTGGGATAAATTGTCTTTGCTCCACTCGACATTACCTGGGCCGACTTGAATGCTGATGACTGGAATCATCTGAAGTTTCACTGATTTATATGTTTGGTGACTGATGCTGGGATCTCATCGGCTAGAATCCCAACTGGAAATATGACAGAAACACATATATTGGGAATTGGTATGTGGCTGTGTGGCTTCCCCACAGCATGATGCATGGATTTCTGGGGAAAGCACCTAGAGAAATAGAGATAGAGAGGATAGAGATAGAAATGAGAGAGAGAGAAACCAGCAAAAACTGTATCAACTATTATGACCTAGGCTCAGATCTCCAACAGTGTCAATTTCACTGTGTATTATTTATCAGAAATGAATTACTAAATGTAGAGATTATAACATCCATACTTACAAGAGTACATTTTAAATACTTTTACCTCTTCTATGCTAGTTATAAATATCTCTAACAATTTCTTTTCATTCATACCTTTCTGCTTTGCTTTTGTTGTTTTCATGCATTTCATTCCCACATATATTTGAAATCATTATTACTGCTTTAAACAGTCAATATTTATTAGGATTTATATGGAAATGTATCCTTTTGCGTAGCCTTTGTTTATTTGTATGTTATAATACCTTTATCTAGAATTTTATTTCTTCTCCCTGAAGAATTGTTTTGAGGTTTTTTTCCTCTCATGAGTTTCATCTATACAAATTTCTGTTTTTTTAATGGAAAAAGTTTTTATTTTAAACTTTTTATTTCTCATTTCAAAAGGATATTTTTACTGAATACAGATCTAGGTTGACAGTTATTTACTTTCTGCCCTTTAAAGCTGTCATTCTATAGTCTTTTGGTTTTCAGTGTTTTCTTTAAAAATCCAGCTGTCCATCTCACTGTTAGCCCTTTGACAACAATCCCTTCCTTCTTGATTTTGCCTCTCTCATTTTTCTCCTTGTCACTGGTTTATAGCAGTTTTACCATGACGTATGTACCTGAGTGTAATTTTTTTGTTACAAAAAAATTACAAAACTAATCATGTTTGGAGTTCAAAGAGCTTCTGTTATGTGTGACACGATATGACTTATCAATTTGGCCAGTACTTACAATTTTTTTTTTTTTTCGGTACGTGGGCCTCTCACTGTTGTTGCCTCTCCCGTTGCGGAGCACAGGCTCTGGACGCACAGGCTCAGCGGCCATGGCTCACGGGCCCAGCCGCTCCGCGCGGCATGTGGGATCTTCCTGGACCGGGGCACGAACCCATGTCCCCTGCATCAGCAGGCGGACTCTCAACCACTGCACCACCAGGGAAGCCCCAGTACTTACAATTTTGACCAATACCTACTTTAATATTTATTCTGCCTCATATTCTCTCTTACCACTTTTTATACTCCAATTAGTAATATGTTTATATTTCTTTTTTTAAATTTTCATCTTATTTTTAATTTTCAAAAGAATTTTTATTATGCCCCATGTATCTCTTTCACTTTTTTTCCTGTATTTTCCATTCTTTTTATTCATGTATTTGCTTCAATCTAGATACTTTTCTACTCACCTACTCACCACTTTTTCAGTTACCTAATTCTCTCTTCTGCTGTGTCTGGTCTGCTCTTCTTCTTTGCTGGACTTTAAACTTCTATTTTTGTCTCGTTAACACTGTAATATTTTCAGAAACTCATTTTATCCTCATAGCAGCTGTCTTTTAAATATTTACTCAGTGCAGGTACAGTTGAGGAATCCCCAAATGCCTTGAGGGAGACCGTGTAAAATAATGGACCCTCATATTTATTGTCTCCTTACCTCCAAGAGGATCTTAGCTCCTGCCTTCCTTCTTGCTTCATTGGAGCCTCAAACTCCAAATTTGACTTCCTTACTCAGTAAGACTCCTGCACCCTCCAAGCCACAACTTTCTGTTTGCCCTCTATGCCCTGCAATGCAAATTAGAAAAAAAAAATGCCCCGAGGAAAAAGCAGTGGTGAACATAGAGCTCTCTTCAATACATTTTTTCTTTTTTTTCTCTAAGACCTTTGTCTCTCAAATCCTGAGCATCTTAGTTGCTCTTCTGTGCTTTGAAAGGATTTTTTTTTTTTTTTTTTTGTATTTTTCAAAGTTTACCTTTGCTTTTGATGGGAAGGTTAGTCTGATACAAGCTATCCCATTTTGGCTGATAGAGCAAGTCTGATATATTATTTATTACATGAATAGTGAATAGACGTTCAGTTCACTTACCAAATGGTTTAATGATTATTATTGAAACATATGTTTTAACACTTCCTGCATGCCAAGCATTTGGGATATAGCATTGAATAAAGTGCATAGAGTGGCTTTTCTCAGGGAACTTAGTATCTAATGAAGAATATACAAAAGTTTTAAAAAGTATTGTGTTACAAGTGTGTTAAGAGCAAAGATTCATTGTGCTGTAAGAATATATACGAGGAGCACTTACTGGGACGTGTGAATTCAGGGAAGAATTAATAAAAGAAAGGGCATTTAAGTAAAATCCTGAAGACTGAATCGGAGTTAGGTGGGGAATAGGGGGATTTGGAAGAAAAGGGAAAGAGAAATTTTAGCAATGAAAAAAATTATTAAATATCATAGAAGAAAGGATTGACCTTTAAAAGACCTAAAGAGAAAAATACGGCAAAAGAATGACAATAGATGAGGTTAAAGTGGGAAAAGGTAACGATAGTTCATAAGAAGCCTATAAGTTCTGTTAAGAAAGCTGACCTTTATCCTAAGATCAAACCAATTCATTTAGGAGTATAACATGAGCAATAGTATAAATTTTGCATTTAAAAATAATCATGCTGGTTGCACTATTAACAGTATATTGAAAGAGGTAAGATTAGAGGTAGAAGACAAGATAGGAGCTTGTAAGAATAACACAGATGAGTGAAAACATTGGAACGAAATATTTATTTTACATAAAATATACACAATAGTTTATTTTTATTGCAAAGTATTTAAACAAGCCAGGCGTGTATGAATATACAGATTGTGAGTCTAACTGTTCTCAACCTAACTCCCTGAAATTTACTATAACTATTATCAACAGCTTGGTGAATACCATGCAGTAATTTTTTAAAACATATGTGTATTCATACACAAAAGGCTATATTGCAATTTTGTTTTTTCCCAGGGAGATACCATTTATGAAATAGGAACTCTTTATATCCATTGTTGCTAGAAATGAGAGAATGCAAAAAAGCAAAACTGCTTAAAAAATAATGATTTAGAGACTAATATGAGGGGATGAGTAAGGAGCCTTGGGAGGAAAGTGTGTGTGTGTGTGTGTGTGTGTGTGTGTGTGTGTGTGTGTGTGTGTGTGAGAGAGAGAGAGAGAGAGAGAGAGAGAGAGAGAGAGAGAGAGAGAGAAAGGGAGGAAATATGAAGGAAAGAGAGAGAGAGCTGAATTGAAGATGAGGATGAGGGAGAGAATACAAATGACAAGAGAATTTGGCAAGAGAACAGAAATGTCCCATGAGGGTTATTAAATTATTTTTCTATGCTCCACATAACGTTTTCCCTTCTTTTTGTCTACAGTATCTTGAGTAAAAAGTTATCTGAAGCTTTATGAAATAAATATGATTTGGAGGGGAAAGTTAAAACTTGGATCTTGTCTCAACCTTGACTGAGACAGAAACTGATTATGCAAAAAAACAATCTCTCATATGGATAATATCTACCTGTTTATTCTATTCTAAACATGTATCTATACACAAAATCTATAATTTATGCATACAAATATATGCAAGCACATGTGTATAACTGTATATGTATAATTATATGAATATATAATGTATTCACATTATACATATAGTTGTGCAATTTGCATTTTTCACCATACATGACAGCCATCTATATCCCTATATATATCAATTTACTGGAGTTTTTCAAAAGAGTTTTTATGATTACATAGCATTATCATAATTAATTTAGCCAACTGCATTTTGTTGACTATTTAGGTTTTCTATTAATATAATCTCTGATCACTTCTCTCAGAAAATACTGTTGGAGGAAAATCTTTTTTGCATATTCATATTAAATCGTAAATATTACATCTGTGGTGATCATATGATATTGGCATGTTTGCTTGAAAATTTTTTATGTGCTATGAATTTGATATTTAGAAAAATTTTACCTATTTGTTTTCTCAGCAGAGGCATTTGAGAGTGCCAAGCCTCTTCCAGTCTGAACATTATGCTTTTGGTAAAAAAAAAGCCACACCCATGAAAACATTTCCTTCTGGAGGCAGTGAAGTTGCTTCAGAGGCAATTTCTACTGCCTGCTTTCCTTTCTAGTTGCTGCATCTTTTTCTCAGCTGGAACATTTTGTTCAGACTTCTCTTTAGCAATCTTATTCCTGGTTTAGTTTTTATAATTCTTACCTAGCTGGTGTGACAAGACATTCTACTGTAGGCTTTTCATGCTCCTGATTCTCTGTTCACTTAACATTTTAGTTTTTATTTGTTTACCCAATTCCAGCACCTTCCTTGCTAACCAAGGAGACTATCACTTTCCCATAATGACTTGGATTCACATCTTGACTAAAACCACTTTATCATTCTGATAAAATTCCTCTCAAGAGTGAACTTACTTTATTGGAATAACATTTCAGAATTAGTCTATGAATTTTACATTTTCAAGCATACTCAATAAAACTCACTATCAAAAGATAAAGAAGTGAATTGTAATTACAAAAGTAACATCATTTCTCTAAACTGCTAGTAATAAAGTATTTATGTGAATCATGTATCAAGCTGGCAAATTACTATTATTAAATATTTAAGACTTAAACATCTAAAACATAATTTTCTTACTATAAGTGTGAGGATTTGCAAATATTTAGCTTAAGTATTCAACATTTTATCTAAAAAATTCCCTATTTTTAAGCTAATTTAAAATTTGGCCCTTAACGACTGTATTAGATAGTGGTTTGTACTCACTATTAAACAGAGATAACTTCTAGGGAATGTGTCCATTATTGGAATTTTTTGTTTGACATTATATATTTGGTAATTTATTATTTTCAGAGCCAGTATATTGTAAAGCCCTTTTATTAAAAAATGCATTGCCTTAATTAAAATAATTTATTAATTTATGAAACACTAAGAGAATTTGTCAAAAAGTAAGTTGTAGTAAGAACATGCAGTGGTTTCTACTGGGAAGTCATTGGTTGTTGAGAAATGGGGATCTCTTGACCTTACAACTCATTTTTCTTTACAATAGCCTCATAGTCTTCTGAAAGAAATGATATGGAACATATGAGGATGTAAGTCAAAACCTCATTTGAATCAGTGTTAAATATTAAAAGCTTATTGATGCTTTCAAAAAATTATGACTGAATATATCAGAATTAATTTATACATGGATGCAAATAAGCTTAATAACAATGTAGTTTAAACGTTTGAATTCTTTCATAGTCAACACTGAAATATATTGACTATGCTAATCAGGATATTAGAAATTTTATATTATAAGATTTACCATACAGAATTTTTACTATTGATGAGAAATGAATGCCTACCTGCAATCTATCTTGTTCACTACTGTGTCTAGAGTACCTCACAGAATACTTTAGTCACAGCAGGTATTTAATTATAAATGGGTACAGTGAGGTGGTATGAAAGAGTGAATCACTTAGAGAGTTAGCCTAGACAACTACCCAGCATCTGCCTTTAAGTAATGATTTTTTTAACCCCCATAATAATGCTTAGTAGTTGTTAGTTCTATTTTTCAAGAGAAAAAAAA
Organism: Physeter macrocephalus; assembly: GCF_002837175.3. NCBI lineage: Eukaryota > Metazoa > Chordata > Mammalia > Artiodactyla > Physeteridae > Physeter > Physeter macrocephalus. Next base: position 64,432,467 of record NC_041218.1, read on the forward strand.
TACGAGTAGTATTTGCAAGTTATAATTTATCAGATTCTCACTTAAGTAAAAATAATAGCTCTACTAGCATAGATGTGGTTAGCTGAAGGAGTAGCTAATGCATATTGCATGCTTACTATGTGCTAGGGACTGTTCTAAATTTTTACAATAAATCTTCATGTGACCTCTAAGATAGATACTATGAGTCCCTCCAATTAATAATTTTAAGAGTTGATATTTTAAATACTCTATATATGCTATCATATGAAGTACACTTTTTGGAAAGAATGGTGACTTTTCTGTTAAGATTATATGCAACTATTGTATAAAAGCAGTCCAAAACATGCATTGGATAAAGAAAAATAAAGAAAACAAAGTATTTGAGATATAATCATTTGTTAACAACTGGGTAACATTGTTCCAGACTTATCTCTGTGAAAATATAAAAGCATATAAATAGAACTAATTTTAAAACCTGGGATTTCATTATTCCTGATTTTATATAAACCATTAAGTAAATGTACTTGCAAAAAGAAAATAAGATGAAACTGAGGGAATTGCTTAATTTCTGATAAATATTTCTCTGTAATAAATGACGTAAGTATCTAAAGAAATTTCTCAACTTGTAAAAGAATATTATGAAGACACTTAAGGTTATGAATTCATTATTGTGTTTCTCTTAATATTTCAGTTTTAGTCTGTATTGAATTCTTGACAAAAATTGTAAGGACATTATCTCACTTATTTCTTTCTCCTCCATCTCTATAGTATATTGTTTCATTATACTTTTATTTTTATATTGTCAAGGTACCTACTGCTTATTTACAGTTATGAAACCTTAATTCTCTCCTTTATTTAGTATTAGCTTTATAGTTCTAAAATCTGTTCATCACAACATCTCCATTCTAAGATTCTTCAATCTGATTAATCTTTTAGCTTACCATCAAATATAATTTTCATATATGCTATATTCCCAGTGTCAAGCTTGCTAAAGAATGCCTGTTATTGTATGTTTGAAAGACAAATTGCCTATACATAAAGGATGTGCCACCATCCTTTCATATTTTTTTTAGATATTACTCTCCTATATTCTAAAGTTGAGTATTATGGAAGAGGCTAAAGAAAACATATAAAAACATATTTGTATATAATTTGCTTTATCTTTTAAGTATTCAATTTCAACTCTAGTTTCAGAAATGTTCTTCAATTATATTTTTAAATTATTTTGGCCCATTTATTCTACCTTTCTATATTTTTCCCCAGAGTCACACTTTATGTACTTTTTCTTGTAAATAAAATATATCTATATAATATTTTTTAAATAAATATATACTTTTATATGATATAGAGTTAGACAATATTGTATAAATATTAAATATAATAAATTAGGTAAAAGTTTGTAGGTGGACTTGAATACTTGGCTAATGTCAGTGTTCCTACATGACTAGATTAGTGTTGGTTGGGTAAAACATCTTTTGCTTTATAAAGAATAATGTATAGGATCTTAATGGCATAAACCAAGTTGAGAGCCATGTTGTTTCTTGTATTTTGTCATGTTTTATTGTGTGGTTTCTTTTTTTATAAAAGGATATCCTTTAAGATGCTGATAAAGCTCTGGGTTAGTCCATTTTAGCCACCTCCTTTTCCAAAGCTTTCTTTCCATTCAGTATGATTTCAAAGTTAGAAGAATATCTTAGAACTTTGTGCCATCTTGGTGATCCATGCTTATTTTAGGACTATTTCTATGGGATAAATCTTTTCTCTTTATCTTCCATCTTTTGCTTCCAGTGATCTAAACAATGGATTATTTTATAGCATTTTAGTTAAGGGATGTTTGTTTTCTCATTCTTTTGCCATAAATCTTTGCAGTATCTTTATTATCTGGTAATCTCTAGCAAATTCCTATTTTAGTAGCATTTCCAGTCTCTGTGTATCTCAATTTATAAGAGATAAAACTCCCTAGAGCTGCTCTGATGATTTCTGTTCTTCTTATAACTGAATGTTAAACTTCAATTCTGTGAACTAAGAATCCTAAAATATTTTCTTTTTTGGGGAGGGAGGGTTGGTTTTTATTGCTTACAACTAAATGACCACTTACAAATAAGAGAATAAGATGATTCTCCCTACCCTGATCCCCGGCCAAAAAAAATTTGGATGTTTACAGAGTTATGCTCAGCATGAATTATCTGTCTTGAAATATTTGTGATCATTCTATAAACCTTCTAACCTTGATCTCTACTGTTACTCAGTGTCTCAGAATGAAACATTTTATCGTATTAATTTTTTTAGTAAAAAATACTGTTACTAGTTAGGAAAATAATGAAATAGAGATGAAATGAAAATGAAATATGTGGTAAAACACAGCAGTATTAAAGTAAACGTTTTTCAGCATGTCTTGGGAAAGGCAAAGAAACCCCCTTCTTGTCTTTGAGAGGATAGAACCCAGATTTGTATGAAGGGAAACCCAGAAGGGCATATGGTGTCTTGTACCATCCTAATAGGCTATAGGAGGAAGTCGTAGACATAGTGTCAGGCTGAAACTAGTGCATCAGACAGAAGATTAGAGAAATACCATCAGTTCCTATGAAACTAGGCTTACGGCTCTGCTCAGCCAAGATAATGCAAATATTTTAAATAGTTTCTGTTATATCTAACATCCAAATTACTTTTTCTCCAAAGGAAACAAATACTGAAAAAGTTTGTTAAAGCTTATTCTTTACTTTGTAGCAAAATAAATTAGAGAAATTCACCTTTTAGGGCTCCAGAATTATGGAGGATTGAATGAATTTACTGTTCTCTACATTAGTTTCACATTTCACAGTATGACTTGCAATTTATTAGAAGTTAAATCTATACAGAAATACCAACCAAAGGTTCTTTCTGAGAATCCTCCAAAGTCTATATATACATAACACTGACAATTACATTTTCTCTAACAACACTTCTAATTCTTTCCTTTGACTTGGGGAAAAAAGAAAGTTACTGTATTGTTTGAACCTGGCAGTTTGTTCCAATGAGAATTTTGAAGGAAGCTTAGATGCCAAATGTGTTGTTTAGTTTTATGCTCAGGTATTAACTTCATTCCAAGTAAAGGATTTTTACAAAACTCTTAGTCATAGTAAAAAGGTCTGACAAAATATACCATCTGTGTCCTGTCAGTAGCTAACCTAAAGACCTACAAGAGTGATAGTAAGAAAGATATGTAACAAAACATGCAAGAATTTCCTAATTCACTGTTTCATAAAAGGAAATCAGTTTAATAGTAGAAAATTCACAGCAGGAATCAGGACCTGGCCACATGCAGATATATTTCTATTATGGACTGAACCGTGTCCCTTATCCCCATCCCCTTCCCACGCCAACCAAATTCTTATATTGAAATTCTAACCCTCAATACCACAGAATGTAAGTATATTCAGCAATAGGGCCTTTGAAGTGGTAATTAAATTAAATGAGGTTGTTTGGGTGATCTTAATTCATGTGACTATATGTGGATATAGGACCTTCAAAGGTGATTAAGTTAAAATAAGACCAGTAGAGTCCTAATCCAACATGATTGATATCCTTTATAAGAGGAGAAAGAGAACCAGGGATGCACACATATAGAGAAAGGCTGTGTGAGGACACACCAAGAGGTCTGCCATCTGTAAACCAAGAAAAGAGGTCTCAGGAGAAGCCAAATCTGCTGACACATTGATCTTGGACTTCAGTCTCCAAAACTGTGAGAAATAAATTTCTGTTGTTTAAGCCACCCGGTCTGTGGTATTTTGTCATGACAGCCCTAGCAAACTGACACAATTCCCATCTTCCCAAGATTTTCTCTTTCATGATAATATATTTTTTTATCCTCTTAGTATTAATTAGATCATTTTCACAGTACAAACTACTATTTACAATGTAGCTAATTTTTCAAGCTTCTGACTGTCCAATGTGGTATAGATATCATGCATACTGCATTCATGCAGTGGCTTAACTATTGCTGTGTTTCTTAAGAATCCAGTCCTTAATTCTACAACATATACTTTGATTTTTGTGGTATGTTAAAACATCAAGTGTCTCCTGTTGAAGCTCTTTTATTAGCAGAGAAAAATCTAGCAAAAAAAAAGTTTTATTGAATTAAATTCATGGTGCTTACACAGCCTGAGAACATACTCCCAAAGATTTCAATATTTCACTGGGTTGGTAGGCTACAGAGTTTGCCATTATGAACCTTTGAATCATTGTTGTGAAGCCTGAATTGACTAAAACCGTCAATTGAATACAGTATCCTCTTAGCTCAATTCAGTGAAATACATGTGTATAAAATAGAAAGATGGCGAAATTCAGTCGTGGAGGATTTCCTTTTGTTTATCTGCTTTTACTAGGTTTTACTTGAGACTGTTGGTGACCACTGAAAAATTACAAGTAGTTTGCATTTCCAAAGTCTGATATTTTCTACTGAGAAAGTAATTAGCTATTGCTTTCATGTGAAAAATTGCTGGGCAAGATAGAAGCTGTGGTATTCATTTACTCTTTGAAATTAAGACTCTTAACTTCAAAGTTCTTGTGTCAGTTGTTTTGACTGAATTCCAAATATATTTGCATACATAGAGCTAGACATAATCAAGGGGGTACTATCCTCCTGATTGCTGACTGTCCTTTGTGGCAGTCTGCCCATTATAGGGCTGGTCTACTCTTGGATGTGTAAGTTGGCTTGGATTGAACAGAGGTTGCCAACTTCTATAGTTTTTACTGTTTTTACAAACATAGACAAGAAGTCACCAGACTGGCATGTATAAAGGGAGAAGGAAATCAGTAATATTGAGTGTCTAACTTAGGTCAGGCAGTTGATATAAACCTTTCCTACAGCATTACATTAATCCTTTCCATAAAAACCTTCTAAAGTAGATATTTGTATCCTCAATTTAGAGAAGAAACTGAGGCTTAGGCTAAAAAAATTAACAAATGGCTATCTAATCCTATCTCAAGATCAATTCCTCTAAAACCATTTTAGACTGAGTCATCTGTCTGTCTCACAAATAGTAACCCAATGTGCTTGCATTGCTTCTTGTGACATTTGAGGTCACGGTGAGCAGTTTTAACAGCAAGTGGCCATATCAAAGAAGAAATTCTTATATAATGAAACATTTGGTCAGAAAAACAATATCAGATGGACCATGAGTCAGCACAGTTTTTTTCCCCCAGCACACGCTCTGAATCCACTCAATTGGGTTCCTCTGTTAAAACTGTTTGCGTCCTGAGCGACATTATTTCACAGTTTCTAAGTACAAACAGTTACATTTTGAGTTATGTAATGTTCTCTCTTCTGAAAGAGTTAACTGGACCTTAAAAATCTGCTTTAATACTTGGGGGAAATGCTTATGTTATGGTTTGGGGTTTATAAAAAACACAGTAATATTTATTTAGAACCCCTGTGTTAGGCACTATGCTAAATGATTTCACACGTTAGGAGAGGCAGAATAGCTTAGGTTGTTTATTTGAGAAACAAATCCTGTGTGAGTGGATCATCATTAATATGTAAATTCACTGTATTATTGCTTTACTGGCACATTCCTTTCTTATTTGTCCCTTTCACAACTCAAAAGAGAATCATTCAGGACTGAGTTGTTTGTCATTCCTTTTTGACTAGACAAAAAGCAAAGAAAGAAATAAAGGAAGGCATTTGCTTGTGCTAAGAAAGCCTCCTTTAGGAAGCTGAAAGAGGCTGTAATTAGTTCCAAAATACCATCTTATATCCACTGTGCATATATTTTTCACACAAGAAAATTGAACATTGGAGACCAAAGGACCTGGAATGTAAAATGATGCAGCTAAACTCCATTTAGAAATAGCTGTAATGCAATTCCCAGTTGTTGGATTGATTTGATCTTCTTAACTTGGGAAGAAATTGAACCCTGCAATATCACCAATATTTTCTAACTCCTCTCTGATTATTATTATAAACTGACAGTGATTCATTTTGAGTAATTATTCTGAAAAATGAATTAGATTAAAAAATAATCTTCCTGATTATAGAGGAGCCTAGTCCTTTTTTTAAAATTAGTCCCCTTTTTAGGATGACTGGTGATGTCACATTTGACTAACAGTGGATTTCTTACTTGCTAACTATTTGACTTCTCCTTGAAAAAAATTGTATAAGTTAAAGGCCAAATTTTTAGTAAAATCCCAATTATGAGTAAAATTCTTCTGGAAGGAAGCAGCATATAATTAGCCAGGAAATCAGAATCAGGGGGCCTGAAATATTTTCTTGGCTTAACCATCAGTTATCTTCATGAGCCCAGATGACCTCTCTGCGCATGACTTCTCTGCATCTGTAAAATGAAGGAGTTCAAAGAGGTGCTCTCTAAGGTCCTTTCCTCTTCGACCATTCTGTTTTTTTGTATTACATAATTCTATCTTATGTAAATTAATGGTCTAGTTTCCATGTAGGGCTCTAAAGTAACATTGGAGAGTGATTAAGGGAAAGTGTAAAGAAAGACTAGCTAATAGGGGAAATAATAGTTCCTTTATGTTTCATTGCTTATGGAAAGATGCTCTCAAGAGTAGTGCTTCTTAAATTTTAATTTGCATTCATATCACCCAAGGATCTTGTTAAAATGAAGACTTTGATTGGTAGGATTGAGGAGAGGCCTGAGAATATGCATCCTCACTAGCACCTTCCGCAGTGGTGTCCTTGCGGCTGGTTCCAGAGCACATTGAGTAGCAAGGCTCTGACTGTAAATCTAAAGAGTATGTAAGAATCTGAGGGGTAGTTAAAATTCAGATTCCAGGATTAGCTCTCCAGAAATTCGGAGATTGGGTTGGGGGATCACAAACTCTGAATTCTTAACAAGCATCCTGTGGGATACTGATGGCAGGGGTTCAGAAACCAAAACTAAAATACATTTAAGAATTACTGTTACAGAATTATGGAAGGGATTTATCTACCAGCCCTTCTTTTTTTTTTTTTTTTAACATCTTTATTGGAGTATAATTGCTTTACATTGTTGTGTTAGTTTCTGCTGTATAACAAGGTGAATCAGCTATACGTATACTTATATCCCCATATCCCTTCCCTCTTGTGTCTCCCTCCCACCCTCCCTATGCCACCCCTCTAGGTGGTCACAAAGCACTGAGCTGATCTCCCTGTGCTAAGTGGCTGCTTCCCACTAGTTATCTATTTTACATTTGTTCAATGCCACCCTCTCACTTCGTCCCAGTTTACCCTTCCCCCTCCCTGTGTCCTTAAGTCCATTCTCTATGTCTGTGTCTTTATTCTTGTCCTGCCCCTATGTTCTTAAGAACCATTTTTATTTTTTTTTAGATTCCATATAAATGTGTTAGCATATGGTATTTGTTTTTCTCTTTCTGACTTACTCTGTATGACAGATTCTAGGTCCATCCACCTCATTTGTTAGATTCCATATAAATGTGTTAGCATATGGTATTTGTTTTTCTCTTTCTGACTTACTCTGTATGACAGATTCTAGGTCCATCCACCTCATTACAAATAACTCAATTTCGCTTCTTTTTATGGCCAAGTAATATTCCATTGTATATATGTGCCACATCTTCTTTATCCATTCATCTGTTGAGCAGCCCTTCTTTATTCTGTCCAGGTTCTCTTTTCAAACCCAGCCACTGACTAATTTATTGCTGCATTTGTTTTCAGAATAGCCTTGTGAAACCAATTCTGTGGTTTGCTTTTATTAGTCTTTTCATTTCATGAATTATCTGTTGTCTAGTTAGAATGACAGTTGGGTGTGTAGGGCTTTTGGGTTTTTGTCATTGTTTTTAGAACTCGAAGTTCAGGGGACTTTCTACCTCTTAACAAGTGTTTATGAAGTCACTGTAAAAGAAGCATGCTGTAGTGGAGAGAAGACCATACTAGAAGTAAGAGAGCCCAAGCCCTGATGCCAGTACTGCTAAACATTGATTCATCTGTTTATTCATTCATTCATTCTGTGCTTTTCTCACCCCTGAAATTGGGAGATCTTGGGTCTTACCAGTTAAGTTAGTTACTAAATTACTAGTTAAATTAGTTAGATATACTCAACAGCCTGCTGATCTAATGGGAGTTGTCAACAATGAAAATAATGATTAGAGTTTAGAAGGGCAAGTACTATAATACAAAGAATGCTTTAAAGTAGTCTCTGAAGTTCTTTGCTCCTAAGTAAAATATTGGAGCTATCTGTTTCATTTGTGGGCATAACAGGAGAAAAATATGAGATTAGCATGTAAACTAGAAATAGTATACATATGACTGTGTACATGTAGTTCAGTTGGGTAATACTGAAAGCACGTTAAATAAACAGTCATTTTCATTTTGGAGACTGTATTAGTCAAAGTTCCTCAGAGAAACAGAGCCAATAGTAAATATAGATATAGAAGTAGATAGAGATAAAAGGAGATTTATTATAGGAATTGGATCACATAGTTAAGGAGGCCAAGAGGTCCCAGGATGTGCTGTCTGCAAACGGGAGACCCAGGAAAGGCAGTGGTAGAATTCAGTCTGAGTCTGAAAGCCTTAGAATTGGGAGACTAATGGTATAAGTACTGGTCTGAGTCAGAAAGTCTGAGAATCAGGAGGGCAAGAGAAGATGGATGTCTCAGATCAACCAGAGAGAGAGAGGAAGTTCACCCTTCCTCCACATTTTTGCCCTGTATGGACCTCCAATGGGATTGGCTGATGCCTTTCCACATTGGGGAGGGACTCTGCTTTGTTCAGTTCAATTCAAATGCTAATCTCTTCTAGAAACTCCCTCATTGAAACATCCAGAAATAATGTTTTACCAGCTATCAGTGCATCCCTTAGTTCAATCAAATTGACACAAAACATTAAGCATCACAGAGACAGAGGGGAAAAAAGGGCATCAAAACCTGTAAAAAAATTTAGAGATAAACCTTGGCATATTACATTTGAAGTTTTAAATAACTTCTACCATGTGATGCAGTCATTTCTCTTCGGTACATCTAGGCCAGGAACTCTCTCTTGCCCTCCCCATGTTCATTTACGGTGCTTCATTCAACAAATATTTATTTATTGGTCCCAAATTATATACCAGAAACTGTTCTAGATTCTGGGGATAAAATAGAAAACCATTAAAACAAACATCCTCAAGTATATCCCAATATTGTAATGGGACGTATTCTGAGGAGGGAACAAACAAATAAAAATTAAACTTTTTAGTATACCAGCTGGTAATGGTGGAAAAAGAATAAAGCAGGAAAAGAGAATGGGGCATGTTGGGAGGAGGGTGATGGTAATTTCTTAGGGAGGAAAGGCTTCCTTGAAAATGTGACATTGGATCAGGGACCTAAGGAAGGTGGAAAGTGAGCTTTGCAGTTCCATGGGTTCTCAGACAGGACATAGAAAGGACAGATGCCCTCATGCATGTGGCAAGTTCAAGGACCAGCAGAAAGATCAATGTGGCTGGATCACAGGGAGCAAAATTGAGGAAACATTGTTTAGAAATTTGTCTGCCATACTAAGAATTTTGGCTTTGCCTGTGAGTGAAATGGGGAGCACAAGCAGTTTTGAGTAGATGTATCATGTGCTTTGATGTTCATTTCCAAGGGATCACTGTGGCCCTTGTGTTGAGAATAGATATGAGGAAAGAAAGATGAGTCAGAGGGACACATTAAAATAGGTGTTGGAAAACTACAGCCCATAGATCACATCCGGCCGGCTTCCTGTTTTAGTAAATAGTTTTATTGGAACACAGCTACATTCATTAAATTGCATACTGTAGATGGCTGTTTTCACATTGTGGCAGAGGTAAGTAGCTGCAACAGGACCTTATGGCCTGCAGTAACTAAAACACTCACTAGCTGATCCTTGTGGGTAAAAGTGCACACTCCTGAACCAGAAGGTTATTATGGTAATCTGAGTGAGTGATAGTGATAGCTTGTATTAGGATAGGAGTAATGGAAATAATGAAAAATGTTCAGACACTGCCTGCATTTTGAAGGTAGAAAGGAAAGAATGTGCTGACAGAGGAAAAGTATAAGAGGCAAAAAGAATAATCAAATCATGAATGACTTTTTTTTTTGGCCTGAGAAATGGGAAAGACCAGAGTATTGATATACTGATTGACTTTAAGAAGATTGATTTTTAGAAAGATTGTGGGAAGGGCAGGTTTGGAGGTATGGATCATGAATTTAGTCTTTGAAATTCTTACATCCAACAGGTGTATCTAACTAGAAAGTTGTACATCTAAGCGTAGAGTTCAGACGGGTCTGAGCTGGTGATATAAATTTGAAAGTTTTCAGCATAAAAAATTCATGGATGAGATCACAGGGCAGTAATGGTATAAAATCAAGAGGTTTTAAGAGTAGAACTGAGGCTCGAGCTTTTCCAGTGTTTGGAGGTCATGAGATACTGTAAACTCAGCAAAACTGAATGAGAAGGAGCAGCTATAAAAATTGGGAGAGAAAGAAGAGTGCGTGAAAACCTGGATGCTGCGTGAAGAGAGTATATTAAGGAGACCATCCTCAGCCTTATTAGTACTGCTGGTCTTTTAGATAAGATGAGGATGGAGCATTTATTATTGGCTTAAAATATGGAGGTAGTGATAACCTTGAGGGAAGTTTTGATGGCATATGGGGTGAAATGCTAATTGGACAGGATTCAAGAGAATGGAAAGAAAGGAACTGAAGACAGCTTATAAAGAAAACTTGTAGATGTTTTCCTCTAAAGGAGAGCAGATAAGGTAGAAAAAGGACGTGGTATTGAGAATTTTTTTTTTCTGATTCTTTTTTTTTAAGATGGGAGAAATAGCAGAATGCTTGTATGCTCTTGGAATAATTTAGTCAAGAGCGAAAGTTATAATGTCCAAGACAAAAATTCCTGGAGCAATGTGTTTGAGCAGGTGTACAAGTGGAAGAAATGTCCTTCAGTGAAAACACAGGCTGTTCATTCAAAGTAACAGAAGGGAAGACAGAATGTATAGGCACAGATACAAATAGGTGACTTGATTGTAGCAGCTTGGAATGTTTTCTTCTGTTTGCTTCTTTTTCTCTTTTCTTTTTTTAGCCTAGGAAGCAAGATCAGCAAGCTGAGGGGAAAAATAGAGAAGAGGTCTTGGAGGTATGAGAGGAGAGTGAAGGAGTAGAGGCTATCTAAACATCCTTAAGAGAGGGTCAAGTGAATAGACTTGGTGGGGGTGGGGGGTATATAGCAGAGCTTCTACAGAATACCAAGGGCTGAGATTCAAAACAAATAAAAAGTTATGATAATAATGTAAAATGAAAAATATTCTAAATATCCAACAAAAGGATAATAGATAAATGATGGCTTAGAACTTTCAGTAAATGGGCCCTTGTGCAACTATTAAAATAATTTTGTAATATGCTTAGTAACATGGAAAAATCCCTTCAAACAATGTTTGAGGAAAGCTCTTTATGTTCTAGACTGTTATTATGAGAATTTGACAAGTGGCATAGATCGTAAGACTCCGAAGACACATTGCTGGGAAGTGATGGCATGGATTACACTTCAGGTCTATCTGATTTTAACTGATTACCACGCAGCTTAAATTTACATTTTATTTTAAGTACCTACCTCACGTGGTTAATTGAAGTTTAGCCTTTTTTTTTTTAACCTCCAAATTATAAAAAATAAACTATTACATAGATATGTATCCCCAACCTTCTACTGAATAATTGTTTCAACAGAAATATGTAACTTTTATTGTCACTAATATCATTTATTTCTAACATTCCAAGTCATCACTCTGAACTGCATTTTTGTGAAAGCTATTTCTGTCATTCAACACATAACCCTTACCTTTGTCAACACTTTCATCAGCCAGCTCTTTGTCTTTTGTAGATTTAACTATTCTGACGAAGTCTTCATGTAAATCACCAACATCTTTAACATGCTAATTTATTCTTTGAAAGTAGTATATAAAATGATAGAATTACAGGAGTTTCTTTGAATGCAAGAAGCCTGTACAACTAAACAGAATAAATTTTAGGCATAGGTGAATCAAGCAACAAAACCCAAATTTAGTGTGGGTCACTCCTCTGTGATGATTTCTTTAGCAAAAATGGTTTTAAGTTTCAGATTTTATTCTCAAAAGACTTTCAGGTCTTTTGATCTTACCTAGTCCTATGACCATAAATAATATTTACCTCCATGCTGATGACTCCCAAATTTGTATCTTTTGTCCAGATCTCTTCTATAAGCTTCAGTCACATATATTCAGCTGTCTTTCTGACGTCTCCCCTAGGGTAATTCAAACATAATACATTCAAAACAGATTGCTTAGGATTTTTGCTACCTCTACTGTGAGAACAAAGATGATTCTCATCAGACTCTTGACATTCCAGAAAATGTTGATCACTCTGAAAGGACGCACAGTTATTTTCTAGGACCCCAGAGGAACTCTGTGGAGGAACTTCAGGCACATCAATGTAGAATTCAGTCTCCTTGGAGTGAAGAGACCCCAGCACTGACAAATAGTAGGGAAATAGAAAGGAAGTGGTTACTGTTCACACTATCTATAGTCATGCATAGAACATGATCAAGGCTGTCACACTGGGCTCCTGTTACAAGATGAGATTTGTGCCACTTGCCCATCAACCTCATTATGTAGAATGGGTCTCTTGTTGAAATTAGAAATTTCTTGGTTGAAAACTACATCTGCAGGGTTTGCATGAGAACAAGGCATTCTTTGTTCACTATCTTGAGTCCAGAATGATGAGTTAATTCTTGAAGGAAATGGCACTAAACATGTATCAAATTTAGCTATTTTGACTCAGCAAGCCAGAACAGTTATAAATGAGAATATCAGAAAATTTGGAGATCGTGTCTGTGTTTCTGAAAAAGGAAAAGTCCAGCAGGCTGATGAATAAAGTCTAAGAGTTGTCTAGCTATGGAAACGATAAGGTGCCCGATGACTCCTAAGACCTTCTTGTGATATTTTAAAGATGCAATAAAAGCCTCTATTGAAAAAACAACAACAACAAAAAACCCAGATCATCTGATTACCCTCTCTATCCACAAGTTGTCGTCTGTTTTTACAATGCAACCATCACTTGCTCAAGCCAAGAATCATCCTTAATTCGTCTTTCTCTGTAAACTGTTTTTGCTCAGTTTCAAGTTTGTTAGTTCTACCTCTGAAATACATGTCTATTCAATCCACTCTTCTTTGCCTCCCCTGCCCCTCTCTAGTCCAAGCCCCAATCATCTCTAGCCTGTATTACTGTTAGTATTCTAATTAGTCTGAGGACTTTCTCATTTCTTCCTTCTAAGTTCTCCACAAAACAAATATTTTTGAAAAACCATTCAGATCACATCACTTCCCTACTTAAAAGCTCTTAATGGTTTTCTGTTGTGCTCAAATAAAATTGAAACTCCTTATCCTGATCTATATTGCATGATTTAACTCTTGTCTGGGTTTTTACCCATTGTGCTCCCCCTAGCTTTTTCTTCAGTTGCATTGTTCTTTGTCTTCTTTGAACACATGGAGCCTTTCTAGCCTTAGATCCTTATATCCACTCTCACCTCTCTCTGGACCACTTTCCCATGGCTCTTCTTATTCTTTAGATCTCAGATGAAATGTCACACCCTGAGAGAGGTGTTTCTTGACCATCCTATCTGGAATAGATTCCCCACTTTGAACTTTTTTTCTGTCAAAACATCTGCTTACTTCTCCTACAGAACCTACTATGACCTTTGGGTATTTTGCTTATCCATGTATTTCATTGCTTTGGGTATTTTGCTTATCCATGTATTTCATTGCTTATTTTGTGTCTCACCAATTTGTAGTTTGTCACTGAAACCCCAGTGTCTGTCACATATCATATTCTTAATAATTTTTTAATAAATGAGTGAGTATGCTATTTTCACTCCTTGCAGAAACTTTAGTTCACTTTCATAGTTTGAGTCCATTAGTTACCATGTGTGTAGTCAATTGATATTTAGATTACAGGTGATAATTGCCTTCTTAACACTTCCCTATTTTCTACTTTTAGCATGAAAAGATCTGTTTTAAGCAATTTCTAGAGCCCTTTGGTATATCACACTTATAAATCTTTGTCTTCTTTTGCCCCAGATAATTCCAGTGGATATTTATAAGAAACCCATTTAGCTGGATACCCCCAGCTGTTTCTCATTTTCACTCAGGTTCTTACCTCTGGGTAAATGTTTCCCTATTTTAACCACCTCTGAACAATTTTAATATCACACAAGTCAAAATGCAAATTTACAAAGCAAAAGAGGTTTCTTTTTCCTCCTTCCACCATTTGCACAGGCTGTCTACATAAATTTGCTGAAGGTAGTAAAGATAAGACAAAAAATAAGATGGAATCAGGGGGAAAAGGGCTTAATCCAAAAAAACTCATCTCAGGTGACTGAAATCACAGCATGAGTCAGTGCATTTATTAAGATGCTGCCTAGCCAGCTGAGATGGATCATATTTTTATATCATCAGCCATGCCTTTGGCAAATAAACATGACCATAGGCTACTCAATTTTATTTTAGAGATGCCGTTTTCAAACTTTCAGTGATCTTTACCACAGATTCCAGAATCCCACAGAAAGGCATAATCAGAAATCATATCATATCATATCTCCAACTTCTGAAATAGAAGTCATTAAAATTGTCTTTGGAGATGTAGTGAATTTATGCATAAAACCTCTACTTGGTTATCCTTGTGTGTCATAGAGAGCGCTTGCAGTGTTTCCTTTCAGTTTCTCCCCTAGAGAAATATGGGCCAGTATACTGGCCCGTATTACCCCATGGAACACTTCCCCAGAGTTAGAAACATGTTTAATTCTCTATCTCATTTAACCTTCTTTTATCCATCCACAGGCCCTAAAGGACCTATAGAACTTGTATTTGTCACAAATCTATATCAGCTATATCTATATCTTAGCCACAGGAAAGGGAAGAACAAATTGTAAGTTCAGGAATGTATTCTAAAAATGAAAGTAGCTATTCCCATTGCTAGAGGGGAGCCGGCTCTGCAAGGACAGAAAGTGGAGGATAAAACAATCCTTTTACTCCTCCCCTCCTCTCTTATTCAGTCCACAACATCATAATTCTAGCAATAGAAACAACCAGATAATTTTTCAGGAGTTCTGAACAACCGTGTTTGTTTCTCACTTTCTTACCTACATATTAGGAAAAAAATCAAGTTTCCCTTAGAGGGAATGCCAGTGTAACATGTGGCCACCCAGGTGGTATGTTAGGCAGTAACATGACCAGTTGAAAAAGGGCAAAGGCATACTTGCAGTTTTCTGCAGGACTTTCTAGTTTTCCTTTAAGCCTAGAGAAGGAGGAAGCAGATATCTGGGATGTGATCTGGTTTAGCACCCCAAAACAAGGTCTATCCAGTTGGGTGACATAGTCCCAGAAAATGGGGAGGAAAGGGAGCAGTTATGCCTCTGCAGTATCCACAATACTGTGAGACTGAAGAGAGGATACCCAGGTGAGTGTCTGAAGACCACTGAATGTATCACATGGCAAAATAGTAGTCTCCCTAGTCAGACTAGGTTAGAGCACTATTAGCCTGACAAATCAGGAAACAAGTCATAGGTTTTATTTTCTATACATGTCACCAGCTGATGGCAGCTGGGCATTAGGGCAAGAGATACTACACTGGAACCCAGCGTATTTCACAAGAACCTACATACAAGGAAACTGAAGTCAGAGTAGTGGATATTATCATGTCAGCAGAGTATGTAGTATGAGAAAATTGAAGCATAGGACAGAACTCTGAGTTTTGAATCAAGGGCACCAAAAGAAAAGAGTAATTTGCATAAGGAGTGATCAAATGTGTTGACTGCGACCAACTAATGATTAAAAATCTCCATTGAACTTGAAATTTGAAAGTCATTAGTGACCATAATAGAAACAGATTTTGTGAAGAGGAGAAGACTCAAAGACAGAGTGGAGGAGCTGGTAAGTGAGAGAGTAAAGGGTGGATGAGGAAATAGAGGCATCAGCTGTAGTCCTTTCAATACATTTGACAATGAATAGGAGAGAAATTAGGTAATCTTAGAGAAGAAAGTGGAGTAAGACAATGTTGTTTTTTGTTTGTTAAATCATTTGTTTTAAGGAAGAATACTGAGCATGTTTCATTGTCTAGGGAAGGAAGCAGAACATAGGGAGAGGAGGTGGCCCTTAAACATCTCATTGAATCCTTACAATTTACTGAGGTAGGATATGTTTCCCCCATATTGGGAATAGAGACTGATTGATTTAAAATCCTTATTCTACCACTTCTAAGCTATGTGACTTTTGGTCAATTGTTTAACCACTTGAGCCTCAGCATCCTTATTCATGAAATTTGATTGAGAATGATGATCCTTGGGGGATAAAGTCTTCTTCATAGGGTTGTTATAAGTTAATGTTTATAAAGTGTTTAGAATCCCATGGTGAGCAATATATAAGTGTTTGTAAAATAAAATAAATCTCTGATTTTAAAGCACATATTCTTTCCTCTCCACCAGCCCAAACTACATATCACTTTGCTGACTCCCCTCTTGGAAGTGATAATATATTTTCCCAGGGCAAAATAAGCAATTATAATTCTTGTAATGCTATAATTCAAATAAATAGAATTTTGTGGACTATCAAAGAAAGTAATGACCATGTATCATAGTAGAACCTGGAATATGTTTTCTTATAGAAGCAAAAACAAATAGCAAATATTTCTTGTGATATAGGTGAGAGATGGCTTGTTGATTAAAAACAGGAAATGGAAGAAAGATAACACCTTCCAGTGAGTTATCAGTGAAATGGGTTCTCCATTCCTATTTACCTGGTTCAGTTTAATTGCTTAATAACTGGAAATACACCTACAAACCACAGCAGAAGAGCATCTGAATATTCGAGTGAGAGGGCAGGGAAAATTGCCCTTCTGCCATGTAACTTTACGCTGTAATTGTCACTGAATCGTCACTGAATTTCTGAGTAACTGAAATAATTTGAACTTGTATTAGACTCTTGTTTTTGCTTGTTATCTTTGTTTGGACTGCTGACAACATATTTTTCATAAAACCCAAAGATTCTACCTCCTCGGCCAAGTTTGTAAGTATTTTTTACTATTCACGTTTTCCTTACCAGCTGAGTTCTTATATGCAGAAATACTTTGAAAATTAAAAAACATAAAACATAATATTTATTTTTATTGTACTGTTATTTTTAAGAACTCTACTGGTCCAAGAGGTACTAATTTTACTATGAATTAATCTGAAAGTAGGAAACACCTTGGGATATTAACTAATCTTGGAAAATGAGATGGTTTTCTGGCATCTGAAATATCTGTTCAGACTGCAGGTACTATAAGGGTCAAGAGAGAGGGAAGAGAAACTGGTTAAGAAAATAAGTAGAACTTTGAGTGAATTCAATGTTTTTTTGTTTTTTTTTTTTGCGGTACGCGGGCCTCTCACTGCTGTGGCCTCTCCCGTTGCG
>NC_041218.1:64449959-64533213 GCF_002837175.3 Physeter macrocephalus
CTGCTGTGGCCTCTCCCGTTGCGGAGCACAGGCTCCGGACGCGCAGGCTCAGCGGCCATGGCTCACGGGCCCAGCCGCTCCGCGGCATGTGGCATCCGCCCGGACCGGGGCACAAACCCGTGTCCCCTGCATTGGCAGGCGGACTCTCAACCACTGCGCCACCAGGGAAGCCCTCGATGTTTTTATGTTCTGGAAAATCTCTTAAATGCCCGACACATGTTCAATAACTCCTAATAATAATTCCTGAATGTCTGATTTGATAGTACAGAGATGAGCACACATACATCATTTTTTCACTGACATCCTGAATAGAATAATCTCATTAAAAAGCCATAATATTTAAACTTTATACATCATTGCCCAAGAGTAAGAACACATTAATGACTTTAATGAATTAGTTGTGTTCATGAATTATTACCTGAAATATATATATTTCAAATTTCTGCATGTATGTGTTTAAACAAGATATAGTAAGTTCTTAACAGTTTAGTGTGTGAGTGTACTTGGCGTGAGTTAGGACAATCTTCTGTTTATGCTTCCAGTTTACTCTTCACCTTGTTCCATTCTCAAAAGTCTAACCTGTGGGGGGCTCATCAAAGCATTTCCTTACCCTCTGGTTTCTCCTTGGGTTTGGTCAACAGGCTGTACCAACAGGAGATCAGAGGGAGAGAGGAGACTGATATAGGGGTATTAATTCCCCTGGATGTCTCTCTACCAGCTTGTGACCAGTGTCCCTTTTGGCTGTTATTTCCATTGAGAAGCCTTCTCCGTATAGCTATATCCTCTTTTAGCTTCCAGTACTACCTTGCTCCCATTAGACCTAGAGGGTAGTACTTTTTCCCTGTTATAACTAGCCTCAGTGTATTACACTATTTATTAATGACCTTGGTCCACCCTTGGAAATAATCTCTTTATTAAAATCTCCTCAAATAACATTTTAATGATCCACCTGTTTCCTGACTGATCTGTTACACTATAGGAAATGGATTTCCCAGAGTACTTAGTGGTGGTGTAATAATCTTTGGTGCCAACATCATCTCTTGTCTGCTTTGTTGCAGTAGCTTCCTGTTGTTCTTCCTGCTGCTTCTACTCTTGTTCCACTAAAGTCTATCTCCTACCCAGCAACCAGAGTGATCTTGTTAATGTGAGAAAGATCAGATCATTTCTCTGCTCAAAGCTCTTTGAGGGCTTTAAATCTAAAAGTCCAAGACATCTCCATGGCCTCAGGACCCTAATAATCTTCCCCAATCCATGGCTTGCTTACCTCCCTTCTCTGATCTCCTCTACTAGTCACCTGCTCCCATATACCACTGCTCTAGACCTTTCGTTGTTTCTTGAGCACACCAGCCATGCTTCCTATTAAGGATCAGCACATTTGGTATTCCTGCTGCCGTTAATGTTCTTCCTCATGGGTTCTGCACTCACCAATCAAAGTGTAGCTTCTAAATTGAGGCCTTTCTGTACACCCTATTCAAATGAAACTCCATCTTGCCTTAGGCTTGCTTACACAGTATTTTTCTTTTTCTTTTTTTCCTCCAAAGTGCTTATCATGAACTAGCATACTTATTTTATGCCATGTCTTCGTTAAAAAAAAAATTACTTGCATAAAAACTGGTTTATTTCTGTTTACCCCTATACTCTGAATGACTCAAACACTGCCTGGCACTTGGTAGAAACACACTATATAGTGACTTAATGAATGAGTGGGTACATATTAGTCACTGAAGGTCAGTCACATTTTATTCAGGTCACAGTGACTTTAGTTGCAATGTTAGTACTGATTTAATTAATTAAATCAATCATGTAAGAAATTATTAAAACAGTTCTATGCTAAAAATTTCATTGCTCTCTGAGACTTACATCTGTTTAATGTACATAAATAAATAAATTACACATCTTAATTTACTCTTAAATCAATAGAATAATGTAAGTAAAGTGAATCAGTAGGCCTAAATTTTTGAACTAGCTCTGCTAGCAACTTATATTACAAAACCTAAGGCAAAGGCACTTTAATTTCTATGCACTCCGGTTTCCTTAGCTATAAAATTAGGCAAAAGATTAGATGATTCTTAGGGTCCATTATTCCCCTGAAATTCTAAGAGGTGGTGGTTATATAATATACCTTTTGAGAATATGTTTATATATTTTAAAATGTCATCAAATTATAGTGTAATCAATGCTAAGGATCACTAATAAGTGACAACTATAGGAAGCACATATAACATTATCATTTGTCTTTCATCTTCTTTACTAACAATATATCACTACGTCTTTTTCTGGAGAATAACAATGGATAAAATAATCAGGGGACCACTGACCACAGATAATCCATTGATTGGGACCGAAGTATAATTTTTTTAAATTGAAGTATAGTTGATTTACAATGTTGTGTTAGTTTCAAGTGTACAAAACTGATTCAGTTTTATATATATATATGTATATATTCTTTTCCAGACTCTTTTCCCTTATAAATTATTACAAGATATTGAGTATAGTTCCCTGTGCTATATAGTAGGTCCTTATTGTTTATCTATTTTATATATATTATTGTGTATATTTTCATCCCAAACTCCTTGTTTATTCCTCCCCCCACTTTCCCCTTTGGTAACCATAAATTTGTTTTCTATGTCTGTTCGTCTATTTCTGTTTTATGAATAAGTTCATTTATATCATATTTTTTAGATTCCACATATAAGTGATATTATACGATATTTGTCTTCCTCTGGCTTACTTAGTATGATAATCTCTAGGTCTATCCATGTTGCTGTTAATGGCATTATTTCATCCTTTTTATGGATGAGTAATATTCCACTGCATATCTATACCACATCTTCGTTATTGGTTCATCTGTCAGTGGACATTTAGGTTGCTTCCATGTCTTGGCTATTGTAAATAGTGCAGCAGTGAACACTGGGGTGCATTTATCTTTTTGAATTATAGTTTTCTCTGGATATATGTCCAGGAGTGGGATTGCTGGATCATATGGTAACTCTAGTATTATTTTAAGGACCCTCCATACTGTTCTCCATAGTGGCTGCACCAATTTGGGACCAAAGTATAATTTTGAGTTTACTGCTGTCACCAATATATTGAGAATATATTGAAATATATATGAAATATGTTATGACAGATGAGATGTGTCAGAATTTCAGATTATACTACAGCATTTTCATCTTTGATATTCCTAGAAATGTATCCATCTCACAGATTTCCAAATCCAAGAAAAGATTTTAAATGGTCTCAAATGAGTAGTTCAAATTGAAATGAACCTTTTATGTATGACATATTTTTAACCTTTAGGATTCAAACTGGACTCCTGAAAAATTTATGTAAAATTTGTAGAAGTTTCCAGATGATTCTCCTTATCTCTTTATATATCTGAAAATACAAAGTCACAAATTTTTAAATCTTTCTCAGTGTCTGCATTGTGCCAGCATAGCAAAAATCAGATGCTGTTTATCACTTTTGAATTTTCACCACCAGAAATGTCATTAATTTTAATGATAAAATCCTGTTATACCTTGCATTGAGTTGACCTTTTACACTCTCAGACAAAATGTGCCATATAACCATAAGGTGGTATTATTGTTATTTGGAAATGAAATAGAATTTCTTATCCTTTCATAATAGGATGACAGACCAAAAAACTTGTATACTGTAATTTGTTTCTCTGCAAATTTTGAGTGCAATTTTGAGAATGAATATTTCCTATATATATATATATATAAATATTTAAATTTTCTTTGAAATTACTGGAAAGTAAAAACAAATAAATATACATAATTATTTATAGGCTTCTATCAGGTAGATAGAGATCATGCTTTTCTTACATTTATTGTTTTATCTGCCTCAATTGTTTTCAATAAAATTGGAACTAAAATCATTAGTTATTAATATACCCGGTCCCATAAATGTGTTTTATCCCCCTACAAAATAATCTTTTCATCCTGTATCAATTCATCTTTATTATGAAACTAAAACAAATTCTCAACTGAGTAAACAATTCAGTGTCTGCTTGTCAGACTTTTGGATAGTGGAAAATTCTCTTGTTCGGAAAACAAAGAACTCACAATTTCTAGGCTCTTAGAGCTTGATGATATTTGTTTCCATCATGCCATTTTACTTATTGTACAATACATAGGAGAATGCTTTCTACTGGCTTCAAACGTAGCCTTATAACGGGCATGGTTCAAAGAAAACGCTCTCTACATGCATCACAATTTCTTCCTTGCTGCTGCTGTTTCGTATACACTTAGGTGGTACATCCATCCTCATTAGGAATCACTCTTCCTTATGGACAGACTATTCTCAACAATCAGCGAAGCCAGTTCTTCTCTTGGATTTAAAATATCCTCGCGACATTCATTCTCACTGTTTTTCTTTTCTGTGGTCCCCAATTAACACCATCTTTTTTTTTTTAAAGCATAATATCGCCTACATTTATTTATGTCAATATAATCTAACAGACTTTATGGGTAGGAGGAAGCAGGCATTACAAAAGGCAACATTAAAGGAGGGCATTGCCAAGTACTGGATTTAAAAATAAGTAGAATTTCAAAAGAGCAGCTCTTAAAAAAGTATGTTTAATCATTGTTAGCAGCTTAGAGCAAAATTATTTTATACTCCTAGTCACCTACCATTTAATATTTATAAAGCACATCTCTACTTTTCATGAAGCTTAAATATTCTATGATTATTATTTCTATAATTTCCAAAAGCCCCCTCAGAGAAAGTATACTGCAAGTTAGAAAATTACCTGATAAGGGAAAGGGAACAGTGACACATATATCTGAGAGACTGTGTGATACAGTGGGGTAAAAGTAATTAACTAGGAGATAGGCAATATGCGTTGCACTTTGGTGTCTGTCACTTGCTACATTTGTGACTGAGCAAATTCTATGGTTCTTATGTTCTTTAGTTTTCATAACCGGCAATGAAAGAAATAGCTGTCTTGTTCCACCTTTTATGTTATTTGAGAGTTTATTGATAATGTGTGTGAAAGTGCTTTCAAAAGATGAAATATTTTAAAGTATTATCTTCAAACATCCTTTAAAACTTTGAATTCCTATCTATATACCACTAAAGAATCAGCTTTCTCTTCCCCACCACCAAAAAAAAAACAAAAAAATTGCTCCCACTTTGGAAAGAATATGAACAGTTGAAAACTCCTCCTCATGGCTCCCCACAATTCCAGGCTCTCTCTACTTTTATCTGTTGATTTTTGGGGGTCAGATTTTGTACCAAATGTCTCATGCCACTTTAAAAAATCTTAAATGATAGTGTCACCAATAAACAATAATAAGAAAACTACACATGCTTGACTGTTAATCTCAAGATACTCATACCCAAATTCCACTGTATCTTAACTTAACCTAGATATATCTCAAAATAGCCCTTTTTAAAGCTTGTGATCCGTTAGGCTCAAGCCCAATCCTCATTCCCTATGCAAAAATATCCTTTTTTTTTTTTTAAGCTCCTTTAATTTTTCACTCAAACCATCCATTAGATAGGCCCATTTCTTCCTTGTAACAGCTCCTGTTTTCATGATCACAAACTTTATATGACATCACATTTTGTTTACTGGACCACAACAACTACTACTACTACTGCTACTTTTACTACTTTTTTACTACTCAGTGCCTTGTTTTCTCCTTTATAAAAAAGGGATGGTATGGGGCTTCCCTGGTGGCGCAGTGGTTGCGAGTCTGCCTGCCAATGCAGGGGAATCGGGTTCGCGCCCCGATCTGGGAGGATCCCACATGCCGCGGAGCGGCTGGGCCCGTGAGCCATGGCCGCTGAGCCTGCGCGTCCAGAGCCTGTGCTCTGCAACGGGGGAGGCCGCAGCAGAGGGAGGCCCGCGTACCACAAAAAAAAAAAAAAAAAAAAAAAAAAAAGGGATGGTAAAACCAGTACCTAGAATTTTTATTTGGGTTAAGCTAGCAAATAAAAAATAATATACACATAAATTCTTTGAAGAAAGGAGCATATGGTATTTCAGGTATACTTCTATATTCCCTGCAATATTTAACACTAAAGTAATTTTCTACCCATGTACATAGTATTTATCCTTTGAATACACTGAATACCAGATAGCTAAAATATTTGTGCTCATAAATATTATGTACACATGTTTATATGTATATGTGTGTATTTCCATATGTATGTGTATATATATAATATTAATGCATGTTTTGTTCAATTTCTTACTTTCCAGTAAGTAGTACTAAGTACTAATTACTATTCAAAAGAACTCTGAGAGGTAGATGTTACAACCCTCATTTCACAGAGGAGAAAACAGTGGCTTTAAGATGTTATAACTTTCTTGGAATTACTCCGCTTAATAGTGCAGAACAAGATTCCAAACACAGGTTCTTCTCTTATAAGTAAATGCTGCTTATACCACTTCATCTAATTGTCAGACACTGTTTTAACCAAAGATGATAGAATTGTAATTTAGAATAGCTTCCTGCATTCTAGTCTCCTTTCCCATGCCCAAGCCTGAGAGGAGTTCCTTCATCAACTATTTGGGTTGGATATGAGACATCATTTCCTCACTTTGGAAACTTGAGCAGAGTATGGCCAATTCCATTCTCCACTCTAAAAACATACGTGACTTCTCCTACCTTAAGTCTAGTGATCAAACGTCTTTGAAACACCCTTCGCCCGACCCAAGCATTATTAGCTTTCAGTAAGTTTATTCCTTTGTGATTTGAGTCAAGAAGATACTTCTTGAGAATGCAAGAATCCCTTCATATCAGTTTAAAAATGTTTTAACAAAATTGGTGAAATTCTGTTATCTTTTTGTATTACAACATAAAATTGGTACCAGTATGCCAAATGACCACAAATGACCACAAATTAATTAGGAAAGTTGATGAGCCAATTCGTTCCTCTGGCTCATGATACTCTCAGTATTTTAGAAGTGTGCTTTTCTCGATCATCCATGAATTATTACATCATTGTACTAAATAAGGTCACATTTTCTTAGATATTTCAGAAATATGCCTTATAATGTATTTTAGGTAGAAGGTTCTTGCGTTCATGGCTGCCTGTTTCCTGAAATTTAATAGTTATTCACCTTCATCGTGTAAATTCAATGTTCTGTAAAGTAAATTTACTTCAAATGAAAATTACTTTTCTGTAAACATCCATGTGTATCACTTTCATTCTCTGCTGAGGCTGGCTTTATTGCTCTAAGCAAATATTCCCTGATTTTATTTGTAAAATATTTCTGAAGAAACAAAGGTGGTTTTGAACTTATTTTCATTTTTTTCCCCTTTTACTGAGATTATGACGACTTTGAACAGTTCTCAGATGAATTTCACCTTTCCTTTTTGTCTATTTCAAAGAAAGGGAGGCTTTGAAGAACACTTTTTTTCTTTTTTAATATATCTAAAGCTTCTGTTACATAAAAATGAAATTTCCATTTAATACTTTGGGCTTTCACTGAATAGACTATGCTCAGTGGAGACAGAGGAAAACAAACTTACTTTTAACTATTTCTGTTGTCCATGGGTACCCATGTCCTGTCACTTGTCACTCCTCTGCTCTGCTCACAATAGGGACACAGTAGGACCTCAATTCAAGCACAGTTTGCCATGGGCATGAGGACTCTGAATGTGCACAAAGTTGATGCCATTTGCCCTTCAATTTCATAAGTCACAGTTTCCTGGAGGAAGTACTATGGGAGAAGAATATGGGGTCATGAGAAGCTGAATTCTACTTCACCTCTTCTCTACCCTTCCAAACATACCTGACTAGGGTTACAGAGAGAATGCTTTCAGTCTTTTGCTGTGGTGGTTATCAAAAGCTTGAGCCTGCTTCTTCACTCTTCAGAAAAGAAACTGAAAATGTAAGAACTATTTTTATGGGATGCAGTAGTCATGCTATAGCTACCATACAGTTTCTCGGAATAGCTTCCTGTTTTTCCTCTTTGATTAAACAAATGTATCAATATATATCAGGTTATGTCTAAGAGTGAGATTTTTTGTTCAGTGGCAATTCTACCTCATATGCCAGCAGAGTATATACAACCTGGTTTGATTTTAGAAATTAAAATATGATGGGCTATTTTTTAATTTTTCTTGGAGTATAGTTGATTTACAATGTTGTGTTAGTTTCAGGTGTACAGCAAAGTGAATCAGCATTGCATATACATATATCCACTCTCTTTTAGATTCTTTTCCCATATGGGCCATTAAAGAGTATTGAGTAGAGTTTCCTGTGCTATGCAGTAGGTCCTTACTAATTTTCTATTTTATATACAGTAGTGTGTACATGTCAACCCCAATCTTCCAATTTATCCGTCCCCACCCCTTACACCCTGGTAACCATAAGTTTGTTTTCTGCATCTGTAACTCTCTTTCTGTTTTGTAGGTAAGTTCATTTGTACCATTTCTTTCTAAGATTCCACATATAAGCGATATCGTATGATATTTGTCTTTCTCTGTCTGACTCACTTCACTCAGTATGACAATTTCTAGGTCCATCCATGTTGCTGTAAATGGCATTATTTCATTTATTTTATGGCTTAGTAATATTCCATTGTATTTATGTATCACATCTTCTTTATCCATCCCACTGTTGATGGACATTTAGGTTGCTTCGATTTTATCTTGAAAAGAAAAGGCATTACAACTTGCCTGGGAGAGTAGACCTTGTAAGTAGGACACTTGGTGCTAAGTTTCAGAAGACCTACTAATTAATTGTAAAATTCTGCTGAATAATGACAGTACTTCACACAAATACATAGCAATGTAAAAATAAGAACTTTTAATTGGCTAAAATAATCTTGAGAAAAAAGAACATAGCTGGGGGTATCATGCTCCTTGATTTAAGACTATACTACAAAATTACAGTAATCAAAACCGTACAGTACTGGCACAGGAACAGACATATAGGTTAGTGGGACAGAACAGAAAGCCCAGAAATAAACCTACATACTTACGGTCAGTTAATCTACAGCAAAGGAGGCAAGAATATACCATTGAGAAAGGACAGTCTCTTCAATAAGTGGTGCTGGGTCCACATATAAGCGATATCGTATGATATTTGTCTTTCTCTGTCTGACTCACTTCACTCAGTATGACAATTTCTAGGTCCATCCATGTTGCTGTAAATGGCATTATTTCATTTATTTTATGGCTTAGTAATATTCCATTGTATTTATGTATCACATCTTCTTTATCCATCCCACTGTTGATGGACATTTAGGTTGCTTCGATTTTATCTTGAAAAGAAAAGGCATTACAACTTGCCTGGGAGAGTAGACCTTGTAAGTAGGACACTTGGTGCTAAGTTTCAGAAGACCTACTAATTAATTGTAAAATTCTGCTGAATAATGACAGTACTTCACACAAATACATAGCAATGTAAAAATAAGAACTTTTAATTGGCTAAAATAATCTTGAGAAAAAAGAACATAGCTGGGGGTATCATGCTCCTTGATTTAAGACTATACTACAAAATTACAGTAATCAAAACCGTACAGTACTGGCACAGGAACAGACATATAGGTTAGTGGGACAGAACAGAAAGCCCAGAAATAAACCTACATACTTACGGTCAGTTAATCTACAGCAAAGGAGGCAAGAATATACCATTGAGAAAGGACAGTCTCTTCAATAAGTGGTGCTGGGAAAACTGGACAGCTACATGTAAAAGAATGAAATTAGAACATTTTCTTACAACATACAAAAAATAAACACAAAATGGATTAAAGATCTAAAACTAAGACTGGAAACCATAAAACTCCTAGAAGACAACATAGACATAATACTCTTTGGCATAAATTATCACAATATTTGTTTGGATCCCTTTCCTAAGGCAAAGGAAACCAAAACAAAAATAAACAAATGGGACCTAATTACAAGGTTTTGCACAGCAAAAGAAACCATCAACAAAATGAAAAGACAGCCTACCAAAAGGGAGAAAATATTTGCAAAATGATATGACCTAGACGGGGTTAGTATGCAAAATATATAAGCAGCTCATGTAACTCAAAATCAAAACACAAAGAATCTGATTAAAAAATGAGCAGAAGAGCAGAATAGACATTTCTTCCAAAGAATACATACAGATAGGCACATGAAAAATGCTCAACATCATTAATCATCATAGGAATGCGTTTATTAAATTCCATTTAGAAGTTTAACCTTTTCAGAAAACACCTAGATTAATTTTACTGGGTTTCCCCTCTTCATTCTTAGTCGCATCTCCACTCACACATCACACAACCTTTAACTATTTTGAATATGGAATAACTTTTTGTTTTATGATGCTACATATCATGAGACTCTGTTGTACATAAAATATGCTGAAAAAGAACTCTGTAGTTCATTATGTTAGTACAGAAATAGCAAAGTATTTTTTAGAGTATTCCTACGATAAACCAAACCTAAGCATTAGAGAGTGCCCATGAGTGGTTCCTCTCCAGTTCTGTAGAGCCAATGAGTCCCAACACCTAAGCAGAAACCTGAGGAAGAGAAAGTGTATATATGTGTGTGTGTGTGTGTGTGTGTGTGTGTGTGTGTGTGTGTGTGTGTGTGTGTGTTGCCCATATTCATGTGAGGAGGGAGGTGTTTTGAGGTAGTGGTGGAGGGTGCTTTTTGGTCCATGGAAAGGCAGTACTGCAGGTGGCTATGAGACCTTTGAGTTTGAACTCAGGCTGACTGGATTTTTAATCTCAGATCCACCACTCACATAGATACCTTGGCCAAATAACTCTGAAACCATTTCTTGTGTAAAATGGAGGTAACTGGAGTACATATTACATGGATTAGTTGTTGGAAAAATCTTGTTAAAATGATTAACAGAGTGTCTGGTAAGCACAGAGTAAAAACTTAATACATTTTAGCCCTTATTATTATTATTACCATCTTTGTTAGCACAGTAGTTCCAGTAATAGCCTTGAAAACAATGATCAGTTTATATTTGAGCAGCATAGAACAAAATCCACTCTGCCTTCCTCATCCTCCCCACACCAAAAGAGGAAACCTTTTAGTAATTGGACTCACCAACCAATACTAAGGGGAGAACCTTCTTTGAGGTGGGTAGGAGAAGGTGGGGTAAGTTATCGAGACCTGAGTAGTATGCAGAAACCTCTTAGGATTTCTGATAGTCATTCATTGCTCTGTGAAACTATAAGCACAGTATTGTTGGAGGAGGTTGTTGAGATGGCATGACTGCCAGCTGACCTGCAAGCTGAACCCAGGGAACTGGGGGCTCCTCTCTCCTGGCCCTGTCCTTGGAATGTACATTCCATCCACCGTTCCCATTTTAAGGACGCAGCCTTGACAGAGCACGGCATTGTTGAGACCATCCTAACTGAATATGTGATTGGACCCAGTTAAGGCCTCTATATAAACTTAGAAGATACTGGTAAGTGGATATGGAAATCTACTCGTGGTGCAGCTGCCCAAGACAAGCCTCATGTGTAAGTTCCCTTGCTTGTTAAAACTGCCACCTACCAATCTAGAGTGGTCTGCCATTTTCTTCAGTCTCTCCTTGCCCTCCATGTACAGGGGCCAGTTTGTGAACCAACAAATACAAAATGAGGACTTTGGGAGAGTAAAAATAATCTCGGGACTAAACTCAAGGCCAAGTTTTAAAAAATATTTTGAATATCCTTTAAAAACTTTTCAGACATTTTTCAATTCTGGTATCTCCCTGTTGCTGTTTTATATTCTTAATGAATAGGCAAAAGAGAAACATTCTAATGCCTATTGACTGAACACAGTCGTATATTCAATATCCATTTCCAGGAACAATTCGACAAGCCTTATAATTGCAGAATCATATGTAGATTGCCTGTTAAGAGACCTGCAGAGCCTATGTTGAGAGGCCTTACTTGGAACCAGAGACCCTCTTCAAAACCAGGTCTTGTCTCTTACTGAACTGGGTCCTTGAACAAGTTACTTAATCTCTCTGTGCCTCAGTTTACTCACTGTAAAACAAAGATAAGAATGATTCATTGTTGCCTTCTAGGATTTTATAAAGATTAAATGAGATAAAAGATACAGTGAGCTTAGAATAGTGGAATGGTTTCAGGCTCATAATAACTTCAGAAATTTAAGTTGTTATTATTGTTATTATGTTACCCTGTGGTAGGGTATACTCAAGCACTATATTAACAACCAGTTAATTGAATAAAGGCAGTATAATACGTTTAAGGATGATCCTCAACTTCCTTATATCAGGTATGCTTAAGGATAGAGGGGAAGCCCTCCCTCCCTCCCTCCCTCCCTCCCTCCCTCCCTCCTCTCTCCCTCCCTCCCTCCCCCTCCTCCCCTCCCCCTCCTCCCCTTTCCTTCACTCCCTCTCTCCCTCCCTTTGCTTCTTCATTATTTTCTTCCTTCCTTCTCCCCTTTTTCCATCTTTCCTTTTTTACTCCTTTACAAAATATGGATTAAATCTGATCATATGCTGTGCACTGTGCAAGATGGTGTGGAGTCATGAAATGCAGACACGATCCCTCCCTCTTCGGAGAAAACAGTCTAGTGTCAGAGTCATAAACAAGTAAGCAAGGAAACAAATCCATAAACCTAATGACTGCAGATTTTGATACTATAGAGAAGCAGAGGAGGCAGTGTGATTAAAGGAAAATGAGTTGGGAGTGGGGGCTGCTTTAAGCAGAATGGTCCAGATATACTTCTCTGAGGAAGTGGCAAATCAGAGAGCTGAAGGAAGAGGAGAGTTTGTCAAGTGAGGGGCCTAAGTGAAGTATACAGGTGTTTTACAGATAGACAGGCATAAGTTGTTTTAGCCCCTGAGGTCTTTCAGGTTGAAGTACCTGAATTGAATCTGGATTAATAAACTCTTCAGGTAGCTGAGAGATTTTCAGGGTTGTGCTCATCAGTCTTATCCTGAATGTCTGCTAGTACTTTATTACATGATTCTAGAAGTCTAGCACAGAGTTTCTGTTCTGGAGGCATCATCAACTATGACAAGTGGGGCCTACCATGTATTAATTCAGCCCATTCCCAAATGTGTCTTAAAAGGCCCTTTCTTGTAACTGCTATATTCAAGGAGCATTTTAAATTTTTCTTAATATTTGTTACAAGGAGATTTTTTTTTATTTTGTGTTTTGCTGCTTTGATCTCTAGAGCTCTTTGTTGAACCACCAATGAGATTCTAATTCAGCATTGTGTACACTAAACTCTGGAATTTTCATTCTGGTCTGGTATAGGAGATACACATCTTTTGAAAAACAACACTGATTTAGACAGTAGTAAAAAGAAATCTTATCCCCCAAAGGATGTAGTGTAAATAGAGCAGCACATGGCCAGCTGTCAAAGGAAATCTCTTTGGCTTTATTCTCCCCCCAAGAGTGCAGTGAGCTGGTCCTTTTAGTATGTATCTACCAGGATACTAATAAGATGCTAAATGAAAACATCTTTAAAATATCTGTATCTGTCAAATACTCAGGCTTATAAATCCAGTGGATATGACGTGCTGTTATTATGTGACTTACACTGAGTATTTATTTTGCATTGCCTAAGCCAAGCTCCTTAGCATCAGGTACAGAATGCTGAAAGATGCTAATATATTACATTTAAGGTTTCCTGCAGCATCTTTGGCATTTCCCATGAGACATCATCATGTATGTAGTGATGTAATAAAGCAGAATAAAATGTGGCTGCAGAATACAGTGATGGCACTACGGCAGTCCTCTTTAGGTTTTTTCATATTCAGCAGGACTATTAAAGTGTAATAGCACAGAACATCTTGTTGGAAAAAAAACCCACAACCCTGTATGATATTCTTGTTTATGGATGATATTTATTGCTTTTGTATTCTTATTCTGTGCTTTCAAAGTCAATTGAAATGCAAGGGCTAATGAAACATCCACCGTAACACATTTATTCTTCCCTACCCAAAATGAGTCTACAAGATGTAAATGACTTAACATAGATCAACAGCTCAGGTTTTATTGTTTCGGGTTAATTTATTCACTGTAATATTCTTAATGAAAGTAATGACTCTTACACTAGTTTGTATATTCACAGACTACAGTTTTATTAAATCATGCTGGGAAAGTTCACAATGAAGGCCATAAAACAATTCCATGTTTAGTCAAATATATAAATATAATCCACTTACTGAAGATCAACACTATATGTTTTTCTCTTCATTGTCCTTTAGTTTAGTTCATCAAAATTTTAAGTTTAGGGAAGTCCAGGATCTAACATATTAGCCATATATTCTTATTACATAATTTTTTAAAATGCATGCCTGAATTATTAACTTTTCTTTTACACCCAAAGTTCATTATGCATTTTATTGATTATGAAGACCTAAAGCAATCACTTCAAACTTTTGTCCTCAATGTTTACACTTCTGTGACCATTTGAACTTGAGGCAAAAGCAAATATTTTTATAGAATTATTGAAATTCTAGACTGGGTGAAAACAGAAGCTTTCAATGTCTAACTAAACTATATGCTAGAATAATTATGACAGTCAATAAATGGGATTATTGTGTGATATAGTTTGATAAAGTAACCTAAAATACTTTTCTTTATGTCCATTCCTTTTTGTATACCTAATGCCTGGTACTGGTACAATACATAGGAATCTCTCCCAGAATTTTGCTGAATGAGTGAACAGCCTACTAATTCATAACGTCTTGTTGCCATCAATCTCAATCTGTCAAAAACTGGGCCTGTTATTCCTACTTTCTTCCCTAATTATTTATTAGAAATTACTTCTCTTGCAGGAAACTAGCCTTAACATTTTGGAATCATCCGCAAATCAATCTCTCTATGGAACCAAGATATGTCAATTATACCCTCAAAAGGCATTTCAAAATATGTCCCCTCCTCTCCATCCCCACTGCATGCTTCAGTCCTATCTTTTTACATTCCCTACTGCAAATAATCTTCAAATTGGCCTTGCCAGTATCTTCTACCTCCAGTCATTCCTTATATGACAGTCTGTTTATCTTCATAAGCTACAAATCTGATCATGTAAATTCACTGCTCCAAAATTTTAAAGGCTTCTTATAATCCAAATTTTCTAGCCAAGCATGTAAATCTAGGATTTAATGCCAAACTTCCCTTTTTAGATCTTTCCCATAACTTCTCATTTATCTTATATTACAACTCGTCTTGAAGTTTCAGTAGCCTCAGAATCCATCACCTGTGATTGTTCTCTCAACTTAGAATGTCTTTTTTGCCACTTGAGGTCCGCTACTATAGTGGTTTTATCAGAGAAAGCTCCATTCAGCTTTCTCTGAAAACCATTGAAGTATTTGTTCATTTTTTACGACACCCACCCCTCCCCCGACAGTGTGATCTGTCTGAATTGTTTTTAGATCTATTGAGGCATTAACAACAAACTGCAAATCATTTTTGCACTTTAAAATATGTGCCTTCTACATTAAAGCCCCTTGAAGGTCAATTTCTTGTCTGTTCCTTTTTCATATTCTTTATGATCCTTAGCACAAAGCCATGCATATGTTTGATGTTTAACAAACATTTGTTGAATTAAATGGAATCAACCATAAAATGCTTTATACTTTTAAAAACGTTATTTATCTATTGCCTGCCAAATAACCCCTAGCTCCTTTTAAATCTCTATTCAAAGCCTTATTTTTTAACTTACAAGTTACTTTAATTGCTCTTTCTTGAAGCAGAAAAATAAAGGAAGTGGGGAGATGAAGGAGAGAAATGCAAGATGTAGATGCTACGAAGGCATCCAGTAAAGTTAAATGTTGCATGTGATCTGAAGAAACATATCTGAGAGCTGCAGGTCTCAGAGGGCTTGTGCATGCTTCTTCAAGTAGAGAGTGGTTTTATCCATTATACGAAAAGCATTTATCATATGGTCAGCCTTTCCATTTTAAAGAAAATATGTTTTCTGAGTTTACAAAAGGCACTTTCTTCCTGGTACTGATTTTCCATCCATGTGGCAGCAATTTTAAGTTCATCTCTGAGTGACAGCTAATGTTGCATCAGTGTGAACTAGTGAATGATAACTTCCAAAGAAACAGCCAAGAAACCCTTCAAGGTATCAAAAAGCCTTTGGTGAATAATCTGTTTTTGATTTAGAACCCTGTAAGAAAAGGGCTTTTGAAAGATGTCATGGGTTTCACTGTCCTTTTCTTCTCTATCCCCCGGATTCAGCCTGGGGTATTTATAGCTCAGTAATGGTTACATTATTTTGCACTCAGGGCAGAAGATTTTCTTTTTTTTTATAAAATTAATCATTCATATGGTAGAAAGCATTTTTAAAGTCAGCCTTAGCATTTTGATCTTCAACTTAGTTTGATGCTGACACTTTGTTTTTGTTTTTATTTTCTAGTTGACAGCACTAAAAATTGATGGAAACTTTTTTTTTTTTTTTTGCAAACTCAGTGCACCCAAGAGAATCTGGGATGACTGCCAGTTACAGAAATGGAGGTGTGGGAGGTGATCTTTAAGTATGAAGTTATACCTCTCATTTTAGTGTCCTGAAGTGTTTCATTAACCACATGATCAGAAAATTCTTCCTTATATGCAGTGGGATCTTCTTTGGCATAATAGCATGAGCCTATTTTTATTTGCTACTTTGTGGAGTATCAAAGTCATGTTTCTCCTAATAATAATGACCATTTATTTAATGATTGTCTGTGTAGCCCCTGTGGTAAGCATACATACTCTCCTGATAAAAATGTACCAGTATTTTGATTTTAAGGATAAAAACATTTAGGTTAAGTAGGTTGTTCAAAGTTACATAGGTAGAACCGGGATTTGTTATCAAGGCCTATTTGACTTCAAAACCCATGCTTTTTAGCACTCCATTCTGCTGACCCCCAACAATAAATTTTCAATTATGTAAACCATGATGATATAAACAACTTTCTCTTCTCATTCTTTTAATTCTGCCCATGGAGACATTGGCTGTTATTTGTTTATGGTGTATGGCAGTACTCTTCTCCAAGTAGTAATACCAGATGCTGACTATCTTTTGGGTTCTTACTTGATGATGTTGACAGTTAATTGGACCTACAACATACACTACAACCATACAGGTTTTACCACCATCAGGCGTTAGTCTGTATTTTTTTTTTTTCCCAAGACTCCTTTCCAATTTTAAATGCAAGCTTCTAGTATTGGTTTTTATTTTCAAGTCTTTATTTTTACTTAGATTTCCATTTGGGGAGCAGACTAAGGTTGTTCATTTTTAATAAAGTGCTCTGTGTTGTGAAAACTGAAAGCTAGTTGGAGATTTTACATGTTGGCAAGTCTCTTGTTTCAAAATGCTTGAATTTGGCATTATCACATTTTTTCTTTTCTTGGTTAATTTAGCCTTATTTTCTTGTTCATACTACTATCTAGTTATTTGGAGGAGGGTTTTTCTTTTTCAGCTTCCCCCTCTATTATTTTTAGGGGAATCTTTCTGTAACTTTGGAGACATGATTGTAAATCATATTAAGGAATATATAAAGCCACTGCCTTCTTTTTAAAATCAGAATTTATATGTTCAGTACTGTGGACCATCAGTGGCTACTAAGACATGGCCTTAGCCTGCATTCTAGAATAGTAGATAGAAATTTATGTGATTATTATGTGAGTTGAATGTAAAGAGGATCATAAAAGAGTTCCAAGAATGGGTTGTGGAATTTCAGAGGAAAAAGAAATTTGTTCTGCCCAAGAAATTGCTGGAAAATTCCTTGGAATAGGTAGCATGCTGTTTGTTTTCTGTTCTGATTTTCCTATGAAAATATGTTAATTTTATAGTTAACCTAAATTCTACTTTTTCAAATAGACCCGGTAGGATTTTGACAAGTGGATGGAAAGCATCAAGGTGAAATGAACATATTCTATACATTTAAAATACAAAACATAAATTTTACCTTGAAAAATAAAGCACCTGAGTTTTGCTACTGACTTTTCTAATATGGTAATCAAAGAAGGAAGAGAGTAGGGAAGGTAAGCAGAGAGGGAGGAAAGAATGAAAATAGAGTGGCAGGGAGGAAGGAAACAAAGCCAAATACTTTGGCTAACTTTTTGAAACCCAACTAAAAGCTTTATTGGGTAACTGAAATATAGAAATAACTAAATTTTCACACAACTTCAGTGTTTCCTCCTGTACTTTTAGTTGGTGTCTACATATAAAATTTGAATTTATATTGCAGGCTTTTCCTAGCTGATCATTCTTTCAGGCATGTGCACCTGATCCTCCCCTTCAATAAGGCAGAGTCAGGGAATTCTCCTTCCAAGTAGTTCTTGGTCATTTAACTCTTAATGTACTCCATTCCAGAGAACAATCCCTATTCCAGACAATATTAGCTTGCTCTCAGGTGTCTAACAATTTTCTAAAAACCAATTTTATCATGTCATAGTACTGTTGTGCAAATGATAGTTAGCTTATAAATGGCAAATAGTAACATTATAGTGTTTTCAATGCTATTCAGATGGTGAACAGCCAGAAACATCGTAGAGCTAGTCTGCTATTGAGATAGTAAAATAAATATTATTGATATGCCTTAAGTGGCTGGGGAGTCATACACTGAAATAAAATAGAATAGGATCACTTACTCAGAGGTAAATTTGACAGGGGAATCTCAGAGCTATTTCCTACATAATCATAGTACAAGGAATGAGAGATCCTGTGATGAAATTTATAGCTGTGGTTTAACATTGAATGACTAAAATAAAGAAACTATGGCATCTGAATGTTTTATCAATTATTGAGGGGTGCTTCATGCTGCTTGGCTGTCTGGATATAATTCAGCCTCTTCAATTACAAATGTGACTCAGCCAAATCCCAGAGACCTGAAACAGTTAGGAGCAGTTTTTTGTTTTGTTTTGTTTTTTCATATGCGGAACCAGCACACATTTAGTTCATCATGTTTGAGGGTATGGGGGGCATGGTTGTAGCTGCTGTCACTATTTTTAATTGTAGCTGTAATGAGGAAACAGGAAATGCAGAGGAAAGGGTCAAAGTATAAAATGAATTCCAGACATCCTTGTGGATTTCCTTTTAATGGAGTATGGAGATGCTGGAGTCAAATCTGTAGCAGCGCTTTTGAAAAGGAAACAATGAAAGATATATGTTTATCATTCAAACAATGCATAGTTATTAATAATATTATGATTTAATGTTATTGGTGGCTTTTAGGTTATTTCTCTCTCATAGTTCAGGATTAGCAAAAATGCAAGTTTGTTGACCATTTAGTTTGTCTATAAGTGAATGAAATCCAGGTCAATACTAGTATAATCTTGACAAGTATTAGCATAATTTCCAGTTTTGCTAAAAGCAAACATATAGTACTTAATTTACAACTTTTATTGAAAGTTTTGAATAAAATGCAAAGCTTCAAACCAATCATAATTCTATTAGTAAGACATTGGCATTATTACCTCATGGAAATATTGGCTTATGAAATACTAATAAATAGGATCTCTAATTTTTTGAGAATAGCAAGGCTCCAAAGGCCTTTATACCTCCCAATAAAAATATCTTATTTAAATTTTATTCCATAGGAATTTAATGCGTTAAATAATTATTTTAAAATGTCAAAATTTCAAATAAAATTAAGCATGTATTCTTAATGGGCTTAAAACCTTTCTTAAAAGATTATTACAAAACCAATAGTCTTTGACAAACCAATGTTAGCACACATACCTACTTGAGGTGGCATCATAGAATGTTTAATCTTCACATCTTTAAGCTTAGTGATTTTGAGTTTTAAGACAAATAAAGGGAAGATACTTGGAGCATACTAACTTGGTTTTTCAAAATAATATGCTTTTGTTCCTTTCCATGCTAGTCCTAAACTATATTTTCAACTTCATTACCTACCAGAAACTTCCATGCAATTTAATGCTCCAACTACACTGATCATTAACCATTTCCTCAAAACATAAACACTTTCAAGCTTCATGCTATTCCTTTACTTTTTGCATGCTCCTCTGTTTATGAAACTCTCAACCTTGGTGCTAGGTGTGGACTCTAATTGGAACACTATTAATTATGTCACAGTTGCCATAGCAATTGGTTCAGACATAAGCGCATGATTTAAGATGACCTACTTAGAAAGATGTCTGGTTCTTCCGGTCAGAAAGTTGAGGAAGAGATAAGCTTTTCCCAGTGTTGGATGTTAGTAAGGAATAATAAGCTTAGGTTATTGCAGATAGCTCACCTGTGGTGATGAAGACATTTCTAAAGTCAATTTCAGGCTGTTTTTTGGTTACATGCAACGAAAGAATTTGAATTGGTATAAAGAGATAAGTGTTACCTTCTCTTTAAAGCTTTGCGTGACTATTCTGCAAATAACCATTGCTTTAAGAATATACTATTAATTCAATAAATAGTTATAAAGTTCAGGAGAGAGGTCTGGGCTGGAGATAGAAAGCTGGGAGTGAGTAGCATGTATATGATAAGTGAAAGCTTGAGACAGGATGACATCACCAGGAAAGTGAGTGCAAATAAAAAAGATGACCAAAGACATTCCGGTGCTACACCATCACAAAAATATGAGGTAGATGAGGAGGATCCTGCCAAGAATCCTGAGAAGGAGGAGCAGTGAAGTAGAAGGAAAGCTAAGAAAGTATGCTGCCCTAAATGAAAGTAAACATGATGACAGATGTGAATAACTGCTCCACATGCAGCAGTAGATGAAATAGAATGAAAACGGAGAAATCAACATTAGATTTAGTAATGTGGAGGTCACTGGTGACATTGCCAAGAACAAATCTGATGGAATTTTGGGGGCAAAAACTGATTAGAGTAGGTTTTAAACAAAGGAGATGGAGAGGTGGTATAAACAACAAATACATGCCTGATGATGTTGAACACCCTTTCATTGCTTTTTGCCATCTGTATAAACACAGCAGCCATCTAGTGTTAGGGTCAAGCCAAGACTACCCAAGGAATTTCTCTAATTTTCAAAGTTCAAATGATAAATAAACACCGTGATATTTATATATATATATAGAGAGAGAGATAGATATACACGCACACTTCCTTTAGCATCACTGTTCAGAAAGGATCTCGTATTGAGTTGACTGGCTTAATATAAAACATCTTGTATTCTTTAGTTATTTCATTTTTAACCTTAAGGCCAGATTTCATGAAAATTCAAAGGGGCTTTGTATTTACTTTCCATAGGAATATGGTACAGACTCTTCAAATAAATGCACTAATTACATGTCCAAATACCATCTCTGTAGCTACTTTGTTTTCTAATATTTTCCACGTGTTTTCTTTGAATAATTAGTGAATCAGACAAAAAGGAAGTTTTAAGGTTTTTAGTTTCAGTTTTTAAACATTGGCCTAAATCCACACATTTCATCACCCAAGTTTATTTATTGTTCTGACCCAGAGGCCAATTTATGAAAGCTTACCATCACAAAAATGTGCTAGTCAAGTCAAAATACATGTTATTTGTTCCTTGGTATTTAGCCAAGTAAATTGAAAAATTATGTCCACACAAAACCCTGCACCCAGATTTTAATAGCAGCTTTACTCATAATTGCCAAACTGGGAACAATCAAAAAGCCCTTCAGTAGGTGAATCCACAGATAAACTGTGGGACATCCAAACAATGGAATATTATTCAGTGCTTAAAAAAGAAATAATGAAGTCATCAAAAGATACGGAGGAAGCTTATGCATATTACTATTGCTAAGTGAAAGAAGCCGATCTGAAAAGGCTACACACTGTATAATTCCAACTATATGACATTCCAGAAAAGGCAAAACTATGGAGACAGCAAAAAGACCAAGGGTTGCCAGGTGTTAGGGGGACGGAGGGATGGATAGGTGGAGCACAGAGGATATTTTGGGCAGTGAAACTAATCTGTATAATAATACAATGGTGTATAAATGTTATGGTACATTTGTCAAAACCAAAAGAATGTACATCACCAAAAATGTACAACCCAAATGTAAATTTCAGGCTGTGAATGATAATGATGTGTCAAGGTAAATTCTTTGATTGTAACAAATGTACCACTGTGGTGTGGAATGTTAATAGTCTGGGAGGTGGTACGTGTGTGGGACAGGAGGTATGTGGGAGCTCTCTGTACTTCTGCTAAATTTTGCAGTGAACCTAAAACTGCTCTAAGAAATACTAGTTTTTTAAATTAAAACAACAATAAATACATTATTTTCAGTGCTTAACCATGACTAGTTCCATCTCTAATGGGTTGTATTGAATTTCATTTGGAAGATTAAGAAAACTAATCAGTGTTCTCAAAACAGTTTCAAGTGGTTAATTTTTAAAACATGTAATTGCATAAAGCTGAATGAAAAAGTTTTCATTTTTCAGGGGACTGTGTTTCTCAGCTATTTTAGGAACACAAAATTCTCAGTGTATATTTGTGTGCCACCAACTCTTACACAAAACCTGCTGCTTGATTAAGGAAGGCCCTCCATTTTGAGTGAGCGAGTGGAAGTTGCACTAAGTGGAATCAACTGGTGGGTGTTTAAAGGGAAGTTCAGTTGCGGGCTATACTCATCAACATTGTGATGCTCCAGGCATAAATAGTTTGATTCAGTGTCTTCATAGGGGAATGTAACATTCTTTTTTCCTGAGTGATATAAAAGAACAGGGATTGCACTTTCTTTGGTATTCAGGGAAATAAATGCACAGGGATGTGAAATAATGGGAGAATTAGGAATGAGTGTATCTAATACTTCCAAAAAACCTCCTGGAATAAATATACTTTACTGTATGATTATCTTGACGTTGGCTAAATATGGGCTTAGCAACTGTCAGGACAACCCTACAAAGTTGTAGACTTTCACCTGTGTTATTTATTTGCTTCCTGTTCTTTCAGAAAACACAAAATAATTATAATTTTAAAAAATCAACACAGCAACGATTCCTAAGAATCATCCTTTCACTCCTACTCCCTGGCCTCTCACATCACTGACAAATATTTGAGGACTTTGTTACCCAGTTTACAATTACAAGTCATGTCATTTTAGCACAACAGCAGTAAACGCTAGTTATGTACCCT
The DNA here is from genome assembly GCF_002837175.3 of Physeter macrocephalus. Classification (NCBI taxonomy): domain Eukaryota; kingdom Metazoa; phylum Chordata; class Mammalia; order Artiodactyla; family Physeteridae; genus Physeter; species Physeter macrocephalus. The sequence continues at coordinate 64,472,910 of NC_041218.1, forward strand.
CCCTGGGATTAACAAGATCAGGATTTAAGAAAAAAAAGTCTGGCTCCAAAGACCCTGGTGTTTTCCTGATTAAATGGGAAAAAGCCTTTAAAATGAGGCCAAATGAAGGCATTGAAAGTTGAAAATAAACAATTACTAACACTGTATTTTTGTTTTCTCTTATCATCTTATTTTCAGTTAATAAAGAGCATAATCTGTTTGTACCTGCTTCTGCCTTAGGAGTCAGAGGGAGATAATGAAAATATTTTACTATCTATTTTTAAATTATAAGCTGTTGTTTCCAAAGAAAGTCAAAACTGATGTATATTATCGCATTATTGTTCTCAGAGGATTGCAGTCACCATAGTGATTGTAATTACATGGCTTCATTAACTTTATACATTCTACCTGTTATGGGGGGTTTCACATTAAGAAAATTTGCATATGCAGGAAATGAATGTCATTTGCAGGGAGCTAATGTCTTTAAACATTTAGGCAGTCCCTATCAGGCAAAGGGGCTTCAACTGAGGTATGCTTTTCAGTGTGCCCTTTATGGTCATTGTGGGCACGGGAATCTATTTCCAAACCTTAAAAATAAAACCTCTTTTAGAGGAAAATATTAGAAAGCAAAAGCTATTTTAACAAATCTGATATATGACTGGAATTTAAAATTACTGACACTAAGATTGTTAGAGCACACAATCAAGGAAAATATGGTCCTGAAAAATGCAAACACTTTGAATATTTTGGGGCTCTTGCAGGGCATGAGTGTGTGCATGAGTGTGTGTGTGTGTGTGTGTGTATGTGTGTATGCACATGCATGCATATGCAACTGGATAGAGTGACCTGTATTTTAAAATGCATATTTTTATATGTTGGTACTTTTCTATTTTTATTGACCAATTTAATCTATTAAGCATTAAAAATTAAAAAAAATTCTAATATAATTTCAGGTGAAGAAATCATGATAACCAAACAGTAGACATGAAAAGAAAGAAAGGAAAAAAAAAAAAACCCAGGGAGTAAACTTTTAAAATAATAAATTTAGACTTATTATTCCTACAATGAATATATTTCAGACATTTTTTGAAGGGCAGGATAATAAAAAAGGCCTTCATAGACCTTTTTGTGTGTGTGTGTGTGTGTGGTATGCGGGCCTCTCACTGCCGTGGCCTCTCCCGTTGCGGGGCACAGGCTCCGGACGCACAGGCTCAGCTGCTCCGTGGCATGTGGGATCCCCCCAGACCGGGGCACGAACCCGCGTCCCCTGCATCGGCAGGCGGACTCTCAACCACTGCGCCACCAGGGAAGCCCCATATACCTTTTTGCTTGAAGTATATGTTCTTGTTTTGGTAGCACCAGAGTTCTGGGTAGTTTAGAGAGGAAATCTACAAGGTGGATGCAGGGGAGCAATGGGCACTCATATCCTCACACTCTGGCCGCAGCATTCATCAAGGAATGCTCAGAAGTTCTTGTCTCTGTATCCTTTTTGATATATTAGGATCACTTTGAACTATTAAGAACAATACTGTTAACAATAGTAAAGCATTCATTGTGTACATAGGGAAATGGGGTGATATTTGGCATATGGCAGAGTTTTAGTTAGTCCCAGGGAGCTGTCTTCCAAATAAGATTCAAAACAAACCTTTATTTCGTTTTAGCTATTAAAATTCTCACAATAATAGAGAAATTACCTATTTTCTGGTACAAAATTACACCTAGGGAATTACATTACATATGTAAATTATGGTGGGTTCTTTTCCATCTATACCTTTTTGAGTTAATTCTTCAAGGTAAGTGATGTATGTCAGTATTGAATGAAAAAAATCACTTCATACAGGCAATTTACATAGAGGTCTTCAATTAGAGTTGAAAGCAACAGAGTTAACAATAACAGAGTTCATAGGTAGCTGAGAAAAATCAATTTTTTTCCATCAAATTATTCCCATGTCTTCTGAAATTTTCTCTACCTGATTAAAAAGTTTACAAAATTCATGTTAAATATTTAGAAGAATGAATACATCAAGTAAATGAATTAAAATATAATTTATCCTTTCTTCCATCCAAACCCTTTTGATCTCCTTTTTTAGGGTAGGCTTTCCTAGAGTAAAGTAATCACCTTTTGGATCAAAATAACAACCTTATTTGCTGGTACAACATTATGTAAGCTAATTTATGCCTGCTTCTAAATGCAAAGGACCCCAAATCAATTGCTCTTTTATTAAATGGTTGTGTACCTGCTATTAATTGTGGATACTGCAATCACTGCCTGTTTAGATTTGTTGGAAAGAAATCCACAAAGGCTTTTCTAGATTTTTTTCAGAATAAAACTGAGGTCTCTGATCTCTTGCCAAGTCCATCAATAGTTATTTATTTTGTACTGTAGAAGAAAGGAAACTCTTTAAATAATAATAATGTGATTAATTTTTTTTTACTGTGACTACTGAAATATATTGGTTGGTTTATTCAACAAATGTTTTTGAGCATCTACTGTTATATTCCAGTGCTTGGCAAACCTGACTATATCCTGATTCATCTAGGAAACCAGATATGGTGATTAAGTGGTGGTATGTATTCTACTATATACATAGTGAACAATCAAGTAAATGAACATATCCATCACCTTACATAGTTAGCATTTTCTTTATTTTTTTGTTTGTGTGGTGAGAATATTTAAGATCTACCCTCTTAGCAAACATCAAGTATAAAATATAGTATTTTTAACTATAGTCACATTACATTAGATGTCCAGAACTTATTCATCTTGCATAACTTAAACTTTCTTCCCATTAACCAATATCTTCCCATTTCCCCCACCCCTAGCACATTAGAATGGCTACCACCATTCTAATCTCTGCTTCTCTAAGTCTGACTAATTTATATACCTCATATAAGTGAAATCTGGCAGTATTTGTCTTTCTGTGTATAGCTTATTTCACTTAGCATAATGTCCTCCGGGTTCATCCACGTTGTCACAAATGGCAAGATTTTCTTCTTTTTTAAGGCTAAGTAATATTTCATTATTTTCTAAATCCATTCATCTGTCAGTTGACATTTAGGAGGAAACTTTAAAAATAGACATTCTTGGGTGCCATTTCATACCTATTACATCAGAGTTTTGGGGGTGATATTAGGTTCTGATTTTTTTAAAGCGTCACAGAATTTCTAATGTTCAGTAACAATTGAGAACCACTATTCTAGGTATTGTAGAGAATATAGAAAACATAAATGTGGATAACATAACATAATAACATAACATAACATAACATAACATAAGTATTCCCTGATATTTTGGACCAGAACGTTAACTACGCTCAAAGCCTCTTTGTAAAAAAGTCACTTTGAAAACAATTGGCTGGGTAATAAGTGCAAATCTAGGTGAGATATTTTAATTTAGCACAGTCCTCAGCAGTTTCTGTATAAGTGTATTGCTAATCTTTTTGAAACCTTACATTGTGTCAGCACAGAGGGAGGAAAAACTCTCTTCCCCTGGGTTATAGCACTGACAACCATGGAAGATAGAAACCATCTTCACTTGCCATAATCCTAATTAGTTGAAGAGGGGGGAATGGAGCAAAGAGAGACCTTGCCTAGAGACATAAATTTGGAGCTTTGTAACTAGAGTTATAAAGTTAAATTTGGAACTCTACAACTACAGCTATAAATTTGGAATATAAACGGGGAACATATAGATGCTGCTTAAAAGCCACAAAATGTTATTGCCTAAAGAGGATGTGTAAATGGAGAAAAGAACAGTGCCTGAGATGCTCACTAAATAAATAAAATATTTTGAAGATAAGTACAGGGAAAATAGCCAACAAGGAGACTAAGAAAGGGTATTCAGAGAGGTAGAAGGAAAACCAGGAAAATATGATCTCCCAGAAGATTAGAGAGAAGACTTTTTTTTTTTTTTTAAGAGAATGGCCAACTGTGCCCATTGCTAAGAATTTTAAGTTAGGCGCACATAGAAGAGTGTCCATTAAATCTTGCAACACGAAATTCAGTGAAGGGTCTTGCAAAAAGATGGGCATAAAACCCAGGGTGGAATGGGTTATAAATAAATAGGAAGTGAGAAAATGGATATAGTAAGTGTCATACACCTTTTTGAGAATTTTGATTGTTAAGAATACTAAAGAATTAAAGAGTAGTCAGTAGGCTCAGTGTGCTGCTTGCTTTTATGCCCCTTTGGGCAAATTGGGAAACAAGTTTTTGGTAGATAAATTAGAAAAAATGTCCTGTGTGTTCATATGCAGTTACAAGCCAGGATGTATATATTGGAGAGGAGAATACAGACTAGATTTCAGCTCCCGTGTCTTACTTCAGTTGGATACATTGGGAAGTACAATCCTGCATTGTATAGAAAAAAAAATTTTTTTAAGATGGGTGAGTATTATGCTGTCCTTAGTTTTTGTATCATTTTTATAATCTCTAAATATCACACCCACTAGTTGGTTAAAATGAATCTTAATCTTTCAAGATCCAACTCAGGGAATTAGTCCTGGAAATACTCAAGACAGTAGTCTGGAATTGCCTTCCTGGAAGTCGAATCTTGCGTTAGTTATTTACCAGTGAAGGTGGCAATTTGCTACTAGTAAGGAGAACAAAAGTGATTGTTGAGATCACTTTTGATTGTAGAAAGTGAGTTAATTCCAGTTTTGAGGTAGTGACAGAGTTGTATTCATTAGATGACAACTTTTGAAGAATCAGGAACAGTGTTTTTATCTTTGTATTTCCAACACTTAGCACAGTGCCTGTGAATGGTAGGTGTTCACTCAGTATTTGATGAATTGTACTGAAATTCCAAACGGATAGTTTAATACCAAAAATTAAGTAAGTGTAGATGAGAAGCTAGATAATGGGATAGATGTCAAAAACGGTGGTCATTACACAGAGACCAGTATTGAAGTGGGTAAGCCACAGAGAAATCTATTTTCTTGGAGAAAAAAATAGAATAATGTCAAGTGAGGTGCTCTCATTGAAACTCCCTTTATCCCAAGTGGTTCTTCCTCATGTCCTGTCTTAGAGGGAAAACACTGAGGGATAATATATTAGAAGAAATATACTATAGATTGACCTTTTCAGGTAAGTTGATAGTGTAATAGCCAGAATATACATGTACTGTGGGGAGTGAGTCATATTCATTACAGATTTTTATTGGTAGTAAGTAAGATAGGTTTGACGCTTAACCAGGAAATGGCATTTATAAGCAATGAAAGACAGTCAAGTGGATGGAGGGCAAAAGGCAGTATGGCAAGAAAGCAGACAGGAATCTTGACAAGTGAAAAGAATGCTGAAGCAGACAGGTGTTTGCCCTTAATACGGTTGTTCAAGAGACAGAAACATGTATGCCTTAAGAACAGGATTAAAGGCAAGACTGAGACTATGGTAGGAAAGAAATTTTAGAACTCAAGTAAATGGCAGTTCATCAAGGCAAGGACTCAGATACAAAAGAAAATAGCAAGGAACCCATCAGAGTGTGACTATAGTGAAAGTGGACTTGATTCTTACTTAAGTTTTGAATGGGTCTAGGACTCTTGTTATTGCATGAGCTAGCAGGATTACAGAAGCTAAGAGGAACATAGCCTGGCATGCTGTTCTATCCACATTTCCCCTTCTGTAATATTATGCCAATTTATTGTCTACATAGCTTAAAATTTAGCACGTATATGTAGCCTGCATTTTTATTTCAGTTTTCAAAAATATTTTCTTTATCAAGGAAAAATAATTTCCACAAATTGGGCATTATGTGGTATTTTTGTGTCTATATGACTGTGTATTTCTACTCCTTAGTATAGTGTTACCAATTTAATAAGTCCTCAGTAAGTTCTTGTTAAATTGAAATATTAACTTGTTCATAACAAGTAAATTTGACTATTCTAAACTATGAGTTTGAAGTAAAAATTGTAGCCACATTATCTTTAAAGGAAATTTGTTGAATCCTGCAAATGATTCACTTTTGAATATGAAACATGAGTTTAACAGAGATGCTATAACCACTTTTATATCTTTCCTGCAACACGTGGCTGCTGCCATCTTGATTGGTTCAAGATGTTTTGTGAAATCTGTACCTTTACATTTTATGAAAGGGGAATAAAGCTCCTGTCAATTGACTTGATGCACTGAAGAGAATTGCATGGGCAATCTCCCTTTATTACATTCAGTGGTCCAAGGCACAGAGTAGCTTAAAAATGTTCTTTTAGAAATGATACTCTTCAGAAAGGTTCACTAATATGGCATTACTAGATGTCTTTTTCCTATCTTTTCACTGAAAAATGCAACTTTTAAGGGAAACTAAGTACTTCCATTGTGTGAACTTGGTCAACAATCAAATGACCATATGTGATTTGTTCTCCATGTCCTTCCTTATAATACATGGTACTCACAATACCTTACAATGAAAATGGTGGCACCCCAGGAACCTACACCTAGAGTCAGCATCTATTATGATGAATTAAGTTCCTATACAATGCCTTCTCCTTATTAACATTAATTATGTGTTAAGGAAAATTGAATGATTCATAAAAGCAGAAAGTGTTCGGCTTGACCACACTATACAGCAGTGCAAATAAGAATTCTTAATGCTGTTTAACAAATGACTTTTTCACTCTTCATTAAAGCCCCTTGTTGCCATCCAATCTTGATTTTAGAAATTAAAGCTAACAACCAGATTGAGAGAATCAGGAAAGTGACAGCGTGGGGCAAAGTCTCAAAGCCACAACTAACAGCGTGAGGCAAAGTGAACCTCAAGCTATTGCTGTTCTCAGAGAAGGCTGGGGAGAGGAGGATTGCATTTGAAGGGAAACTCAATTATAGCAACCCTCAGCAATAGGAAAGTACTTGTGAATGTTGACACGAAAGCTTTTTCCCTTAATGTTTTAATTAAATACCTAGAAGCCAACGCTTCTTCTCAGTTAGTGTCAGAGAACTGCTTCTTGGTAGATAAATGTTTACACCAAAGGCTCAGCTGAGGGTTTCTACAAACATGACTCTAAAAACTGAGAAGGCTTTTGCTGAGGCACTTGAGATCAAGAAAGCAGTAGTGATTATAAACTAGCAGTACAATAGCAGGATGGTTTAATCCACCCAAATGTCAATCATTGGTTTGCAAGTTGGCAATCCCACTTTCATCTTCAGACAAAAGGGCACTGGTTAGTCATCTGTTTGATTCTCTAGCTTCAGTGTGTCATTTGGATGTTGAAGGAAAATCCCTTGATTCAGTCTGCCATTTCTGACAGCCTCCCTCTAGACCCCATTAAGAAGCCTTTTGGAGAACAGAATGCAAAGTAGGCAGCAGGCAGCCCACAGTCAAAATGGAGATAGAATAGACAGTAGAAATGTCTCCCCTTTGTGAAGATGGTGTTTAGGTGACCTTTGTTGAAGAGAATTTTTTCTTTTGATCTGAAAACTCTGTCTTTCAAGATATAAAGCAGTATTTGTGGGGCAGTAAATTTGGGAGGTCATTTGGAAATTGGGAGTTTATGTTAGATAGGATACAGAAGAGCTCAAGTGATATTTACAAAATGTGCAAACAATGGCACAGACAGGAAGCCAGCCTGACTTTGGGCATGCCTGGGGAATATCCTTCAGAAAACAAATATGCCACTCTTTAATGTTGGTTTGAATCTCATTCTAAAATCACAAGTGAAATGAGACACACTTTGCCTCTGAAACAGTGATTCCAGAAGCAAAGCAACTGTTCTCTAATAAAGCAGTCCTGTTAAGATTTGTAGAATTTTAATATGCTTTGGGAGGACATCATTTGTTAGATAATGGACTCTTTCTATTGAACCTATTTTCCATTTTCATGCATTAATAATTTCTGGTTGATGTGTGTGTGTGTGTGTGTGTGTCTGTGTGTGTGTACGTTCTGAATAGCATTGCTTAATGTGTAACATGCAGATAGATGTATCTGATCTCTAGAGAAGTCCCATTCCAAATAACCTTTCCACAGGCATTGCCTGCTCCAACGAAGCATTCCAAAATAGCAGAATTTCCAGAGTCACAAGTTCAACCAGGAGTGTAGAACTTTAGAAGGAACAAAACAAGTACAATTTCTCCTGTGCAAGTTCTCCACTAAATAGGGAAGTTATTTTAGAGACAGGGATTGGGCCAAAATCTTTGTTGTACTGATCACAAATTCTATGCCAAGTGTTTTGTTGTAATCAAAGACTGAGAAGCAAGACCACAAAAGAAGCAGAGAGATCATTTATTACCAGGGAGATCACTTTTATTTATGAAGTAGGACCAGGGAAGTCACCTATTTTTTATGCATCTAGTCCTTTAATAAAACACTAATAAAGTTTTTATGTATTTTTATAACTCAGTAAACCATTCAGGCATGTCTTTTAAAATATACAATGACAAAAATAGCTGTTTTCTGCTAGGAGTTTATTTATAAGCTGTCCTTTTATTAGAATATACATTAACCTGAATTCACTTAAGTAAAACAGCAAAAGCATGTTTTCTAAGACTACATAAAAATATACACACAGTGGTACTTAAATATGATATGACATGTCTAGAATGCTTAGTAAGTACTGGAGATCAGAGTACTTGCATAAAAGAGATTAATTACGTGTGTGTGTGTGTGTGTGTGTGTGTGTTCTGACAAGTCAATTTATTTTCAAAAGATATAAATTAGAACACTGATAGCCTTAGGCTCACCCAGGTTCCCGTAGGATGCTGGGTTTCACTACCTGTTTGACTGTCCTGGAACCAGTAGTGGTAATTGTCATGTTTATTTTGAGTACTCCCTGCAAACTGCATTTTGTAGAAGCATCTGTTTATTGTAAGGTCATGTTTAAGCTAATAAGACTGGGAAGTCATCTAGTCGTGTTCTAGCACATTTTAATGGTAGATTTTATCAAAGCATTTTGTTCGTAATTCCAATGACAATGTTGTTTTCTTATCTTTTTCATTTATAACTAGGTCTTTAGGGTTTTAAAAACCTGTTTATTTCATCAGAAGGTGTCCTCAGTGAATGTTCAGAGGAGAGTTAGCTGCTCTATCAACTCTGATAGAACTGAAGAAAAACATCCTGTGTTCTTATTGTGTACTACACTACTCATATGAGAACTAATTTATTTTTATTAGTATTTAAACAATATATGATAATTTGCATTATATTCAGTGATAACGTTACTGTGCTTTCAGTGATGTCCTTTGTAGAAAAATGCATTTCAAAGATTCCTAATTTAACTTTACATTTGAATGTTTACATCCATATAAGAGATGGGAAAATCATACCCTTCTTTTGACATCCCGTTGTTTCCTCAGGGTGGGCTCATGACTCCTTGGAGCTTTTAAGTAGAGAGAAAAAGTTAAGCAGTTAGTAAGCTGTGACTCACTATAAACCACAGGCACTGCCAGCAGAGTGAAGTCTGCCATCTCCCAGTATAAAGACCTATCCTTACAGAAGTTTGATAGAAGACGAGGTTGAACAATGAGAATCTTTTACTACTGACATATTTGTACAGAGCAGCAACTGGGTGAAAGAGAGAGAAATAACTGGTGTGCAGCGTCACAGAATTTCTTAAGTCTGTAAGCTCAGAGTTACATATTTATTCAAACCACCACCACCAACAGCAAACCCTTCTTGTGTTAAACTATAATTGTTATAAATGGAGCATTTGGGATCTGAGACCAGTGGTTTTCAAATTAGAGTATTTGTAAGTATGAAGGTAATAAACCACTTTTAGTGTGTGTCTGTGGTGGCGGGTGCCTGGGCAAAAATAAAATTAGAGGGTATTATCTTCCATATCCTTAAATTCCATATGTACCCTTTCCAAAACTCATCTGACCTAGTAGAAAATCTGTGTGGCTTTCCCACTCCCATCTCTCTTTTCAGAACCCTTCTGCTACAACTTCACAGAGGAACAGGGTAACTTTCACCAATCCATTCCACATCCTATTTTGGCACAATCCCACGGTATAAAAATCTCTGGGGCAGCATAAAGAGGGAAAAAAATCAAAAGAGAAAATGTTTTTTCTACCTGTTCATGCACCCGTCTGCCTCTCTGTCTAGCAATTATCTGTTCATCTGCCCATCTCTCATTTATACATCTATCCATAGACCCATCTTTTTATCTACCACATCACTTAGAATTAAAAATCAGACCTGAGATGAGTTTAATAGTATTGCTTCTTAACATGATATTTGAAATGAAAAGCAAAGTCATCTTTTTTTTTTCTGACATGAAGTGAGTCTGAATTTGAGAAAGAAATGACTAGCATTGTCATTTGGATTATTAGACATATATGTTTTCCATAAATTGAATAAAGCTGAGGCTCTAAATTTTTAATAAAAACATCCTTAAAGGACATGTACAATAGAAATGTAGCTATAATTACATCCTTTGCAATGATCAAACTTAAGATGAAAACTTTAGGTATCATCCTAAACATATACAAAGGGAAACAATTTTTCAAAATTCTTGTAGGAATACCCAAACAAAGTTCTGAACACCACTCTCATAGGCTTGCACTCTCCTACCCTTGTCAGGGATCAGCCCAGAGTCCAAATCTGGCCAGTTGTCTTGCCTGTCATGACCTTCCTCTTCCTCTTTCTCTTCCTCTCCCGCTTCCTTTTCCTCCTCCTCTTGCTCCTTCTCCCCTCCCCCTCCTTCTCCTCCCCCTTCTCTTCCCCTCTTCTCCCTCTCCTTACCCCTCCCTCTTTTTCTTTTCCTCCTCCTCCTCTGTCTTTTCCAGGAACTGAAATGATTTTTTTTTCCATTTGTAAATAGATGTATTTTACATGGCTTCTAAGTACCTATAAAACACTCTCAATTTTGCCCTTTGGCAGAAGAAAACAAAAATATTTACTATCTAGTTCTTTTTTAAAAAAAGTTGACCAACCACTTATGTAGGTGATTATCTTAATGATTATTGGTTTTCTTCCATGAATATGTGAGTTTCTAAGATCATTTGTGGATATTTATTTTCTATTACATCTTATAAACAAAATTTAATGTTAAATTTTTATTTTCTTCTTCTTGCACTTCTGCTTTTACTTCTTGGTGTTTGCCACTGTGTGTTAATTCATGTCCTTGGAGAATCAGACACAAAAGTGAGATTAGCTGCATAAGAGGAGAACACAAGTGTGAGGAAAAACTGAGCCCAGAGCTAGAGGAGGCTGGGAGATCTGTCGAACCAGGTGGCAGGTCTAATCTAGAGGAGCTAAGAGGGAAAGAAGGAAGGTAGAGTAGGAAAAGGATTAGACTGTGGAGCAATTCTAAAAAAGGTTTCAGCAAAAATACTGGGGAATCCTCAATCCAAGTGAATTCTTGTTGGAGCCCACTGTCTCCAGGAAAGCACTGGCCCCTGTATCTGGCCACACTCGGTCACTGGCCTCAGAAGCTGGCAGGAAGTGCAGCCTTTTCATGAGCTGGGTGATACATTTCAGACTACAGCATCTGGGGTTGTTGGCCAATTACTAAGCTTCCTGCAGTTTGTGATTTGAGACATATTTTCACTGTAGCCATACTTTGTAAAAATGGATTGCTAAGGCTTCTTACAAAAATAATATCTGAACTTGAATACTAATATGCTTCTCTCTCATCATTTCACTCTACATTTTATGTCTTGTTTGAGAAATCCCTCTCAATCCTGAATAAATAAGATATTTCACTATATTTATTTCTAATAGTTTTACTACTATTTAAGATTTGGGAAAAGCCTCATCCACCAGAGGGAAGACAGCAAAAACAAGAAGAACTACAGTTCTGCAGCCCACAGAACAAAGACCACAATCACAGAAAGACAGACAAAATGAAAAGGCAGAGGACTATGTCCCAGATGAAGGAACAAGATAAAACCCCCAGAAAAACAACTAAATGAAATGGAGATAGGCAACCTTCCAGAAAAATAATTCAGAATAATGAGAGTGAAGATGATCCAGGACCTCAGAAAAAGAATGGAGGCAAGGACTGAGAAGATGCAAGAAATGTTTCACAAAGACCTAGAAGAATTAAAGAACAAACAAACAGAGATGAACAATAAAATAACTGAAATGAAAAATAAACTAGAAGGAATCAATAGCAGAATAACTGAGGCAGAAGGACGGTTAAGTGACCTGGAAGACAGAATGGTGGAAATCACTTCCATGGAACAGAATAAAGCAAAAAGAATGAATAGAAATGAAGACAGCCTAAGAGACCTCTGGGACAACATTAAATGCACCAACATTCACATTATAGGGGTCCCAGAAGGAGAAGAGAGAGAGAAAGGAGCTGAGAAAATATTTGAAGATATTATAGTTGAAGATTTCCTTAATATGAGAAAGGCTATAGCCACACAAGTCCAGGAAGCACACAGAGTCCCAGGCAGGATAAACCCAAGGAGAAACAAACCAAGACACATAGTAATCAAATTGACAAAAATTAAAGACAAAAATTATTAAAAGCAACAAGGGAAAAATGACAAATCACATACATGGGTATGCCCATAAGGTTAACAGCTGATTTCTCAGCAGAAACCCTGCAAGCCAGAAGGGAGTGGCATAATATATTTAAAGTGATGAAAGGGAAGAACCTACAACCAAGAATACTTGGTTCTAAGGATCTCATTGAGATTTGACAGAGAAATCAAAAGCTTTACAGACAAGCAAAAGCTAAGAGAATTCACCACCAAAACAGCTCTACAACAAATGTTAAAGGAACTTCTCTAAGTGGGAAATAAGAGAAGAAAAGAACCTACAAAAACAAACCCAAAGCGATTAAGAAAATGGTAATAGGAACATACATATCGATAATCACCTTGAATGTAAATGGATTAAATGCTCCAACCAAAAGACACAGACTGGCTGAATGGATACAAAAACAAAACCTGTATATATGCTGTCTACAGGAGACCCACTTAAGACCTAGGGACACATACAGACTGAAAGTGAGGAGATGGAAAAAGATATTCCATGCAAATGGAAATCAAAAGAAAAGAAAGCTGGAGTAACAATATTTGTATCCAGTAAAATAGAGTTTAAAATAAAGAATGTTATAGGAGACAAGGAAGGGCACTACATAATGATCAAGGGGTCCATCCAAGAAGAACATATAACAATTATAAATATATATGCACCCAACATCGGAGCACCTCAATACATAAGGCAACTGCTAACAACTCTAAAAGAGGAAATTGACAGTAACACAGTAATAGTGGGGGACTTTAACACCTCACTTACACCAATGGGCAGATCATCCAGACAGAAAATTAACAAGGAAACAAGCTTTAAATGACACAGTACACCAGAGAGATTTAATTAATATTTATAGGACATTCCATCTGAAAACAGCAGAGTATACTTTCTTCTCAAGTGCTCATGGAACATTCTCCAGGATAGATAACATCTTGAGTCACAAATCAAGCCTCGGTAAATTTAAGAAAATTGAAATCATTTCAAGCATCTTTTCTGACCACAAGGCTGTGAGATTAGAAATAAATTACAGGGGAAAAAACGTAAAAAACACCAACATGTGGAAGCTAAACAACACGCTATTAAATAACCAAGAGATCACTGGAGAAATCAAAGAGGAAATCAAAAAATATCTCTAGACAATCCTACCTCAAGGAACAAGAAAAATTTCAAATAAACAATCTAACCTTACACCTAAGGAACTGGAGAAAGAAGAACAAACAAAACCCAAGATTAGTAGAAGGAAAGAAATCATAAAGATCAGAGCAGAAATTAATGAAAACAATAGCAAAGATCAATAAAACTAGAAGTTGGTTCTTTGAGAAGATAAATAAAATTGATAAACTATTTAGCCAGAGTCATCAAGAAAAAGAGGGAGAGGAAGCAAATCAATAATATTAGAAATGAAAAAGGAGAAGTTACAACGGACACTGCAGAAATACAAAGGATCATGAGAGATTACTGCAAGCAACTATATGCCAGTAAAGTGGCATAACCTTCCAAGACTGAACCAGGAAGAAATAGAAAATATGAACAGACCAATCACAAGTAATGAAGTTGAAACTGTGATTAAAAATCTTCCAACAAACAAAAGTCCAGGACCAGAGGGCTTCACAGGTGAGTTCTATCAAACATTTAGAGAAGAGCTAACACCCATCCTTCTCAAATTCTTCCAAAAATTTGCAGAGGAAGGAACACTCGCAAACTCATTCTATGAGGCCACCATCACCCTGATACCAACACCAGAGAAAGATACTACAAAAAAAGAAAACTACAGACAAATATCACTGATGGATATAGATATAAAAATCCTCAACAAAATACTAGCAAACAGAATCTAACAACACACTGAAAAGATCATACACTATGATCAAGTGAGATTCATGCCAGGAATGCAAGGTTTCTTCAATATACACAAATCAATCAACGTGATAAACCATACTAACAAATTAAAGGAGAAAAACCTATGGTCATCTCAACAGATGCAGAAACAGCTTTTGACGAAATTCAACACCCATTTATGATAAAAACTCTCCAGAAAGTGGGCATAGAGGGAACCTGCTTCAACATAATAAAGGCCATATACAACAAACCCACAGCAAACATCATTCTCAGTGGTGAAAAACTGAAAGCATTTCCTATAAGATCAGGAATAAAACAAGGATGTCCACTCTCACCACTCTTATTCAGCATAGTTTTGGAAGTCCTAACCATGGCATTCAGAGAAGAAAAAGAAATAAAAGGAATACAAATTGGAAAAGAATAAGTAAAACTGTCACTGTTTGCAGATGATATGATACTATACATAGAAAATCCTAAAGATGCCACCAGAAAACCACTAGAGCTAATCAACATATTTGGTAAAGTTTCAGGTTATGAAATTAATGCACAGAAATCTCTTGCATTCCTAAACGCTAACAATAAAAGATCAGAAGAAGAAATTAAGGAAACGATCCCATTCACCATTGCAACAGAAAGAATAAAATACCTAGGAATAAACCTACATAAGGAGGTAAAAGACCTGTATGCAGAAAACTCTAAGACACTGATGAAAGAAATCAAAGAATACACAAACAGATGGAGAGATATACCATTTTCTTGGATTGGAAGAATCAATAATATGAAAAAGACTCTACTATCCAAAGCAAGCTACTGATTCAGTGCAATCCCTATCAAATTACCGATGGCAATTTTTACAGAAGTAGAACAAAAAATCTTAAAATTTGTATGGAGGCACAAAAGATCCCAAATAGCCAAAGCAATCTTGAGGAAAAACAAAAAAAAAAACGGAGCTGGAGGAATCAGGCTCCCTGATTTCAGACTATACTATGAAGCTATAGTAATCAAGACAATATGGTACTGGCACAAAAACAGAAATATAGATCAAGGGAACAGGATAGAAAGCCCAGAGATAAACCTACACACAAATGGTCAACTAATCTATGACAAAGGAGACAAGGATATACAGTGGGGGAAAGACAGTCTCTTCAATAAGTGGTGCTGGGAAAACTGGACAGCTACATGTAAAAGAATAAAATTAGAACATTCTCTACACCATACACAAAAATAAATTCCAAATGGATTAAAGACCTAAATGTAAGACTGGACACTATAAAACTCTTAGAGGAAAACATAGGAGGAACACTCTTTGACATAAATCACAGCAAGATCTTTTTTGACCCACCTTCTAGAGTAATGGAAATAAAAACAAAAATGAACAAATGGGACCTAATGAAACTTAGAATCTTTTGCACAGCAAAGGAAACTATGAACAAGATCAACATAATAAAGGCCATATACAACAAACCCACAGCAAACATCATTCTCAGTGGTGAAAAACTGAAAGCATTTCCTGTAAGATCAGGAATAAAACAAGGATGTCCACTCTCACCACTCTTATTCAGCATAGTTTTGGAAGTCCTAACCATGGCATTCAGAGAAGAAAAAGAAATAAAAGGAATACAAATTGGAAAAGAATAAGTAAAACTGTCACTGTTTGCAGATGATATGATACTATACATAGAAAATCCTAAAGATGCCACCAGAAAACCACTAGAGCTAATCAACATATTTGGTAAAGTTTCAGGTTATGAAATTAATGCACAGAAATCTCTTGCATTCCTAAACGCTAACAATAAAAGATCAGAAGAAGAAATTAAGGAAACGATCCCATTCACCATTGCAACAGAAAGAATAAAATACCTAGGAATAAACCTACATAAGGAGGTAAAAGACCTGTATGCAGAAAACTCTAAGACACTGATGAAAGAAATCAAAGAATACACAAACAGATGGAGAGATATACCATTTTCTTGGATTGGAAGAATCAATAATATGAAAAAGACTCTACTATCCAAAGCAAGCTACTGATTCAGTGCAATCCCTATCAAATTACCGATGGCAATTTTTACAGAAGTAGAACAAAAAATCTTAAAATTTGTATGGAGGCACAAAAGATCCCAAATAGCCAAAGCAATCTTGAGGAAAAACAAAAAAAAAAACGGAGCTGGAGGAATCAGGCTCCCTGATTTCAGACTATACTATGAAGCTATAGTAATCAAGACAATATGGTACTGGCACAAAAACAGAAATATAGATCAAGGGAACAGGATAGAAAGCCCAGAGATAAACCTACACACAAATGGTCAACTAATCTATGACAAAGGAGACAAGGATATACAGTGGGGGAAAGACAGTCTCTTCAATAAGTGGTGCTGGGAAAACTGGACAGCTACATGTAAAAGAATAAAATTAGAACATTCTCTACACCATACACAAAAATAAATTCCAAATGGATTAAAGACCTAAATGTAAGACTGGACACTATAAAACTCTTAGAGGAAAACATAGGAGGAACACTCTTTGACATAAATCACAGCAAGATCTTTTTTGACCCACCTTCTAGAGTAATGGAAATAAAAACAAAAATGAACAAATGGGACCTAATGAAACTTAGAATCTTTTGCACAGCAAAGGAAACTATGAACAAGATGAAAAGACAACCCTCAGAATGGGAGAAAATATTTTCAAACGAATCAATGGACAAAGGATTAATCTCCAAAATATATAAACAACTCATGCAGCTCAATAGCAGAAAAACAAACAACCCAATCCAAAAATGGGCAGAAGACCTAAATAGACATTTCTCCAAAGAAGTCATATAGATGGCCAAGAGGCACGTGAAAAGCTGCTCAGCATCACTAATTACTAGAGAAATGCAAATCAAAACTACAATGAAGTATCACCTCACACCGTTTAGTATGGGCATCACCAAAAAATCTACAAACAACAAATGCTGGAGAGGGTGTGGAGAAAAGGGAACCCTCTTGCACTGTTGGTGGGAATGTAAATTGATACCGCTACTATGGAGAACAGTATGGATGTTCCTTAAAAAACTAAAACTAGAATTTCCATATGACCCAGCAATCCCAGTACTGGGCATATACCCAGAGAAAACCATAATTCGAAAAGACACATGCACCACAGTGTTCATTGCAGCACTATTTACAATAGCTAGGTCATGGAAGTAACCTAAATGTCCATTGACAGACGAATGGATAAAGAAGATGTGATTTATATATATGCAATGGAGTATTACTCAGACATAAAAAGGAACCAAACTGGGTCATTTGTAGAGATGTGGATGGACCTAGAAACTGTCATACAGAGTGAAGTAAGTCAGAAAGAGAAAGACAAATATATTAACGCATATATGTGGAATCTAGAAAAATGGTACAGCTTAACCAGTTTGCAGGACACAGATGTAGAGAACAAATGTATGGACAACAAGGTGGGAAAGCAGGGGGTGGGGGGTGGGATGGATTGGGAGATTAGGATTTACATATACACACTAATATGTATAAAATAGATAACTAATAAGAACCTGCTGTATAGCACAGGGAACTCCAGTTTGCTGTATAGTAGAAACTAACACAACATTGTAAAACAGGTATACCCCAATTAAAAATAAAATAGAATTATAAAAAAAAAATTTGGTTTCCACATTTAAGCATGGAGGGGTAGGTAAGTGGAGAGAGGAGAAAGGAGAGCAGGGAGATAAAGATATTATTTACTTTATTTTCTTATGAAAAGAGAATTGTCCAGCAATTCATTTGATAGAGTGTCCTGTCATCTCCGACTTTAGGGTTTACCTAATCACATATATGCTTCAGTCTTTTTATTTTTGGCTATTTTATTCCTTTGATCTATTTATCTATCTCTCTAAAAATACCATGGTATCTTCAATTACTATGACTAAATTTTAGTAAGAAAAACTGTGTTTTTTCCCCATAAATTTCTTTGCTGTTATTAGATCTTTATATCATATGAATTTTAGGGTCAAGTGTGTTTTTATTAAAAACGCTACTGGGAATTTGAATCAAATTGCATTATATGCTGATTTAAAGAAAATTGACATCTTTTCTAATACAGAATCTTGCAATCCACAAACATGTTAAACTCTCATTTTTTTCCGGTTCTTTTATTCTCTTTTATGCTTTAATGTTTCATAATTTCCTTCATAAATGTCTTATACAGATAGGTTAGATTTATTCCTAGAGGCTTTATCACCTTTTGTTGCTAGTGTGAATGGTGTCTACCTAAAAGTCACATTTTCTAATTTGTTATTGCTCGAGTATAGAAATTTTTGCATGTCAATCTCCTAAACCAAAATTTTGCTGAACTCTGATTACTTCTAAAATGTTTTTATACAGATGCTTTTGAATGTTTTGGCAGTTTTACTCAGTATTTCCAATCTTTACTTACTAATTTTATCTGTGTGGTTATACTGGTTAGGATCTCCAAGATATTTTTTGATGTTAGTTATTCTTATTTTTTTTCTGACTTTACAAGAGATGGCTTCTAATGTTTTATTATTAGGTCCAATGTTTGTTTGTTTGCCGCTATTCATTTCCAGGTTAAGGATGTTATTTTCTATGCTATTACTAGTTGATCATTACACACTAATGTTTTAGCCTTCTTAGGTCCCTGTCTTATGATAGATGGGGGAGGGAGGCTCCAGAAAATCTTTTATACTCCTTACCTGGAGAGAGCTCTAGACTTCATCAACAGCCCTCCTTGCAGTAAGAGACTATGGATACTGAAATTCAGCAATATCCCAGTTTCAGTGCTTAGCTTAACATTCACCTGAGGTCTTCGCTTCTCTTTTTCTCTTAATTTTTCATGACTTTTTTTGGCTCATCTATGCTTAAATGCTTAAAAACATTTTTTTCATTTTTTTGTTTCCAACACTAATTTAGATATAGTAACCAGTCCAGCCTGCTGGTTAAAACAAATTACTTTTTAATAATTTTCACTAACCCTAGAGAGCTGTCATCAGAGTGGTTACAGGTATATTTTCCTAGATTTTTAGGTAGGAACTTGCACAAGATTAAGTTGATCTCCCTATACAGTAACCTGTGTATTTTTTACATAAGTGTTGCATATATCATATAATATCTAACTGTTTGAATAACCTAATAGGATTTATGTAGGGAAAATTTGGGGGCATATTAAGCATTGGCTAAAGGAAGAGATTTTCTTTTCAAGTTTATTTTATCAACCCTCTGATTAGTCATTTTATAACACCATAGAAAACAAGGCTTTAAAGTAAGATTAATTATGGTAGGTTTTACGCAAGAGGACTTGAGTAACTTTATTAAAACATCAGTGAAGATAATACATAAGAAAAAAAATAATGATTAAAAAACACAACAATAAAATCTCTGGGAGCCTAAATCATTTCCTAGTGTTAACCTATTCAAAGACCTGTCCTTGTTTTAAGAGTCAGCAGTATATTTTATTACGTCCTTATGTTTCCTTTTTGCTGACCCTTTAAAAGATGGCATCTGTTTAATAAAACACTGAAGGAAAGCAGAGAATCATTAGAGTGATTGTGAAACATGAAATGTCATCTAGTGTATAAGAATTGACAGTTCTTTCCTAATGAAATGTTCCACATGACTAGTTTGTACTAGATAGTTCACTGTATCCATTTAAAATAAATACAGATTTTTAAATAAGATATATTATCTTTAGTAGAATACAGAAAGGTCAGCACTAGGAAAAGAAAATGAATTACTTTGATAATCTGCATAATTCAAAATTTGGCTATTGTTTTGATAGTAAGGCAGGAATCCTATCTCTGTTATACACTGCTGTGACCTCAGCACCTAAAAAGGGCATGGCACATAGTAGGTCACCAGTAAATCTTTATAAAATTATTTATTAAATGTCAACGAAGCACCTTGGAGATGCTAAGGTAAATTAAATCCTCCTATAAAATTAATACTATGGGATTTTTTCCACTAATGTGTTGCCCTTTACTAATGCCAGACAGTTCTCCAGGTAATAGTTATATAATTATGAAAGCACCAATTAATTTGCTACATTAGATCAAATTTGCTGAAATAAAATCTATAATACCAAAAGATTCAGGTATTTAAAAGTTTTTTTAAAAAAAATACAAAAGCCATATAAGCAAATAAAAGCATATAGAAAAAAAAAAGCAGCAGTAATGAGCCTTAGGCTTCCCTAGCACCTACTTCATTTTATTTTTTTAGTTGTTCTTATTTTAGTATAGACACTTGTTGGTGAGTTTCATATCTCTAACTATTATGCTTACATCAGGCTTTTTTGAACTATCATTGTAAATATTGATAGTATTGAAATCTAATTGTGATGCATGCGAATACTTCATATTCTTACAGTGCCACTCCTAGCCATTTTCGAATAGTTATATTTCAAATTTGAATCTATTCTTTTATTGTCATATTCCATATCTTTTATATCCTCATTCTCCATTACCATACAGCAAATCTAATGGCCTTAATGTTTATCTTTTTATTTGTATAAGTTATTACATGAATATTTTGTCTGAGTATGTTCTTAGTTCATGAAAATAGTATTACACTGTATCTTACTCTGTTTCCTACATTGCAGCAGTCAACAATATATTTTCAACAGCCATCCCTGCTGTTATATTTACAAGTAGTAAATATAGTAACTGTTGCCACTAACTGTTCATTCATTATACCAAGAACCAGGAATATCAACAAGTGATGGATAAAGGATAGTCAATTGATGCCAACAATAAGATGACAGAAATGTTGGTATTGTCTGACAAAGACTTTAAAGCAGCCATAATACATATGCTTCAACAATTACAAACATGTTTGAAACAAATGAAAAATAAAATAGCAAATAAGTACAAAGTCTAAGTAGAGAAATAGAAAATATAAAGAAGAGAAAAAATGGAAATTTTAGAAATTAAATATACGGCAGCAAACAGATGGTCTCAAGAACAAAGTGGAGGAAAGAGAGGAATGAATCAAACATCTTAAAAATAGAATGATAGAAAGTACACAATGTAAAAAACAAAGATAAGATAGATGGGGAGGAAGAAGAGACCCAGGAACCTATGAAACTGTAACAAAAGATCTAAAAATTCATGCCATGAGAATGCCAAAAGAAGAGGAAAAAGAGAGTAGGCTTGAAAAAGCACTTGAAGAAATGATGGCTGAAAACTTCCCAAATGTGGCAAAAGACATAAACCTACAAAGTCAAGCAGAGTGAATGTTATACAGAATGAACACAAAGAAATCCACCCCAAGGAACAAAGGTAAAGTTCTGCAAATTAAAGACAAAGAAACAGTTTAAAGCATGAATGGAAAAGATCACCTTACCTATAGGGAGAAAACAGTTCCAAATGGTGAGACTTCTTCTCAGAAAGATGAGGCAGGAAGATGCAGGACATTTTTCAAGTGCTGGAAGAGGAGAACTATCAGGCCAAAATCCTATATCTAGCCAAAATGTCCTTCAGGAATGAAAGGGAAATCAGGACATTCTCAGATGAGGGAAAGTTAAGAGATTTTGTCACCGGCACAAGTACCCCAACAGAATCGCTAAAAGAATTTCTCTAAACAGAAAGTAGAGTATAAAATTACATTTACAATACAATAACATTTACAAAAAATGAAAAACAGTTATACATTTTTAAAATGTGTATAGACATGTGGAATCTTAAAAACAAACAACAAACAAACTAATAAAGAAAACAGACTGCTGGTTGCTAGAGGTGAGGGGTGAAAGTAGGCAAAATGGGTGAAGAGGGTAAAATGTAGAAACTTCTATTTATAAAATAAATAAGTCATGGAGAGGTTAAAAAAAAAAATTGGATTTACAGTTTAATGAGGTCACCCTGGCAGCATTGTGGGGTAGTAGGTGTAAAGAATGAGACAAGACAGAATATTTAGAAATCCAGAATATTTAGAAATATTTAGAAATCACTGTGAGAACACAGTGAGGAGGTATGGCAGACGGGAAAGCCACTAGAATGATAGACTGATAGTCTAGACAGAAGGAAGGTTTTTTTTTCTTTACCAAGATTATTTTTTAACTGTATATATAGCGACTAAATCTATCCCACCCTTTCAACCATTGAGGATCACTTGTTATCCTTCTCTCCCACCTTCACTGGGCTTTAGGTTTGGAAAAATTGTCTATCAAAATAAATTAAAGTCATTTGTTTTAATTAAAAAAGAACATGTATAGAACTAGTATGTTGAAAACTACAAAATGTTGATGAAATAAATAAAAGATCTAAATAAATATAAAGCCAAGTACTCATGGTTGGAAAACTCAAAATAGTAGTGATTTTAATTCTCCTTAAGTTGTTATGCAGGTTGTAACACGATTCCTATAAAAATCCCAGCAAAATATTTTGTAGGCATAGACACAACTATTCTAAAATTTATATAGAAAAACAAAGAAACAAAAATAGCTAAAACTATTTTGAAAATTAAGAATTAAATGGGAGAATTCAGCTGACCTGATTTTAAGACTTATTATATAACTCTACTTATCAAGACGTGGTATTGTGGAGAGTTAGACACACAGATCAATAAATCAGAAAGGAGAACTCAGAAATGGACCCATACAAATATGACTAAATGATTTTTTAACAAAGTTTTAAATGCAATTCAGTGGAGAAAAGATAGCCTTTCATAAGCAGAAAAAAAAGAAAAGAAACCACGTCCAAAACCTAACATCTTTCTTTCATTCTTTCTTTATTTGTGGCTGTGTTGGGTCTTTGTTGCTGCACACGGGTTTTCTCTAGTTACAGTGAGTGGTGGCTCCTCTTGTTGCGGAGCACGGGCTCTTGGCATGCGGGCCTCAGTAGTCGTGGCGCATGGGCTTAGTTGCTCCGCGGCATGTGGGATCTTCCCAGACCAGGGTTTGAACCCGTGTCCCCTGCGTCGGCAGGCAGATTCTTAACCACTGCGCCACCAGGGAAGTCCCTAAAACCTAACATCTTCCACAAGGATTAACACTAAATTGATCGTGGACTGAATTTAAAATATAAAACTATAAAACCCTTAGAAAAAAACATAGAATTCTTTGGGATCTATGGATAAATTGGACTTCATTTAAATTAACTTTTGCTCTCTAAAAGACACTGTTAAATGGTTGGAACTACAAGCTACAGACTGAGAAAATATTTGCAAACCAAAGATTTCTGAGAAAGGATTATGTATAGAATAAAGAACTCTCAGTCTCAAGAGTTTTTTAAAAATTCATTTAGAAAAAAACATGAAGAGGCATTTCACTGAAGTTACAGGAGGCGTAAAAGAACATGAAAATATGTTCAACATCATTAGCCATCAGGGAAATGTGGATTAAAACCAAAATGAGATATCACTACACACCTATCAGAATGACTGAAATAAAAAGTAGTGACAACACCAAATGCTGGCTAGGGACTGAGAAACCTGAATCACTCATATATTGCTCATCACGTTGTGGGAATGTAAAATGGTCCAGCCACTCTAGAAAACAGTTTAGCAGTTTCTTTAAAATATACACATGCAACTATAATATGGCTCAGCAATTAAAACTACGTTCACACCAAAACGTGTACCTGTATCTTCTATAGCCCAAACTGCAAACAACTTATATTTCCTTCAACAAGGGCATGGTTAAACTAGTATATTCTTACTATAGACTGCTACTCTAATAAAATACAAATGAGTAAAGAATTGATAAATGCAACAATTGGAATGAATCTCCAGAGAATTTTACTGAGTGAAGAAAAGCCAATCCCAGATGGTTCCATGCTGTGTGATTTCATTAATATTCTTGAAATTACAAAATTGTAGAAATAGACAGCAGGTTAGTGACTCTCACCAGTTTAGGAGGAAGGGGGGATAGAAAAATTCTATCTTGACTTTATTGATGCCAATATCCTGTGTTGTTGCACTGTAGTTTTGCAAGACTTTACCTTTGGGGACGACCGAGTAAAGGGTACACAAGCTCTTTCTGTGTTATTTTTTACAAAAGCATGTGAGTCAACAATTATCTCAAATTTTAAAAAGTTTAAAGTGTGGCTTAAACACTGTATGAGCAAAAATTCAGTTTCTGTTGAAAATTGGTTTTTAAAAATCTACTTATATTCCATTTAGTCACATGCAGGTGAGGGGGTGACCTGTTCACATGTTTTTACAATAAAATCATCTAAATTTTCAAAGGATAAAGTAATCCTTGTTTTGCTTCATCCCAAGGAACAAAAATTTCTTTATAATTTTGAAAAAAAGTCAAAACCTGCAAATCTTCAACTTTCTGGAACATGATTACTATGATTTCAAAGCATTTGAAACAAAGATTCACGGAATAGAATTTAATTACTACTATTAATAAGATATCTTTAGCATAATTCTTGGATTCAAATGTGTATGCATTTTAAGTTTATCTCTTTTTAACCACAAACTTATTTATGGAACAATTGTCCCGTTTGAGTTCATGGTCTATGTTGATTAGTTTGACCTATGTACATACAGAGTTCAGACTTAGGATATTATAGATATTCCCCTGAGAACATCCCTTCACTATTTTCTCAGCACCGTAGGGATGTATAGTTTCATTTCATTTGTGCTTAGCTCTTGGCTGATTCATAGCCACAGTCTCTTATTCAAAGCCAAGATGAATTATAGGTCCTTTGGCAACTCCAATAGAGAATACACTTGCTTTAAGAAATGTTTACAAATGTATTATAGGGATTTGTATTTAGACTTCTAAGGAAAACATTTTTAACATTATTTATAGCATCCTCTCCCTTGCCCCTGACATTATAAAACTACTTCCTTCTACACAAACCTTTTCATTCTTCCTGGATGCCTTTGGAACATTGCCAAACTATGGTAAGAGTCATTGTCATGGGAATGCTTTTGTGTGTAAAACATAAACCTCTGTTTTCAAAAAGTAAACTCTATTTTGGAAAATAAATGAATAAGAAAGCAGAGAGTGGGGC
This sequence comes from Physeter macrocephalus, assembly GCF_002837175.3. Classification (NCBI taxonomy): domain Eukaryota; kingdom Metazoa; phylum Chordata; class Mammalia; order Artiodactyla; family Physeteridae; genus Physeter; species Physeter macrocephalus. Next base: position 64,498,097 of record NC_041218.1, read on the forward strand.
TTCCCTGGTGGCGCAGTGGTTGAGAGTCTGCCTGCCTGCCGATGCAGGGGACACGGGTTCATGCCCCGGTCCGGGAAGATCCCACATGCCGCAGAGCGGCTGGGCCCGTGAGCCATGGCCGCTGAGCCTGCGCGTCCGGAGCCTGTGCTCCGCAACGGGAGAGGCCACAACAGTGAGAGACACCCATAACGCAAAAAAAAAAAAAAAAAAAAAAAAAAAAGAAAGCAGAGAGTGATTAAACAAGTTATACTTATTAACACTGTTTTTAAAAAATGTTAGGCAGTACTTGTTTTCCAAATTCTTTTAAGGAGAGAATAAAATAAACTGAACGTAAATTGCTATAGAAAATGTTTAGCTAGAAATAAGAAATAAAGAAAACAGTGTTGACTTACAGGTTTGTAAAAAACTAAAATCTCAACTAAAGGTGGTATATTTCTGTAACTAAAATCTAGCATCCAGTTGCAGAAAATTCTAAAGTCATCTTTCCTTAGATCGGGGTTTCTTAACTTTGACACTGTTGACAGATAATTTTTGGTTGGAGGCAGAGAGCATCAAGTGCATTGTAGAATATTTAGCACCATCCCTGGCCTCTATCCACTAGATACCTATAAAACTCTCCCAGTTGAGACAACAGAAATGTCCCCAGGTGTTGCCACAGGTCCCCTGTGGGAAGAGGAAGGAAATCACCCCAGCTGAGAATTATTCCTGTAGACCACTGGGCTATCACACATTAGAATGGAAAAGTCAATGTCTAAAACTTTAAAAGTCTTATTTTCCATGCATAGCAGTGCCTCTTTCTTACCATCTTTACTTGGTTACAACATCTAGCTTTGTTTCCTTGTCTTATCCCTCTTTCAGCTGATGTCCTCATCTTATTCTTCAAATTTTACTAGTGAGCTTCATTTCATGTTTCAGTGACTCTTTCCTCCTCCTCTTCTTTTCTCAAATCTCTCACTCCTCTTTCCTCCTCCCACACTCAGCTAATTTGTTTCTCATTCTTGATTTAAAAAGTTACAACAAAAGTTACAATCAGGTGTGGACATTTCACTGCTTTTTTTTTTTTTACGTTGGTATTTTCTGTTGCCTATATAATGAATGTGTTGACCTTGATCCAGGCAGAGGGCAGTCCTTCCAACTAGGTTCTGAATTACAGCTGCCCTCACATTTTTATTGTTCCCTCTTGTCATTCTCTTCTGCATCTTTCATATTTCCCTTTCTAGTAAATTATTCCTAGGAGCATAAAAACCTGTTCCAGTATCTGCCATTTAAAAAAAAAAAACTAAATAAAACCAAAATAAATGTGATTTTACATTTTTTGTGGGATTTACCCAAAATTTATGCTTTCCTTTACAGTAGAACTTCTCAACATACCCATCCATACTTTTCATCTTTTTTAAGATATATCCATATGTACTTTCCATATATTTACTCCTCAGTCCATTGTAAATTGCCCCAATAGCAATGATTTCACTGAAGCTGACCTTATCGGTGGCCATCAATGAATTTCAGGTTTTAAAACCGTAAGGACAGTTCTTTACTTTGAACTTACGTGGCCCTCCACCATTGTCAACACAGTTGCCCACTCCTTTTATCTGAACACCTGTTCTGTTCTTCTCTTTTCCAAATCTCCCCCTTCTGATTTTTCTCCTCCCTGTCTTTGTTCTTTATTTTTATTCTGTCTTCATACTTTATCATTAATTCTTTTTTTCTTCCAATATTTAAAGCCTGGGGCTGCCATTCTGATTTATATTTCATCTTATTTCTTTCAGAGAAGCTTTTATTTTTCTTCATATAATTTATCAGCTTTTGCAATTCATTTTTAGGATTATGAGCCTGCCTTCCTCACAAGATATAAACTCTTTGATGGCTAAGATCATGGTTGTTTTTTCAGACTCCAACACAATTCCTTGCATACCACTGGCCAATAAATGTTTTCTGAATGAGTGAATTAACTAATGGACGAATGTGATCTGAGGTGAAACTCAGCTCCCTACTAAACCTTTACTGATTGAGGATTTCTGCTATTTTTGTTATTTTCTTTATAAAAATAATTTTTCCTGCTCAAGCAAAAGTGGAATGAATTCAGAAAACAATGTGTAAGAGGTGCAAAGAAAAACTTACATACTTCTCAGTGTTGCTCAGGGCTTTATTTGTTCATCCATGTTTAAGAGAATGGATGTAAGAGAACAGAGGAGGAAGTAGAGGAAATTTTATGCTGGGAACTACCTCCTGTATGTTGCTGTGATCAAAATGTTACTGGATAATGGTTATTATACTGGATCATATTTGTATGTTCTGTTCCACATATTATCTTTGCTAGTAATTCCACATTCTCATAGAAAGATATAATATTTTTTATGTTAATCTCAAATTTCCGGCGAGTATTTGTCAAACACATACCACATGTACACACACCTCAACTCTTTTAAAGAGCTTAATAAATGGGACAGAGTTTAAAGTAGGGTTCTATAAAATTCATGGGGAATTTGAAGAGGCTGCCTAATTGCTTACAGTTCTGCCCTTTTCTCTTGCAATTAAAATCAACCAAATATTAAATTTAAGTCACTAAAATTAAATAACCATTTTTTACAGCATGGTCAAGGTGGTGTTTAGTCTACCTTTTCAGTCCAGTTATTTGACTTGACCCCAACGTTCCATACTTTAGTAGTAATGATTGGTTGAGCAGGTGTCCTTGGGATGTGTGGGGTGGGGCAGAGGCAACTCTAGAGCAAGGAGAGACTTAGTCTTAAGACAAACATGAACCCTCTTTCTGCTTTGCCTTCTAATTAACTAATATCACTCTTGATTCTGACTGCTCAGTTTTCAATGTAATTTAGTGATGAGAGATACTTTGTTATTTATAATTATGGTTTCATAATTTACTGGAAAGGTATATTTCTTTTCTAATTGGTACTTTTTGAGTAAAATTGAATCCCCCAATAATGTGAGATCTGAGGACTCTGCATATTCCAGACCCTAGTCATTGGCTGTACTGTGCATCAAAATCTCCTAGGGAGCTTTTTAAAAATAGCAAGGTCCTATTTCCAGTGATTCTGATTTACTTCTCTACAGGATCCACAACACGGTACTATTTTAAAGGGTCCCATGTTAATTTAATGTGTAACTGGAGTGAGAATATTTTACAAGGACTGGTTCAGGGAACACCTTCATCATATTTATCCAAGGCACATCTCCAGATCAGCTGAACCTAAAAGGATAGCATCGTAGATTATTCCTATTCCCACTAAAGCTTGAGAGTCACTGCTTTAGATAGCCTTAGTTAAATTTACCTTAGGTTAGCAGATAATAGTAATAAGGCTGTGCTTCTGATGCATCATAAAGCAGTCCATTTTCTGCCTCATTTATAGTATCTCCAGACCTACAGAAATCAACCCATACAATGTCCACTTCTTTCAGCTCCCTTATATCACTGGAAATCATGGAGGTCAGAGACCACAGGCATTTCTGATAGCAAAATACAGAATTTAAGCATAACCCAAGAAAGCAATAATCAAAGAAAGTACAGAGACAGTAGCAGTAGACTCTATCATTTATTTTAGTTCCTGAGGTAGGCTTGTATGACTATAAATTTTCCTCTTAGAACTACTTTTGCTGCATCCCATAGATTTTGAATTGGGTTTCCATTTTCATTTGTCTCCAAGTATTTTTTAATTTACTCTTTGATTTCTTTATTGACCCACTGGTTGTTTACTAGTATATTGTTTAACTTCCACATGTTTGTGTTTTTGAAATTTTTTCCTTGTAAGTTGATTTCTGTCTCATAGCATTGTGGTCAAAAAAGATGCTTGGCATTATTTCAGTCTTTTAAATGTATTGAGACTTGTTACATGGCCTAGTATGTGATCTGTTCTAGAGAATGTTGCATGTGCACTGGAGAGGAATGTGTATTCTTCTGCTTCTGGGTAGAATTTTCTATACATATCTATTAAGTCTGTCTGCTCTAATGTGTCATTTAAGGCCCATGTTTCCTTATTGATTTTCTGTCTGGATGATCTGTCCATTGCTGTGTGTGAGGTGTTAAAGTCTCCTACCATTATTGTGTTACTGTCATTTTCTCCCTTTGTGTTTGTTAACGTTTGCTTTATATTTAGGTGCTCCTATTTTGGGTGCATATGTATTTACAATTGTTAAATCTCTTTGGATCCATCCCTTTATCATTATGTAATGTCATTCTTTGCTCTTGTTGCAATATTTGTTTTAAAGTCCATTTTGTCTGATATAAATATTACTATTCCAGCTTGTTTTTTATTTCCATTTGCACGGAATACCTTTTTATATCTCTCACTTTCCATCCTCTCATGGGGATGTGGGCCTTGACTGCACCACATCTCCGCTCCTCCTACCCATCTCATTGTGGTTCCTTCTTTATATCTTTAGTTGTGAATAATCTTTTCTGCTAGTTTGCAGGTTGTTGTCATTGATAGTTGCCTTGTTAATAGTTGTAATTTTGGTGTGCCCATGGAGGAGGTGAGCTCAGGGTTTTCTTACTCTGCCATCTTGGCCACTCCCTGTGCTCTCTCAATGAGACGGTATGCATCACCAGCTGGGCTGCTATATAATTTATTTTAATTTAATGAACTGAGTTTAATTTGACTGGCATTATTAACCTCATAGTCCAGAAGTAATTTATACTTCCAGTCCAATTGTGTCACTAGGATGCAGAGCCAAGGAATTTATATGTTTCATGAGGTTGCGCCAATAGGAAGTTACATGCACATCAGAGAGAGTCAGTGTCTAATCTGTAATCTGTCTTCCAGAATGGGAGTAGAGGGTGCTCATATATTTCTTTGCATCAGTTTTTAGGGCAGGGCTTATTCACTCTTTGCCACCCGCCCAGCTACGTTTCTTTACCACACGTCCATTTAAACTAGTGGCGTTTAACCCTGCCTGCCTATTAAAATCACTTGGAAAATTAAAAAAATATATAACTATAGATGCCTGAGATTCATCTCTACATATTCTAATTTAATTATTCCAGTAGGGACATGAGCATCTCTGTGCTGAAATGTTTGATATTGGTTTGGCCAAAAAGTTCATCTGGGCTTTTCTGTAGATGCTATGGAAAAACCCAAACAAACTTTTTGGCCACAATAGATGCTTTTTTCAAGTACAGCCAATATAAAAAACCATGGAGTAAAATATTCTTGTATGATTGAGGAAATTCTTTTGTTTTACAACAAAGGAATATCTGACATCTCATTTCAATGATCTCATTTCAATTATCATAATAAACTGATTCAAATATAGATGCTTATATGGATGAGAAACACTGTATCTTTTTAGAATAAATTTTTAGAACACAGATACAGCTCTTCTCCACATTAGATCTTTCCTTTCCTGGTAACAAGGTAGAGATAAGTGAAATCTGGTTTGAGGGTCACAATTTTCTTTTTAGAACTAAAATTTATTTTTATTCTCCTAATGTGAAGAAAAATCTTAGATTCTAGTGTCAAGTAAACCAATAAAAAAGGCTAGAAAGTGTAAGAAGTATGTAAGAAAATACTAGATGATTCCTGCTCACAATAAGTAACAGTCTATTTAAGGATACCAGATACAGACATAAGATAGTGTAACAGCAAATGATATTTACTACTACAAAATATATATGTGTATGTGTATATATATATATATTATATTATTCTAAAAATTATTTAAACAAGTCCATAGTATTGGCTTCCAAAAGAAGAGAAGAAATGAGACATTGTAGGAATACACAGAATGGAAACAACATTGTAGACTGCACTAGTCTGTGGGTGTTTAATGGATAAGAATTATATTTTTAAAAAAGGAAGGTTATGACCTATTGCCATGTTTTGCGTGTTCTTATTTGGTAGAGGAAGGGAAAGGGAAAGACAGCCGCTGAAAGTGAAGCAGTGTGAAAAACACGTGCAAAAGCTAGACAGTGCCAGGTACACTTGAGGAAAAATGGATGGCTAATTTTCAAAAGGAAAAATATTTTAAAATATTGGTTGGGTTATTTTGAAGTGTGTATTGGAACCAGTTTATAAAAGGCTTTGACATCAGGCAAAGAGGCTGAAATTACCTTCAATTAAAGGGAAATGTGAACGGTTTAAAAAAATTTTTTAATATATAAAGGGAAAAAAACTCCTCGAGCCTCTTTTTGAGCCCATTGGTTATAGTCATTCACATTTCTTTGCACTGATAGGAAGCAAATTGTGGTCCTAGAAACATAAGCCTTCTGAAAATTATATCAAAGCTGAATACCTGGTTTATTGTCAGTCTAAAGGAAATGTTATTATGTTGTATATTTAAAGGTCATAAAATGCTGTCAGTGGAGTTTGTGGTTTTTTTTCCTCAGATGAATGTGATTATGGAAGAAATGTGCAGGCAGATGTTTAATTTAAAATATCCTTCACATTTTAGAGCAAACAACACATGGAACAAGCAGCCGTTTTACTTGATGTGCTGAAGTTGAAAATAGTTCAGAACAGATCTGCTTTGGTTTAGTTTATCGTAGCACAACGCAAACCAGGGTGTTTCAGCAGATTATCGTTAATATGAGGGCATATTGTTAATTTCTTTAACTTTAAAGCTATTTTTTAAGTATCCTACTTTGTTCAGTGATATAACAATGAGAGATACAACCACAGCTAGTGGAATAAAATAAAACTTTTCTAATTAAGAAAGCAATATTTGGGACTTATGAACAAAAAGAGAAGGACATTCTAACCTGGGAAATGTTGGAATCAGAAAATACTGGGTTGGTCAAAAGTTCGTTTGGGTTTCCTGTAACATCTTACAGAAAAACCCGAACGAACTTTTGGGCCAACCCAATATTAAAAAAATAGGATTGATCTCTTTAATTGCTCAGATTTTGTCCAGAGAAGTAAATTGAGCTCAATTAATCCATTCTGTTCCTTTTTTAGCATATTTATGGAAAATCAGGCAATTAAATGATGAAAGAGGGAAAAAATAACTGATGAATGCATTTTATAGTCACATATTTTATTTTTAGATAGAACTGCCAGTGTCATTTTATTGCAATAAAAAGAATTTCATAACAACCAAAGGAAATTTAACATTTAGTTGCATGTTAAAAATAAAATATATTGTTTTCTCCCAATTCAGACCTACTATATTTAGACAACAAGAATGCCAACTATATAAATGAACATTTTGGCAGGGAATTGATGGGTATCATGTACTGGAATATATTTGCATTCATATGTTATTTTTCTTACCCACAATGCCTCTTTGCCCTAAATAAAAAGTTCATGAAAATATAATTTTAAAATTAGAGTTACTTAATTTCAGACATGGAAGGACCCAGAAGGTCAGCCAATATAAGTCTTTTCTAAAGAACCTCTGACAGATGGACACCCAGCCTCTGCTATTATGAACATTTATCACAGTGTTAAAAGGACAGGGTACTGGCTACCTCTCTATGCCACCTGTCTTATTATTCAGCAAACCCTAATTTAGTCATTCCACAAATGTTTCACAAAATAAATACAGGTTCTTTTGTTTGTTTTTTCCCTGTCAAATGGAAAATCAAATTGTTAGGTCAAGGGCTTCCCTGGTGGCGCAGTGGTTAAGAGTCCGCCTGCTGATGCAGGGGACGCGGGTTCGTGCCCCGGTCCGGGAAGATCCCACATGCCGCAGAGCGGCTGGGCCCGTGAGCCATGGCCGCTGAGCCTGTGCGTCGGGAGCCTGTGCTCCGCAACGGGAGAGGCCACAACAGTGAGAGGCCCGCATAACGCAAAAAAAAAAAAAAAATTGTTAAGTCAAGGCAGTTTTATTGCTCTCCCATTTTGTTCTTTCTCTTTCCATTTTTCCCATATATAAACACAACAACAACAGTTATTCTTGGCCGTATCTTAGGGACCTGCATATGCTTCCCTAAGTTACCCAGATATAAAGGATCTCTCCAGAGGTAGCCCCAGTTAGATAGGTTGCCTGTTGTCTGTAAACTTCTGGGAATTTGTGGTATTAAAGTCTTTCTAGGAAGAGGTGAGCCAGTCAATATGAAAGGCTAGCTCTTTACACCTTCAAGAAGTTTTGTCTGTCTTCTCTGTTGCATCCCCACACAAAAAGGCACTTTCCTACCTGGGAAGAAGCCTTCTAAGAGAGAAAGCAGGGACTTCCTTACCAGACAGACGGAAATTCAAATCTGACTCCCATATTTATTTATTTTTGATAATGGACAAGTTATATAACCTTTTTCAACCTCAGCTGTTTTGTGGGGAATAACAAATATGTTCTAAAGAGTAATTGTCCAGTCTGTGGTGATTAGTATTATTATATTTCTGTGCCTGTGTAGAATAAAGTACTGCTTTACCTCAATCACAGCCTAGGATTCTGCATTGAGAAACAAAGAGCTATTACTCTCATATGGGAAAAAGACTATGAACTGGGCCATGAATTTGGGCTTAACTAAAACTTGCTCGCATGCATACATTAATTTCCCTTCATATCACTTATTATTTATAAAAGTACTTCATGTTAATTTTACAAAATTCAAATAAATACCCATGAAAACATAAAAGTCTATGAAATACATATTTTTAAAGGAATAATTTATATATCATTACTATCTTTGTGATATATATGGGTGTGTGTATATATATATATATATATATATATATACACACACACATATACACATCTATCTCTTTGGTCCTATGTAAAAAAAAAATTTTTTTTCTTTTGTATCACAGATGGATTCAGATTTCACAGAAATACACAGATACAAAACAAAACAAAAACTAAAAAAAAATTTTTAGTGACTCTTTTTGTAGGTTCTATAGAGGCAAGAGGACTGAGATATGACAGTTCAGTAACTTCTAGTTGGCCCAAAATGAACTGCAGTGTTTAAACAATGTTTTTGAAAATAGGTAATTCATTTACATCAAAATGATTTATTATACCACTCTAGAAAGTGTTAAGCAAAGTTCTAAGATTAGTCAGTTGATTTTTAGAAGTCAGAAAAGAAATTTTAGATGGTCATAAATTAGTTGATTTCTAATGTTCCTATAACTTTCTAATTTTCTTATAGTTATATTCTAAAATATTCTTTTTTAAAATTTGCATAGACTTTAAAATAATTTCTTTTGGGCCCTCATTCAGGATTTTTTTAATATCATTTTAACTGAAAAAGTTGAGTAACAGAAAAGATATATATTTCAAAAATAATAAGAAATGTTCTCGTTAGTATCCTATCAAATGCATAACATAAATTTCTCTAATTCAGCGAACAATTTTCACAGGTGTTTGGTGTTTTAATTTTATGCTTATAAGTTTAAAAAAAAGACTATCAGGCAAGATGAAATTCCTTTCCAAGAAAATGTGACATTTGAGTATTATGAAAGGTTATATATATCATGCAGTTTCTCATGTAGAGAGTCTGTTAAGTAACCCCACATGGAATTTTAAAATAGAAATACACCAAATTATTAAAATAACTTATACAGATAAAATGCTAGGATCAAAGACAATATACCAAGTATAATTTTTAGTCAGCCTTTATTTACTACTGTCCATAATTGCATTTCTATTATAGACAAAATTTAAAAAACAAGATTCATATACATAAATTATAAAATATTACGACTGGTAACAGCCTCAGAAATTTCCCCTTTTTTTTTCTTCTGATTTTTAGACAAAGTGCCAGAATAATTGGAGACAGACCCTTAGAGTATAAAAGCTGTGTTCTGTATATTGTGGTATTCCAATCACAATGGTCTCCATCCTACAGTGGATGCTAAATATACTTTGACTGAATTTTCAGTAATAAGTAGCTGCCCTGCCTAAGATCATGTAGGAAACCACAGCAATGCAGAATTCAGGGCCATTCTGGGCCTCTGACCTCTAGGCTACATCTGTCCATGACAACACATTGCCTGTATTTGGTGGACTTTCTCAAGAGTTAGAGTTTGGGGCACAATTGAAGCAAAAATACACATTTGGGGAAAGGCTTTTAATTCTCCCACTTTTGATATCAGCCACACATTGAAATGTTCATACTGTTAATTCAGTTATACAAATTCATCTGTCGACGTATTTCCTCTGTTCTATGTGTCTAGACAAGATAAATAACAATAATGGAGAACTTTAGGTCTACATTAAGGCTCTTTGTTGCCCTGACTCAGCTATTAACTATGAGATGTCAATCAGATTCCCAGAGTTCTGCCTCTGCATCTGTTAATATGGTATGATGGGATAACTAAAGTTTATAACATGGAAAAACAGGAGTTTTTAGTTCTTACTTTCCTATTTATCAGTTACAAGATCTTTGACAATTACTCCTCTGAAATTTTTTTCTTCACTTACAAAATTAAAATTACAATAATAACAAATATAGTAAATTTCTACCCATCCTTCACAAGTCAATTCAGTTGTCACTACTCTGTGCATCATTTCACCCACCACCCAGGCAAATGTAAGCATCCATGCATGCGTTTATAAAGCACTTACATATTGTCTTACAATTATTTATTTGCCTTTTTTCTCCATTATATAGTGAATTTCTAGAATTGAAAAGTTATTTTGTTTTTCTCTGTATCCCGGTAATACTACAACATACAGTATATGGTAAGAACTCCATAATTGTTGACCGATGAATGGATTAATGAATCCTCTTCCATTTATTCCACATTTAGTAAATATTTACTTCATGCCTATGATATTCTAGATTTTAGTGTCATAATGTTAATTAACTAAAGCAATGGGTTAATTTGTACCAAGACTTAAGCCATAATGTCTCTAAATTGGTTTACAAGATCATCATTAATATGAATTATTTTATTAGGACAAAGAATAAGAGACACAATAGGTATGTTTTCTATAAGGTTTCCACTTATCATTATACGACCGGTGTTCTACAACTAATGCATTCATTGTGATTAAGAGGTAAATTGTCCCTCTAATTGAAGTTCTCATTTTCATGGGTCAGTGTAATCACTTACGTCCCATAATAATACATAGTTTTGTTTTTTACTTAATGTATGACCATCCTATTTAAGTCAAGAGATGTATGGCAAAAAGGCCTATAATATATAATAAATTGTAAAGTATAAAACTACTTTTCTTGAACATAATTGAAGCACTTAGTGCAATCAGCATGTTGATTATAGCACCAAACATTAGCAGAAAGAACTTAAATAAAATAAAGAAGAAAAGTTGTTGATGCATATCCATGGAAAATTTTTACAACTTTGTAGAGCTTGCCTCTCCTGTTCACTGTAAATTGTTTATATATGTGAATAGAAAAAAACCCTCAAAATATAAACTTTGAAGTATTAAAAGCAGCTGTCTCTGGTGTGATTTTGGATGACTTTTACACTTTTTCTCGAGTGCTTTCTTACGCCATGATTTATTTTCACAAAAAAATTGCGTTATTTATCTAGTAAGATAAAACAAGTTATTCTCTTTTAGAAAAATAGTTAAAACCTTATGAGAATGATGCAAAAATGAAAATTAAAGATTAGTGAACCAGCATAAGGAATTCAGAAAGATTTTACTTATAAAATTTTCATAATTAAAAATATATATTATTTACAATTAAGCTTGAAACAATATAAAATCAGTTATTAAAATCATCCTTGAAATTATGTCCTTATGGTCATTACTCAAGGCCTTGAAGTCTCTAAGCCAGTGATATTTAACACCTTTCAGGACAGATCAAGGTCTGAGCAGGAATTTCTCAGATTTCGCCAGATAACTTTATTGTTTTAGCAGAATTTGGCTCTTTGTAATTTCTTCTGCTCACAATCAGTACTCCCTCCACCATCTGCAAGCCTTCATCCAGCTGATCCTAAATGTACTAAAAGACTTCCTTCCCCTTAATTGCTGCCCAGTGTTCTTTCCTTTGAAATTGTAGATCAGTCCCGTTTCCTTGATTTAATACCACTAATTTTCTAAACCTCCCATTTAATTCTTTATTCATCACATTTAGCACACTTGGATTTCTGTAAACATATTTATTTGGATTTTATATTTATCAGCCTTAGCCTCATTGAAGAGGCTGACCTTTGAGTCAGACCAAATCCTACTTTCACTTTTTATTCAAAGAGGGACCATAAATATGGTTTATGATTATGTAAACCTCAAAATCCTTTTTTAAAAAAAAGTGAATAGAGTTAGTGCAGGATTAAGTAAGTGCCATGCGATAAGTTATAAAAGAGAGTAGGTTGTGAATATAGGATATCTGTTGTTATTTTAAGATCCTAGTATGATTTTTGTTCAAGGCCAACTTTATTCCCAAATACCTGCTGGATATTTCTATCTGTTGTTTGTTCAAAACCAAAATAGGTTTTATTCGAAACATTCTCGACCTTATTCTTTTGTCATCAGACTAAAAAAATAGTGATATCAGAGTATTTTACCCTTCTTCAATCAGCTTTTTGGTTCTTGTTACAGAATCTGTCTGGCATATACAATTTATGACATTTTGACCTGCTTTGTTGTGATGACTTGTTATTTAAAACCCTTGACTTCAAAGGTGTTTCATTTTAAATTATATTTTCATGGTATTTTCCATCTCAAAAACCTCCAGAGTCTATCCTTAGCTTATGTTTGGACTCTAAGTCCAAGCTGTTTGTTCTCAGCTTCCATTCCCTTGGCAGACTGAATACCTGCTTGATCTTCATTACAGCCTCAGTCCTCTCCGCCAGCTCTGAGACCCCTCCTCCCTCATCATAGCCTTGCCCATCATTCCCCCACCTCAAACCACTTCCCCACAAGTTTGTATTTGTCCCAAGTCCACCATTTCTCAAGCTAAAGTATTATCTTTTCCATGAAGACTTATTAGGGTGCACTTGACCTTAAGCAATCTTTCCTTGCTCTGAACTCCTGAAGCCCTAACTGCCATCACCAGGTTCAGGACATTACTTTTTACCATGTGCGGAGTCTTGGTCTCTTTCTTTCCCCCAACCCTATTCTCTTCTCCAAGGCAGGCCGCTAAATGTACTTTATATACCAATATCTTACCCACTGCCTCTGTCACAATAACTGGGCAGGATAGATGGTCAATTGATCTTCAAACTTTCCAGTTCATGTAATGTATGAGGTTGAAGAAATTTTAGAATACATCCAGCACTATTTTATGACTCAGGACACTGAGAGTTTTACGTATTCAAAACATAGAGTTACTTGGTAGCATAAATGGTAGCAGAACTCCAATCTTATTTTTAAATTTATATCTGCCAACTACATACTTCATATTCCTTATAGATGCATAATAAATACTTGTTGAGTAAATAATTTGCCAATCTTTAGATTAAGATGCCTTAATTTTAATATTTTAGTGCAAAGGAAGTATCTTATTTCTCTCAAATTGTTAAACATATACACATGTACTTCACCACGTTTTCTGAAATTATATTTGTGATGTTATAATTTATTTTGGTTCTTATAGTTCTTCCAACATACTGGATACACTGCCACCTCCGGATGTTTGCACTTGCTGATACTCTACTTGTAATGCTCTTCCCCCAAAAAACTCCTTTAGTTGATATTCAGATATTACCCTCTCATGCAGCCTTCTATGACCCCTCTATTTAAAGTTCATCTCTTCTCCCCAGTGTGTACTATCCCTGTCCCTAGCTTTATTTTTCCTCATAAAATTAATACCATGTGCTATGCCATATCAAATTTATTTGCTTATTATTTGTTTCTCCTATCTAGATTATAAGTTCTGGGAGGACAAAGGTACTTTTGTTGAATTTACTATTATATCCTCAATGCACATGTATGTTAAATGACACAGTACCAAGAGAGATACGTAGGCCATATACATCATATACTTTTATGCTTATACACATATTTTGTTCTTTAAATAGAAAAATAAACAATTTTCCTAATTTTAGGAAATTACCTCTGACTTTTAAGATCTTCCATTGTCATATTTGCTGGCCCACATATTAAGTAAAAGACCACCAAATATGACAGGGAGAATAAAGGTATGGAGATGCTGAACCCACTTAATTAAAAATTGAGCCTTATGATTTTGTCTGTCTAGGTGTGAAAGTTTGAGTTGAACTTGATTTATTAAAAAGGCATTTTCTTTAAAAACCTGTGGAAAAGTCTTTTAACTGAAAACTCAAACTCAAGTTGGTAGCAGTTTGTCCTATGACTTACTGCGAAGTTAGTTTTTAAGGAGAAAAAATCAAAATGTTCTTACAGTGCATTTAAATTCCAAATCCCTGTAAGCAAATTAAACTCTAAAAATAATTAATCTTTTAATTTTGAAACAAAACTTAGGGAGACAGTGAATTGGTCATGTGGTCAATCCCTTCACATTTGGATAATTCCCCCCAGCTCTGTATAACATACCATATGCTTGAATGTGTTTCACAGATATTTTATAATTCTCCTGGTAGTGACAAATATTTTATTGATATATTCAGGAGACCTCTAGAAGAAATTCTCTCAAACTGAGAGGTGGGGAAGCATGTGCTTTCTGTACTCTCCAAATCCTATAGTGAGGCAATCCAAAAATGTCGTTTTTCTGAGCAAGTTCGGCACTTGTATTTATGGAGGAAATTGTCTTCTTGGTTGTAGAAATAAATAGTTGGCATAAGAATTGAAGTATTCACATTTAAAAAAATATGATGCTTCCTTCATATTTCAGCCTCTCAGATTAAATTAGAACAATTTAATAATTTCCTTTTGGAATAGCCCTGTTTGTAAATGTATTATTCAGGAACTTTTAATTTAACTTCTGAAATTCTGTTCCCCTGGTGGTTTTGATGATTATGTATATGTCAATTTAATGAAATTGATTAAAAACTTCTGACCCCTTCTAAGGTAGAGACCTTCTATTCTCCAAAAAGGAGCCCAACTTCACCCATTGCCTTGGTATAAACTATTCTAAACATACTTACATATCCTTATTGTATATTTGAACTATACAGATACAGAGGTCTACTTCTAACCAACATTATTTTACTACTGTTTAGTACTTTGACTTATTGTTTCTTCACATATTGGTGTCCTCAGGAATACATTAGGTAGTCCTAAATTTATTACTCAGAAAGTTTAATTCCATAATTAAGGACATTATTTTTGACATATATTTTGACATATATTTGAAGTTATTTAGTATGCTGTGAGTTAAATTCTGAGATCTTAAGTGACTTTTTTTTTTGTCCTTTGATTTCAGAAGCTGAGTAAAAATTTCTGTTTTATGATAACATTCTTGAGATATAATTCATATAATTCACATACCCTATAATTCACCTTTATAAAGTATATAATTCTTTGATTTTTAGTACATTTACAGAGATGTACAATTGTTACCACTATCTAATTTTAGAACAGTAACATCATCCCTGAGCTCATTAGCATCACTTCCAATTCTCCTGTCCTCCAAGCTTTGGAAGTTGCTCATGTACTTTCTGTCCCTGAGGATTTCTCTACTATGGACATTTATGTAAATGGAATCATACAATATGTGATATTTCATGAGTGTTTTTTTTCAATTAATGTTTTTAAGGTTCATCATGTTGTAGTATCCATTCATGTATCAGTGACTCATTCCTTTTAATGTTGAATAGTAATCCATTGTATGGATAAACCATATTTTGTTTTTCCATTCATCACTTGGCAGGCAGTTAGGTTGTTTCAAAATTTTGACTATTATGAATAATGCTGCTATGAACAATATTTATGGACTCATATTTGTGTGGGCATGTTTTCATTTATCTTGGGTATATATCTAGGAATGGGATTTCTGTATCAAATGGTAACTCTATGTTTAACATATTGAGGAACTGCCAAACTGTTTCCAAAGAGGCTGCACCATTTTGCAATCACACCAGCCATGTATGGGTTCAAATTTCTGCACATCCTCACTAACATTTGTTACTGTCTGTATTTTGTATTATAGCAATTCTAATAATATATAAAATATGTTTATTATTTTGACTGTAGGGAAGGTTTCATGGGTGTATACATATATCAAAACTTATCAAAATGTACACATTAAATATGTGCAGTTTATTGTATGTTACACCTAGTAAGTTGTTAACTGAGGAAGAAATTAAATCATTCAGGTCAACAAAAACTGAGAGAATTACTTGCTGGCAGATCTGCCCTACAAGAAATACTTAAAAGAGTCCTTCAGGCTGAAACGAAAGGACACAAATCAATAACTCAAATACACACAAAATAATATAAAGAACCCTAGTAAAGGTAATTTCAAACTTAAGTATACCAGACAGCATAAAAACATGTTGTTTTCAAGTCAGTTATTCTCTTACATAGCTAGAAATACATATAAAACTTAGAGGCTCACAATACATGAAGTAAAACACAGAATTGAAGGAAGATGAACACAATTCAACAATAATAGTTGCAGGCTAAAATACCTCACTTTCAGTAATGAATATAACAGCTAGACAGAATGGCAGGGAAATGTAAGACTTGGACAACACCATAAACCAAGTAGACCTAATCGACATCAACGGAATAATCCACCCAGTGACTTCAGAATACACAGTCTTTTCAAGTTAAAATGGGACATTCTCCAGGATACACTGTATGCAGACTCAAAACAGTAAAAAGGATTGAATTCACAAAAATGTATGTTCTTAAATCATAATGAAATGAAATTAGAAATCAATAACAGGAAGAAATTTGGGAAATTAAAAAAATATTTGGAAGTTAACACACTCCTAAATATCCAATGAGTCAAAGAAGAAATTACAAGAGAATTAATATATTGAGATAATTGGAAATGAAAGCACAATATACCACATTTATGTGATAGAGATGTAGCAGTGTTAGGAGGGAACACTACAGCTGTAAAAAGCCTGTATTAAAGTTGATTGATCTCATATTGGTAACCTAACTTTTCACCTTAAGAAACTTGAGAAAGAGCAAATTAACCCAAAGCAAGAAGTTAGAAAATGATAATGATTAGAGCAAATATAAATAAAATATAGATAGAATAATATATTTAGAAATTGAGCAAAACCAAAAGTTGATTCCCCAAAAAGACCAACAAAATTTACAGTCTTTAGGTAGACTCACCAATATAGATTACTAAAATCAACAATGAAAGAGAACATTAATACTGCCCTTATAGAAATATAAAGGATTAGGAAAGAATACTATGAGCAATTATATACCAAAAATTATGCAACTTAGATAAAATGGACAAATTCCGAGGAAAGGATAAACTACCAAAACAGACTCAAGAAACAGAAAATCAGAATAGACATATCACAGAGAGATTAAAAAAGGTCATCAATTTTTTTTTTCCACAAAAATAAACCCAGGTCTAGGTAGCTTTACTGGTGACTTTCACCAAATGTTTAAGGAAAAATTAACACCAATACTTCACTAACTCTTCCAAAAAATAGAGAATTGTATGCTTTCCTACTCATTCTATGTGGTCAGTATTACCCTGATACCAAAATCAGACATCACTAGAAAACTACAGACCAAAGCCCATTATAAACATAGAAGCAATAATCTTCAACAAAATACTAAGAAATTAAATTCAGCAACATATAAAAAGGATTATACCCCATGACTAAGTGTGATTTATCCCAGGAATGCAAAGTTATTTTCACATAGTCAATATAATACAACATGTATACGTATAACTGATTCACTTTGCTGTACAGTATAAACTAACACAATATTGTAAAGCAGCTATACTCCAATGAAAAAAAAAGGAGAAATCAATGTAACAGAAAACAGGCAATCAACAGAGAAAATCAACAAAATCAAAAGCTGGTTCTCTGAAAAGATCAATAAATTCAATAAAACTCTTTCAGGCTAATCAAGAGGACAGAATTGGGGACAGGGAGAGAAAGCCACAAATTACTAGTGTCAGAAATGAAAGAAGGTCATCAGCCATGATCCCATGGGCATTAAAGGATAATAAAGGAATATAATAAAAAACACTATGGCCTCAAATCTGATAACTTTAATGAAACATACAAATTTCTTGAAAGACGCTAACAAAACTCACAGAAGGAGAAAAAGTTCATCTGAATAGGCCCATAAATTTTATAGATGTTGAATCAATAATAAACAATCTTCCTAAAAAGAAAGCAAAAGGCACATATGGTTTTATTGGTGAAATTTTATTTTATTTTGCTAAGAATACCTAACATGAGACCTACTTTCTAAACAGATTTTTAAGTTTACCATATAGTATTATTACCTATAGATACAGTGTTGTACAGCAGATCTGTAGAAGTTGCTCATTTTTCATAACTAAAATTGTATACCTGTTGATTAGAGGCACCCCATTTCCCCTTCCAGTTCTGGGCTAACACCATTCTACTCTTTGCTTCTATGGGTTGACTATTTTAAATGCTTCATGTAAATGGAATCGTGCAGTATTTATTTTTTTGTGACTGGCTTATTTCATTTAGGATAATACCTTCAAAGTTTCATTCATGTTGTCACAGATGGCAAGATTTCCTTCTTTTCAAAGGCTAATCTTCTATTGTATGTATTTAGCACATTTTTTCCAATCATCCATTATAGATATTTAGGTAATTTTTATAGCTTGGTTATTGTGAAGAGTGATGTAATGAACATGAGAGTGCCAATATCTCTTTGAGATCCTGATTTCAGTTCTTTTGTAAAAATATCCAAAGGTGAGATTGCTTGATCATATGGTATTTTATTTTTAACTTTTTGATAACTCTCCATGCTATTTTCCATTGAAGCTTAACAATTTTGCACTCCCACCAATAGTGTACAAGGGCTCCAATTTTTCCGTTTCCTCAGTAACACTTGTTATCTTTCACTTAGAGGATAAAAGCCTTCCTAACAGGTATGTGATGATGTCTCCTTATGGTTTTGATTTGTATTTTCCTGATGATTAGTGATATTGAACATCTTTTCATATACTTGTTAACCATACCCTTGTTGATCATTTGTACAATTAACATCTTACTTGAAACCAATTTAGTTCAAATTACTTCAACTTAATTTCAGTAATATACAAAAACGTTGCTCCAATATAGATCAGTTTTCTCCTATTCCCTGTGCTATTAATGTTAAGCAAAATACATCTTTATACATCACAATGCCATCAACGTAATTTTAAAATTAATCTTTTATTCAATTGCTTTTTAAATTATATGGAAGAAAAGATTTTTAAAAAACTACATTTATACTGTGTTTTATACTTACCTTTGTGGTTAACTTTACCAGTGCTCTTCATTTCTTCAGATGGATTTGAGATCCTATTTACTGTCCTTTCATTTCAGCCTGAAGGAAGGACCCCCATTAGTATTTTTCAAATGGCAAGTCTGCTAGCAGAGAATTCTGTCAGTTTTTGCTTATCTGAGACTGTCTTAATGTCTTCCCGTTTTTTAAGTACATCTTTGCTATAGAATTCTTGGCTGACATACTTTTCTGTGAACCCTTTGAATATGTCATCCCACTGTCTTTTGGCCTCCATAAGTTTTGATGAGATATCAGATAATAATATTATTGGGGAAACACTTGTATATGATGAATCACTTCTCTCTTGCTTCTTTCAAGCTTCTCTGTCTTATGCTTTTGCTAGTTTGACTATGATGTATTTAGGTGTTGATCTCATTGAATGTATTCTACTTGGATTTTGATGAGTTCCTTGTATATGCAAATTAATGTTTCTCATCAGTGTTTGGAAGTCTCTTTTTCTTTTTCTCAGGCTGGATAATCTCTATTGTCCTATATTTCTATGTTCAAATTTGCTGATTTTTTTCTACTACCGGCTCAAATACATAGTTGAGCTCAGATAGTATATATATTTATATATATATATATATATATATGTATATATATATATATATATTTTTTTTTTTTTTTTTTTTTTGGCGGTACGCGGGCCTCTCACTGTTGTGGCCTCTCCCGTTGCGGAGCACAGGCTCCGGACGCGCAGGCTCAGTGGCCATGGCTCACAGGCCCAGCCACTCCGCGGCATGTGGGATCCTCCCGGACTGGGGCACGAACCCGTGTCCCCTGCATCAGCAGGTGGGCTCTCAACCACTGCGCCACCAGGGAAACCCCTAGATAGTATATTTTTAATAACAGTTATTGTAATTTTCAACTCAAGAACTTCTGTTTGGTCTTTTTTTTTTTTTTGGTAATTTCTATCTTTTTAATCATATTATCTATTTGAAGAGAGTTCATTTTCCCATTTTTTAAAACTTTTTAGACATGATTTTTTCAATTTCTTTGAACAAACTTATGAGCTGACTTCAATTCCTTGTCTAGTAAATCCAGTCTCTAGGCTTCCTCAGTGACAATTTCTATTGACTAATTTTTTTTCCCCATGGGTATGAGACATACTTTTCTGTTTCTTTGTACTTCTCACAATTTTTGGAGGGTTAAATACTGGACCTCTAAAAGAACATAATGTAATAAATCTGGAAATCAGATTATCCACTTCCTTCCTATAATATTTTGTTTATGTTGTTGCTGTTTGTTTGCTTATTGACTTTCCTGAAATAATTCTGTAAAGTCTGTGTTCTTTGTTGTATGTGGCCAACTGATATCTCTGCACATTTAGCTTAGTAGTCATCTAATGATTGGACATATATACTGTTTAATTCTTTGTACCAGTAAATTTGGCCTTTGTCACAGAAGTCTATGTTTTTGGGGCATGCTTTCAACACTGTTATGGTTTACAACCCTTCCTTTACCTTCATTTCTTACTTGTGAAGAGCCTCAAAGTCAACAGAAGATGAGAGATTAGGGTCTTCTGATGACTTTTTTGGACATGTGCACACCTCTGTACTTTTTTGTGCCCTTCTGGATCTCTAGGTATATGTCAAAGCTTTTCAAAGCCCCCCTTGGACATTTCATTCTCCAGACCATACTTTAAAATCTTTTTTGTTAATCTCTTGTTATCCCAAGTGCTTTCACTTTCTCAGACATCAGTATTCTTAAACAATTTTCTCTGATTTTTTTTTCACCCTGAATATAATGCTTTTCTTGCAGAGTGAGCTCTGAGTCAAGTGAAATAAAGACAAACTCTGAGAATAGAGTTTTTCTAGGGAGCTGCCATATATGTCACATAATGAAAATTTTTCTGGGTAGGCACTTTTTGGAGAGTTGCAAACACGTTATGTTCCCTCTAGGCTAAGGGAAAAACTGTTCATCTTCTAGTATTCATAGATAACAATGGTTGCATTGCTGCTGATCTTCAAGGCTACTATGGAGCTAGGAAGAGAGTATTGGAAATACCACCAAGCTTTGTTATTTCTGAGGTTCAGCTGTTTTCCTTGAATAAACACTCCTTGGATTATTGTAAGACTTTGGTTAATTTCTAGAGTTTGAAAAAATTGGTGTAGACAATGCTTGCCAGTATTCTTGTTGCTTTGATGCAGAAGCAAATTTTTGGAGGTGCTTACTTCATCATTTGGAAAGTGCTTCTAAAATATTTTTTATACTTAAACAAAATCCTTCAACTGATACATCCTTCAGTTCAGTTGTAGACACAAATGCTGTATTTTCTGAGTGATTCCTGAAATATATTTTGTTTCACTTTTAAGGCAATTTATTCCATACCATTATATGCCATAATGACATCTGTTGTAGTAAAGTCAGACAGGACAAGACATAAATCATTGTTATTTCCTGGATTCCATGCTGTAACTTAGAGATATCAACAGTGCTTCATTGGTTAAAATATTTCAGTTCTCCAAAAATAAGGGAGGCTGCTAATGTTAAACACCTGTCTACATTTTCTCTTAGAATGACAAATTATTTTTTTAAGTGCCCCAAAGTGGAAAGCACTTCCTTTTAAAGATGGCATTGTGAAAATAAAATGAGAGCCATATTTCTATGCCACAATTAATAGCATCACAGGAAAATGCATGTGTATGTTTGTAGAAGGAAGAAACAGAAGAGCACACATTGAGACATGAGAACATCCTGTGCCCCATTAGCATTCAGATTTGGTGCCAGAAAAGCCACTTTCATCATTTGTGACAACTGTATACCACACATATCACCTGGACTGTCTCACACTGAATTGTTTCATAGCCATCTTAGAAACATTCTGAATATTTACCCAGAGAAACAAAATCCATTTTATCAATTCTGTCTCCTAATTACTTTCACCCTTAATAAATGGTGCAGAAAAATGTCCTAAGGCTATGAATCTGTAAGTACTAGATGCAGTAGTAATTCTGTATAATCTAATGTACTGGGCAGAGACTGCATTAAGAAATTGAAACGAGATTAGGGCACAAATTGGAGGGCTTTATATCCACGTCTATCTGCATAATAATCAAATATTCTACTCATGAACTTCAAGGAACTTCTAGGAATGAAGAAACTGACAGTGACTCATATCTTCAGAAATTTAGTTGCTTTGGAATAAGTATAATAAAATGATTAAAGCAGAGGATGAAGAGAGGGCCTGAAAAAAGGGACTTTCACCCTAAATGACTTTTAGCAAGTCCGCATTATTTTTTATCTTGTGCTGATATCTAGAAGAATAAAAGCAGTTTGGGTGTAGAGAAAATTTTAGTTTAATGTAACTGACTTCAATGCAGTGAAAATTGCACCAAAATGATGCTAAAAAGGCAGGAGAAAAATGAAGATTGCTCAACAAATATTTAGCAAACACCTATCATGTACAAGGTGAAGGACTGTGACATTATTCCAATCTTTGAAGAATTTAGAGGTTAGTAGAACATAGGAGTCCTTGCCACTCCAGAGCAGTGCTTGACTTGAGGATGCTTTGCTTATACAATGATCATATGTGTGACCCATTGGTCATTATTTTCTCCTTCTTCCCTGAATGCTCCATCTGAGATTTGCTCTCTCTCCATTTGTTCATTGTCTAGGAATGATTATAAACTACTTTAAAATACATGAATTAGTATGAATCCCAAATATTTAAAAACATCAACAAAAGTACAGAATAAAAACCAAATTATCGAATGTATTGAGTCATTAGTGATACATTTGATAAAGCAATTTGAGTAAAACTGTGAAAGTAGATATTAAATTGCAATCAGTTAAGAAGAATGTGAATATAAAAACAGTATAGAAAAAATGTAAACATGACTATTTCAAAGTTTGACTAAATGAAAAATAATATGACACCTTAAATAAGTAAAGGGGTCAATGAAAGACAACCTAGGCTGTCCAAACTCTAAAGATCATAGCAATGTGCCAGACACAAAAGAAGTCTTTAAGAAATGGGCGATGTGTTTGTTACTATTGGCTATTATGAGTTAAAAGGCAAGAAGTATTTTAGGTTGCTTCATAGTAGAGAATTAGGTCAATAAGTGGTTGTCATATAAAAGCATACTTGAATCCATTCTATTACAAAAGTAAACAATTCAAATTATTAAATGAAACACAATGTGGCATTGTGGAAAGAATGTTAGCTTCAGAAGAGGATGAGTTGGGCCCAGGATCAGGCCATCATGACAACATTTTACTAACTTCAACATAACTTTGACTGAGTAATCAAAGTCCCTTCCTGGGCCTAGAAAATCAGTTATAACCCATGTGAAATCTCTCAGAAAACTTACTGTCATGTAGTAGGCAATTGATAACTGTAGGCAATTGACATTTTGCTTCTTGCAAATTAGAGAGGTCTTTACTGGAGCTGCCCAAGTTGAGATGAGTTGTTATACATGTTGGAGAAGTTGGATGACTTAATGTGTGCTTCAAACTTTAACATATCTTCTGACCCTTTGATGAAGTGTCTAGCGTCTTTAAGGTTCTCACACTGGCAAAAGTTAGTGAGAGTTGAGATTAGAACTGAGAAATATTGATTCCAAATGTATGCTCCTTTCAGGTCATATCTAGGCTGTACAAAAAGATATCATTCAGAGAAGAAGTGGCTTCTTTCAACAACAATATTACAGTAGAGTAATTATTAACAAATGTAAAGTCAATCACTAGAGAGGATGTTTTTGTTAACTCAAACTGCCCCTTTCCTCTTGTTTAGGCACAGGTTTCTGAAATTCAACATGGAAAAAAATCCCCAGTTATTAATTATTTTTTAATCACATATTTCTTTTCTTGGGAAAAGAGTCAGTGCATATTATGTAATCATTTCTAAAGCTTATTGGTTTCTCTAATTATCTGAGCCATTGATTAGTTTGAAAATATAGGTTTATTAAATTAAGAATTTGAAACAAAACATTTTTAAAAGGAGCAGGATTGAAAGGTGCTTGTTTTGTTCCCACTTTCCTTCTACTGTGCACATACACACACGTACAAGACCGTTAAATTTGATATTAAGGTTTTATGCAGTTTTCCAAACTTTGCAAGTTAGAAAGCTGGATGGTTACAATAATCCTTAGATACTTGGTGGTCTCTAGGTCCTTTTGTTATTGAGTATAATAAGATATCTTTATCCTCAGGATGAGGCCTCATGTCAAATGGCTTTGAAGCATTATCAACTGTTTGGGGATTTTTTTTGAATCTTATCTGAAAAGTAGATTTAGAGGTTTCACCTAGTAAACTCAAATATGAAATTACACTTATTGTTCAGGGAAAGATTTTTAAAAATGCAAATACCTCACAGTAGTGGATCATTCTAAAAATGCTCTTCTCTGCTGTGTTTGAATCCCTCTGCAGGAGCAGCTTTTAGCTTTTGGGCTTTGATTCTTGCCCTTCAGACAGGATTGAAAAATATATATGTGTGTGTGTGTGTGTGTGTGTGTGTGTGTGTGTGTGTGTATATATAATTTTAAAATGCAGAGATTTTTTTTTGTGACGTTAAGGACTGCAAGCTAATTTGGAGTTAGAAGTGATGCCTGAAACATGGTTAAGGAAGTATCAATAGAGGGACCATGTTAAGTAATAATTATTCCAAGAATTTTCCTGGAAAACCTGGTAGAAATAAGACCGTAAAGATGACATGGAGTTTAAAGAGGATTTTTGTTTTGTTTTGTTTTTAGAAGTGCTATGGGAAAGACAAGACTACATTTAAATAGGGATGGAAAGTATTCTATATAAAGAGAAAAGTTTAAGATTGGATGAAGAAAGTCAATAATTAATGGTGCAAGATTCCTGAGAAGATGGGAAGAGAAGAAATATTGATCATACACCACAGAGTTATTTATTGAGAAGTGGCAGGGAGACTTTTGCTTAAAAATACAGGAGAAGGAGAAGATTGGTGCAGATGCAGGCAAACTTGGAGATTGGGGTAGGGATTTGAGGAAAAAGCCAAGTCGATGGCTCTGTTTTCTCTGTGAGTTGTGAAGTAAGGCCATTGTATTGAGATTGACGGAATAGAGGGGAGTGTGAAGGTTTGAGGAGAGTGGCAAAGATATGCGATAGTTGATAAGGCCTACGAAAGATCCAGATGTCTAGAAAAGCCTAGAAGGATGGCCTGGCAGCTTTAAGGATTCACTTGTGGTTGGTGATCATGAATTTATAGTGAAAACAATCTGTCCCATTGTAATTTCTCCTCCAGCACGCAGTTTGGTATTGTGAGATGATGCTTTGCTGGGTGGACACAAGTGTCAGAGTGTTAAGGGTGTATGCAAGAGAGTGACAATGGTGATGGACCATGAAATGTGATAAATGAGGAAGGAAGTAAAGCCAGGAACAGGCTACATGGTTCAGTGTAACTGGGGGCTAAAATAAATTCAAGGCCTTAATGAGTTTTTAATTATTTTGCATGTAAAGGATTGGAAGCTATGATCAGTGAGAGGGATATGAGAGTTGTTGATTTCAGGTGTAGAGTCAGAATGTGACAAGTTTTGAGTGAAAAAGAGTGGATAAGGATGTCATTAAAGATGAACAGACAAAATTGTTGACAGAGAGGGCTTTATAAAATTAAAGTCCCCTAGGATAATGGAAGAGGTTAATAAAGAAGATGTTAAGCCAGATACAATAGAAAAGAAAGTGGATAACCAGAAAATCAATATGGGAATGAATTTAAAAGAGAAGGAGGTAGTGTAACTGTATAGTTTATGCTGTGAAGGAGGAACAGATTTTTTTGTATGTTTATTTTTAATATAGAAAACAATTTTCTGGATGCCATATTTGGGAGTGAGCAAGGCCCCAACCTCATCACCTGATCACAGATATATGAAATAAATGGGTACATTTGAAACATGAAGGGCAAATTTATACCGTGCTAGTTCTAGAAGGAAGATGGTACTTTAAGATGGTAATTGGTGTGGGGCAGATCAATGCAGAGCCACTCACATAAAATATCTCCTTCATTATACCCCTCTAACTGTGACCATTATATTTATCATTTATTGAATGCTAATTGTGCACCAGACATATTGCAGATATCATTTTATTCTCACAGTAGGATTTGCAGGTGATTATTTTTATTTCACACTTATAGAGAAGGAAGCTAAATCTTAGAGAGTTTTATTTCCCCAAAGTTACCCAGGAAGTAAATGCAACTGTTGATGTTCAAACTTAGGTGTATTGAACATAATTCAATCTCTAATCAACTGCTGTGAGGCTCAGTTTCCTCATCTGTAAAATTGGGGAAATATTAACACCTTCCTCAAAGAGTGAGCTAAATGTGTAAATTAATTAGAACTATGGGAAGCACACTAAATAGTAAACACATGTTAGCAAAAATATAAACTGCCTCTATATGTTTTAAAAATGTGTACCTGGTTATGTGGACGTAGGCTAACACTCTATTCAGAAGTATAAAATACAAACACCCTTTTGAGGAGATTCTCTTTTTTAATAAAATTTTACACACTTAAAGTGTACAATGTGATGTTTTGATATACATATACACCGTGAAATGATTACAATAATATAGCTAATTGACACATCCATTACCTTGTATAGCTACCTTTTTTTTTTTTTTTCTTTTGGTGTATGGTTAGAACACTTGAGATCTACTCTCTGTTATTTGAAACAACATCAGTGAACCTGGACCACATTATGTTGAGTGAAATAAGCCAGATACAGAAAGTCAAATACTGTATGATTTTACTTATATGTGAAAACTAAAAATGTCAAACTCAAACTCATAAAAGAAGAAAGAGAATACAGTTGTGGTTGCTAGGGACTTGCGGGTGGAGATGTTGGTCAAAGGGTACAAAATTTCTGTTATGCAGGATGAATAAGTTCTGGAGATCTAATGTACAGCCATGGGATTATAGTTAATAATACTGTAGTGTATGCTTGATATTTCTCATTTCTGATAACTAGGAATGTGGTCTTAAAACAATAGCTACAGCAAGAGAAGGGGAACATAACTCTCTCCTCTCAAGTTTACTTGGAAAACTTATTGGAAGGAACCATATATTAAATTGATGAATAAATAAGAAGTAATTTGATGTTCCATTTATGATGGAAGATTCTTACCCTGTTAAAATTCTGAAATTTGAGGCTTCCTCATGAATAAAAATCACTCAGCCATCTGTGCAAAGAAAAAAATTGACCATCATTAATGGCGTGCTTGCATCTGCTACTTTTGTGAGTGTGAAGGTAGTAGAACAAGAGCAAAAATGGGTGGACCTGACTGACAATGATGCAGTAAAGTGCTGGCATAATAGAGTATGATGGAGTATGGACCACGGGAATCACTATGCCTGAATACACTTTCATATGACTGACGAGGACAATGTACAGTTTGACATGGATGAGAGCTGACTGCCTTTGAGGAGAAAGAAACACACCTCACGTGACTCTGTTACAGTGATTGTGTGTCAAATAAATGATTAGGGCAGACGAGCATAGGAAGAAACAATAACTAGTTTTTGCTGGATAAAAATAAATAGTGCTGGATGGAGCAATTATTTTCTGCTAATATGGATCCCATTGCTTTAAATTTAATTAACGTTTTTCTAGAGGCAGTACAATTGTGTTTGAACCATGGAATCTTCTCCATGTTTCTGATACAGCTTTTATGAATCCACAGGTAGCACTGAGCTGAGGTCATGTATGTCCCATTTAATCTTATATGACACATTATTTTATTACTGTTTCATCTACTTTGTTGTAGACCTGTGAGACAGCAGCTTTTTCTTCACCTGTCAAATATGTCCTGCCTTTGTTACACTCGACAGGCTGGATGTCACAAAGTCAGAGCTCTCAGTGTTCTAGGAAATGGAAACGTATAACACAATTCCTGAAATCCTCAGATAATTGTTTAAAACTTACTCGGTGGCTGAGAATTGGAGCCTGAATAAGGAGGGTGGTACCCCAAAGTGGATCAACCATTTCTCCCCTGCTCCCCCCATCCTCTTCTGCTCACTGATGAAGAGAAAATGAACTAGAAGTTGTGGAGGGGGTAGGATGGTCCTCAGAAGCAGAGCTGGCCATGGCTGTTCCAGTTGTACCTTCCATGCTGAGATACCTAAGAAATTCAAAGCTATTCAGAACCATGACAGTACTCTGTGCCACGAACAAATATGCTTTTTGACTTTCTAATACACATTTCCCTTATAGTTCATCCTCTGAATTCTTTTGCTGTCTTTTCTTGCCATCAGGTTTTGGGGAAACTAAAATGAGAAAAAGGTACCCACTGCCTTTTCTGTCAACGTAAAAGAGAGATGCAAATATGCTGAAGAATCCTAATTATGGTGAGTATCTGACCAAGAAAGAGTTTGATTATACACTTGTTCAATATGACCTCAGCCACACTTAAACTGACAACATTTAGACCCAAGCTTAGGGCACAGATCCTGACTCTGTACTTATGAGTAAGGGGTAAGAATATTAGAGGTTAGAACTGTCCTGGCAAATACTAGTCATTTTTTCATTCTATATACAAAGATCTAAAGTTTTTTAAGTAACAAAATTCATCTTTTCTTTCTTTTTTTTTTTTTTTTTGCCTTTGAAAGTAGCTGGTGAAAATCTTTCTGAAGTTGATTTCTTTGACCATCTTCTTCAAAGATTTTCCGCTAGAAACTATGACATATGCAGTAAATGTTAGGCCCTGTTTCCTAGATGATGTGATGACAGAAATATTTGGAAATTATTGGAAATGTGAGAATTGAGAACACATCTTACCTCTTTGTAGAAAAAAATTAACTTCTCTTTTATGCGTTATTTGTGACTGTGTCTCCAAAAGCCAAATAGGTCATATGTGTAAAGAGGCAAGCAAAAGGGAAAACAAAACAATACAAAAACCAAACATACAAACACACACAAAAAATAGACAAACAAAAATCCTTCTAAAGAGAGCCACACTTGCTTTACCTCAGACAGAAGACTTAACTCCAGTTCATAATGATACTTTTTATGAGACATTTGTTACAAGTGACCTCATAAGTGGAGTCTCATGTGAAAAAAATCACAGCAGTTATCATGAAGGGAGGTGAAAGAATTTATGGACTGGTTATGAAAAAAATATAAAACATCACAGTTTGTTATGGAGTAATTGAGAGTGCTCAGGAAAACAATATCACTGTTACTGAGAAAGACTGATTTGAAGATGTTTAAAGGTATTTTTTTAAAAATGAACATAAAACATAACAGTAGGCCAGTCAGTCAATGAAATCTAAAATCACAACTTTAGGTAAAGGAAATTAGATTTTTTTTAAAGGCAGAAGGGGTGGTGGAGTGTGATTGTGTGTGTGAAATATCAGTCCACCTATCAATATATGAGGAGATATAGAGTGATCAAACTAGGAACTGCATTAACTTTTTTTTATAATTCCCGTCACTGCCTTTTTGTAAAAGCCAACACCTATATACTATTGGATCTACTCTGTTATTAATAAGCAAAATCTTTAAGGTGAGAAAGCATTTGAAATAGTGATTTTCTTTACTTGAGTTATAAAGACATCGAACATGGAGCCCTTCCTCATTGTTACCTAAATTCCTATTTTCATTGAAATACTCATTTATTGTTTTCCGCAAACAGTGCTGTTTATAACAATTGCTAACTTCTAAAAAATACTTACTTTATGCCAAACATGCTTGAAAAACTTTACATGTATTTACTCGTTTTATTCTCTCAACATCCCTGTGATTTAGATGCTCTTGTATTACCCATTTTACAGATGTAGAATGTGATGCTTAGAAATGCTGAGTTATTTGTCCGAGGCTTCATAGCAACTCACATGTGTGATTTTAGAGCTTGTGTGTGTGGGGGGTGGGGGTTTGGCTGCATTGGGTCTTCCTTGCTGTGCATGGACTTTCTCTAGTTGCAGTGAGGAGAGGCTACGCCTTGTTGTGGTGCACAGGCTTCTCATTGCAGTGGCTTCTCTTGTTGTGGAGCACAGGCTCTAGGCACGTGGGCTTCAGTAGTTATGGCACGCAGGCTCAGTAGTTGTGGCTCACGGGCTTAGTTGCTCCACGGCATGTGGGATCTTCCTGAACCAGGGCTCGAACCCGTGTCCCCTGCATTGGCAGGCGGATTCTCAACCATTGTGCCACCAGGGAAGCCCCAGAGAGCTTTTGTTTTTAATCAGCATAATAATATTTCTCCTGAATATAATTGACACTACAAGTTGTTTTGTTGTTTGTTTTCTTGTATTAAACAGCTCCTTCCCTTCAGTACAGTTGGATTATGGTTGGGAACCAAGTCAACCTTTTGATTTCATAGGAAGGATTCACATTTGAGTGGGCACTTTCCCCTTGTTTTTTCCAACAGTAGCTACTGAGGGCTCCAGTAGACAGTCTTTCCTCTAAAAGACTTGTGTTTTTACTCATTGCCGCCAAGTACTGCACATGGGAAGACATACTTATTCCTCTCTGTGAAACTATGGTAAGGTTTCCCCAATAGGACTAAATAGCCTATTATTTTTACTCCAGCCTAATGCCTCGATTTCTTCAAGGGCTCTAAGTCATCGTACGTGTTTGGGTACAGTAACTGCCATGGATTTTGCTTTTGTTTGGGAGCAAATGTCTTGGAACATTTTGGTATGTCTTTACATTGTGTATCTGCCCCAGCTATGGCACACTGACCATTACCACACAGTCATTCTTTCCCTGCCTGCATTTTTCTTGGCGGCCACATCAACACCCATCTCACATCTGCTGACAGTTGTGTTAGTTCCTTAACTTTAGTCAGTGATCATCAGGGATCCTGATGATCCATTCATCACAAACTCCTAGGGAGGCTGATTCGAACAGTGGAGCCTTTTAACGTCTTATGATTTACAGAAACATTTGTTGTTTCTTATGAGAGATCAGTTTGGCACAAGTAAATCTGCTAACGCTTCGCAGTATTGTTTTGCCACCATCCTTAGTATTGACCCTCACAGCTCAATGTAATTTAGAAGTTGAATAATAGTTTCCCTTTCCTAGGGGAGAGAGTGAATTTAGTATTTTATCATATTCTATTTAAATTTAAATACAGTAAGTCAGTCATACAGAATTAAAATATATCTGTGCTCCTAACTGGAATCGTTAACTTATATTCAGGATTTTGAAGCTTCCATAAAGCACTGTTTTTTTGGGTTGTATTTTTTTTTGGCATATGATTAATTTCTAATGTAACAGTTCTAATTAAACTAGAAAATTTTAAATGCTTAAGCCATAGACTTTACTAAATCAGGAAAAGTCTTTATATATCTATCTATATACACATATGAACATATAAACACAGAGCCATGCATATAGTCCTTCCTTTGTATATATGCATATACCTATGTATATACTGATATGTTAACACATATTACACACATTTGGTACCATATACTATATGTTCCTCCTCTTTGTCTTTTTTACTCCTCTCATTTAGAAATGAAACCTCAATAATGCAGGGTCTCTAAGCAAATGATCTACTCAGTTTTCACTTTTGTTTTTCAGTTTGGGGGCTTTTAGCAAATACTGTTAGCCAATGCAAAATATACATGAATTGGAATAACTTTATAATTAAATAAATTGCAATGCATATAATATATATAATAAGTAATGCTTTTCAGTCTGTGGTGCCCTTTCAATTCTCTGCATGATATTCCTGTCTAAAAGGCACTAATAGAGACATTCTGATCTTGAAAAGAAAAGTGAGGAAAATCAACATCAAAAACTCACAAAAGTCCTGGGTAGTAAAAGGTCTTTGTTCTGTGGAGTGTTCTCCCACAGAGGAACAGAATTTTCTTTTAGCTTTTACATTTGACTTCCAGGCTCTGAAATATAATAATCAAAGCTCTTTGCTAGCTTATGTTGAATCTCCTATACATGAAATCTTTTTATTTAGCAAGAAATGGAATTCTTGGCTGCAAATAATTTGATGAAAGCTTGAACATTTGCCAGATAAAAATATCTTTTTTATTAGGATGTTACAAGAAACTCCTGGTAGGCCACTCGGATAATTACAGAAGACTGGAGGATATTTAATGAGTTTTCCAGGGTGCATTTTAGAATGCATCCTATGTTATCATGTGTTCTGATAATTTTATCTTTCTCTCTCTAGATGTCAAGGTACCCTGGTGTTGGAATGCTTAAATTAGGATCGAAGACAATATTGAAACTTAGAAAAGTCTAACTTTTTCAGACATTTTTATAAGGAAGTGTGAGCATTCATCTTCTATCAGCTGCTCTGTGCCTTATATTCTTCCTCATGGGCAGATTAGTATAAACCAGTCAATAGCTCATCTCCAGGGAAGATGTGTTTTGCCTTTTCAGGGATTGAACATACCATTGCCTTGTGGTTAAATGAAAAGAAGATACATAAATAACATCCTTGGAAATTGTTCTGTATTTATTATGCACCTTGATGGTGTGCCCTAGCTTCTACGAGGATGGGTGCAGGAATTTCAAGCTAGATCTCTCAGGCTAGATTGTTGTCATGTAGATCCTTGCATAACTCAAACAAAACTTAAAAAGTGATCCTATCTAGCAAAAGCTCTGACTGGAAATCTGGTGAATGAACTCTGGAGGGAGATGATGAGCTAGAAGTAACAGCAATAGGAAAGTTAAGGGAAGAAATCAGTTCTGGGCTCTGCTCGCCCTATCACTGATAGGGAGAAGGGAAGGAGGAGGAGGGCTTTATTTTTAATTCTTAGAGTAAAAAAGATAGTGAGGACAAAAACAAAAGCACCATAATCCCAAAAGTGGTCTGTCATGGAGTCTGAACTTGAGGAATTTAAACATTTGGGTGGCATTTCAATCTCCAGGTAATCAGAACAGAATAAGAAAGGCTAACTGGAAGTGAAATGAATATGAATACACACTACTGTGATTATTTCCCTGTAGCTCATCTAAAGGCCACCTGCTCCAGAAACAGCAACCTAGGTAAAGTGGCAGCCTTAAGGTCCACAAGTTGCAATGGCTTCAACAAGCAAAAAAATGAATGTGGAGAAAAAAGCAAGCATTCTTCCCAGGCAGGTGGCATCTCTAGAAGCTGAATGCTTCAGACCAGGCCCAAGGGCCAAATCTGGCAAGCTGTTTGTGTAAATAAAGTTTTATTGGGACCCAGCTCAATTAATTCTCTTTGTATTTTCTATGCAATATGCAGAGCATTCCCTGATTTGAAGTCTGCTACAAGGCTTTAGTACCACAAGGGCAGAGTTGGGTAGTAACAGCAGAGACTTTATGGCCTGCAAAGCCTAAAATATTTAGTATTTGGCTCTTTACAGAAAAAGTTTGCGGATGCCTGCCTTGGCAGGCACGTTAGACCAACTGCCTTCTGATATATCAGGCAAGTCGGAGCAACTCACATACTTCTATAGAGGCTACACCATTTTAAATTCCCACCAACAGTATACAAAGAGTTCCATTTCTCCACATCCTCACCAATGCTTGTTATTTTTGGTTTTTGATAATAGCCATCCAAGCAACGTGAGGTGGTATCTCATTGTGTTTTTGATTTGCATTTCCTTGATAATTAGTGATGGTGAACATCTTTTCGTATACCTATTGACCATTTGTATGCCTTCTTTAGAGAAATGTCTATTCAGGTATTTTGCCCATTTTTTAACTGGGTTATTTTGGAATTTTTTGCTATTGACTTACAGGACTTACTCCTGTAAGTCACTTTTTTTGCTATTGACTTACAGGAGTAAGTAATACCTTTTCACTCATAATTGTTTACTGTGCAAAAGCTTCTGTTCTTGCTTCTGTTTTCATATCCAAGAAGGTATTCCCAAGACCCAATGTGAAGGAGCTTTTTCCCTATTTTTCTTCTAGAAGTTTTACACTTCGAAGTCTTATGTTTAAGTCTTTAATCCATTTTGAGTTGCTTTTTGTGTACAGTGTAAGATGTGGGCAATTTCTCTCACCACTGCAGGCATTAGTTTCCTCCTTTATGAAATGAGAAGCCTTGATAATATTTGTAAGGCCTCTTCCAGTTAACCTATAGTTCTATTCAAGTCAGAGGTTCTCATGGATGGTGTCTCATCTCTCTTTCCTTTCCCTTTTATGATCTTCTCACCCCTTTAGAAGGGCTAGTTCACTGAGTGGGATTCTATTTGGGTCTGTAACAGAATACCTCAAAAAAAAGTGACTTAACAAAGTAAGGAGTTTATTACCTTTTGTAATGAGAAAATCAAAAGTAGGTAGATCAGAGTTTATACAGCTGCTTAATATTCATCAAGAATATAGACTTATTCCTTTCTGCTGTTTCTTAACGTGTTGCCTTTGTCCTAATAGTGGAGGTGGTTACTCTCCTTCCATACATCAAATCTGCATTTCAGGCAGGAGGAAGGAGGCAGGAGAAAAATGAGGGCAGATGCCTGCTTAGGAGACAGGGACTTAAGACTCCATCTGATTGGCCAGATTTTGTTGCATGCATCTTTACACCCCTGAAAGCTCTAGGAACACAGGGAATTCTCATTCACTTGCTATTTCTCCAGTAAAGAAGGCAAAGGGGGGAAGGGCTCAAAAGCATATCGTGATTGAACTAATCCACAATACCTGTGAAGGTTGGTATTTTGGAAAAGGTGACATATTAATAATAGGAAATTTTTATTTGAGAGGCAGTGAAAAAAGTTGTCTTTTAATCTTATCTTGTCCTAATCCAAGAAAATTTCCTAGAAGACAAACGTGTTTCAGAAGAGCATTAACTGTAGATAATTTATTATCTAAATGATTAATCCAAGACAAAGGGCAATTTTATGTTGTCAGTAGAAGTGTCAGGATTGGCTAGGCTAAATAACAATATTTATTTATTTATTTATTATTATTATTTTTTGTGTGTGTGGTATGCGGGCCTCTCTCTGCTGTGGCCCCTCCCGTTGCGGAGCACAGGCTCCGGACGCGCAGGCTCAGCGGCCATGGCTCACGGGCCCAGCCGCTCCGCGGCATGTGGGATCCTCCCAGAC
>NC_041218.1:64533495-64552350 GCF_002837175.3 Physeter macrocephalus
GGACGGGCAGGCTCAGCGGCCATGGCTCACGGGCCCAGCCGCTCCGCGGCATGTGGGATCCTCCCAGACCGGGGCGCGAACCCGGTTCCCCTGCATCGGCAGGCGGACGCGCAACCACTGCGCCACCAGGGAAGCCCTAAATAACAATATTTAAAAGGTGTTTCTACAAAGACATCATTATCTCAGTAGACTGATGCAATCAACCACTTCCAAAAGTTCTAATAACTATTGGGCTCATACAAATACAATAAACAATGGAGTCCTACTCTTCATCATTATCAAACTAACATAGGTCTATTTAGAGATACAATAGAGCACATTATTATCATTGTTACTCTTAGTCAAACTTTGTGAATAGAGTGATCTTTAAAGTGTTGAGGTGGATATTTATATAACAGTTACAACAGTCAGCTGAAAAAGATGCTGGTATTTTGAATTAAAAATAATTTACAAATGTATAGAGTTATGGTTGCAGTTTCATACTTAAGTATGATACTTCTTTTTAGGTGAAGCAGAATCCTCTATTAATATTAAAACTCTTATTTATAAAAGCTGAACCTAGCTATTGCCATAAAATGAAAAATATTTGAATTTCTATTTCTATGGCAGATGCATCTTATGTATTTTATTTCTTCTGTAGATATTGGGGGCCCATGTGATAAAAGGATAATTTCTGTGTCTGACATTCATAAAGTATTTGGGCATAGGCTCTGGTTTATTTTCTCCAGGCATCTTATATTAGTCAATCCCCCAAATTCTGAGTAGGAGAGAAAATGCTCACTTTGGCTAATCTGAGTATCTTCTCAATACTAAAGGAATACTGAGCAGTGAGCAGAGATGGAGGAAACAAATGTCATTGAAGTCAACTTAGTCAATTTGGCCTTTTAAAAATTATAAATATTTATATGAAAGGAAGTAACATATCGCACAGTGTCCCTGCTTTAGTTGAAAAAAATACAATAAAGACACAAAAGAGTAGAAGTCATGCAAGCTGTGGTGTTTGCTAAAATGTTGCAACAAGTACAAAGCCATAATTTCTAAATAGTTGAAATCAATCAAGGAAGTGAAATGTGAAGTTTGACATTTTTAATGAATTACACTATTTACCTCAGTGCAAGTGACATAATTGAGTTAAATTAAAAAGAGGACAGGAACAACTGAGCTGTAGCTACATCATGTGTTAGTTAGTGTTCAAAGTCTTCTTTAAAATGTATTCAGGATTTTTTAACTTCTGGAATGATAGAAGCTGGATTTTTTCTACATTTG
Source organism: Physeter macrocephalus (assembly GCF_002837175.3). Classification (NCBI taxonomy): domain Eukaryota; kingdom Metazoa; phylum Chordata; class Mammalia; order Artiodactyla; family Physeteridae; genus Physeter; species Physeter macrocephalus. The sequence goes on from NC_041218.1 coordinate 64,534,762, forward strand.
AGTCTGTCACTCATTTTAAGCTAATGAATTAGGATATTTTTTCATAAAACTATATTATCATGACAATAGCAGAGGTGATATACTTTTAAGTGAATAGCTTCAACACTTATGAAAATAATTATGGTTGTGGACAGAATTATCCTGATAAAAATTACTGTAGGCTGATATCCTGAGAGTAGAGAGGGTACAATATAATTTCTCTGCTGTTACTATTTTCCTAGAATTTTATTCAAGTCCCTAATATTAACATCATTCTAGTCATATATTTAAAGGTAGAGAAAAAAGTAAGATACATCTGAAAATGGTCACTTTTTTGTACAAATAACTTTTTCTTCTTACTTTAGTGTATAATTGAGATATTCTAAAGCTCACACAAAGAAAAATTGTAGTAAAAATGAAGACATATGCAACTGGAAATGTTTTAAGAATTATGTAATTATTTCTTTTTTCTTCATAGTTTGAGAAGTTACTAAAGAACCATCAAACTAAATAATATAAAATGAATGATAATGCAGTTATTGGCCAATAGCAAGCAAACATTTATATCAGGGGAAATACAAACAATAACAAATAATGTGAAATGATGCTCAGTTTCAGTTATTTTCAAACAAAAATTCATTAAAACAACACTTTAAAATTACATAACTCTGCAAAAATTTTGGAAAAAATCTTAAATGTAATACCTATTACTGGAGTAAATGTCATGTGATTGGCATTTTCACACTGATTACATTTATCTAAATGGTTCATACTTTTAAATAATGACAGTTGTACAAAATAGTGTTGTTACTATTTGATAGCAACAATTCTGCATAAACAGTGTACCATAGAACACTTTTAGAGAATTCAACAAGGAATTTGTATTGTGTTGTGAACCGAAGCATTCATTCTTTATTCATTCATACAATATATAATAATTAAACATCTGGTATGTGCCAGGCACTGTTCTAGGCATCAGGGATATTCCAGTGAACATAAATGACCACAGTTTTCTTTGTGTTCACATTCTAGTGAATTTCTAGTGATTATAAAAGTGTTATTTCTGAATGTTGGAAAATGTGTGCAAAAGTAAGAACTTGATTAAATATTATAATGCATCCATAATATGGAGTATAGTATCAAACATCATTTTTGAACATTTACCAACATGGAAAAAATCAGAATATAAATTATTACGTTTGATACAGAACTGTATGTATATATTATAAATGCATATATATGCACACACAAACACTAAAATGTATGGCACATATACGTATATATGTATGACTACTTCTCTCTATAATATATCCTAAATAAATGATGTGTTACTTGATATTAGTACATATAAAGATGTTTCTATTTTCCTTACTCTTATGGTAATTTGCAAATTTCATACATTTTTTGATGCACTAATATATTGGTATTTCACATACATATATAATATGTAAATTTTATGTTTATTCAGGAAAAATTAAAAACAAATACTCAAAGAGATTGGTTAAATAAACTTTGGTACATTGTATGTGATAGAAAGACTACAAAGATTATCAGTGTTTCTCTCTAGACAAAGTGGTACTATAAGTAGTTTTTCCTTTTTCCTCTCTCTCTCTCTCTATATATATATATGTGTATATATACATTTTGTCTAATTCTCTTTTAAAACTATAACTTGGAGAAATCATTTTAATTTTTGTTTGTTTTTACCTTTTGTTGCTAACTTTTTATTCCAAATTGAAATTTTAGATACAATTTGTAGTAGCAATTATGTCTCTCTCTTCACAGATATTTTGTTCTGTCTCCTTCCAGTTATGTGGTAGTTTTGCTGTTTACTTCTCTGTTGGATTCAGACATGACTGTGTGACTTGTTGTAGTCCATCAAGTGTAAGTGGAATAGTGATGTGTTACATGACACCCAAGGATACCAATTGTTACATAAGCTGCAAAAATAGTAGGTAACATAAACATAGTAAAATGCATGTATTTATAAAGGCTCCCTAGTTATAGTGCAATACCACTCTTAAAATACTGATGAAAAGTGCTTGTGTAATAAGTGTTCTGTTTGCATTCAACCATTTATTTTTTCCCCATAACGATTTTATAAATCTCCTCTCTTCAGGGCTAAAGATTTATAATCCTGTATTATAAGGGTTTTGTGTCTTCAAGAAGCTGAATATGTGACATATCCCACTAATTCAGTTTGTCATTTTGCTTCCCATCTGCCTTTCTTTTTCATCTCTGCAAAGTTCTAGTGTTGATCCCCATGTTTCAGGTGTCAGTCAATATGAAAAGCAATCCTGGGAGGATATAGCTTTGAACTTACATAAAGGCGCTGTCTCATCAGGCCTAAGTTGTCCCCGCATCAGTGACCTTAAGGGCTGTGGCTCACTGTGTGTCGTAAACCTCTCTTTCTGCATGTCATTCCCAGTTAACAGGGGTATCCTGTCAGCTCTATGATAGAGTAATGATTCTCATAACTCTCTTTGGGGATAATTTATCTCCTAGATTCTTTCTCAGCTTTTAATATTGTTTAACTCAAAAGTAATTTAAGTGCAGTTCTGAAGATCTGGAAATGAGGTCATCACAGATGAGAGAAAAGACTGTATCATCCCTACACAAGTACACAAAATATCTGTATAAAGATAGTTTTTATAATTTGTGGAGCCATAGACACCCCCCTTCAAATGCACATAAGCACACAGACACATACAGCTCTTAGTTTAAAAATGTAAAAATCAATAGTCCTCACCCTTAATTAAGCACATGGGTTTTTCCCCAGGATAAAAGCCCCTGTCCTCAAGTTTTACTTTGCAGAGATAAATTAACTATACATAAAAGTACAATAATCAGCCCATCGACACATTTGCAAAGTACAAAAATGTTTTGCCTGTCTCTTCCTCTGTTTTTCATTATTTGGGGCCAAGCTGCCCTTTCTGCTACCACTTTTACCCCCAGGCTTAGCCCTTCACATTATAATATAGAAATGGCTGCCTATACTCCTTATAAGTATTACAATCTTAGATTACATATTTGACTTGATAGCTCAGAAAAGTGTTGTAAGTTTATGAGGTCATAGATTTCCATGTGGATTCTTGAAATATATAAATGAATATAACATATTATTATAATATATAATATATTTAATATAATTAAATATAATATAAATGGATATAGCCCAGTTCAGTGCCTACTGATGCACTAAACATATAGTTGCTGAATAAAAAAACAAGTGAATGAATAAATGAATGAATGAGCCCATGTTAATGTGCAGGCTTGTGGCAGTACTTATAGATTTTTAGATAGTGTCCTGTGTTCACGTTAGCCCTCAACAGGCATACAATTTGGGCTAACTTCCAAGAATTTCCTGATATGAGAAATTTTGCGTGAGCTGAGGACTGAGAACAGAAACAAGATTTAACTTTCAAACATCATCGACGACTTCTACTTTGACAATATCAGAACAAAACAAAAAATATATATATAGTCTTCCATGTTTCCATCATCAGGGACTCAGACTCCTTTAACTCACTGTTAACCATTCTTCAGGGGTGGATCTTGATGTTCACAGTCCAATATGGTTGCTAGACATAGCTCTGATTGTCACATTCAAGTTCTAGGTAGCTAGGTAGAGAAAGGGCATAGAAGAGCACACTCCTTCCTCTTAAGGACACACCTGGGAAGAATCATACAACATTTCCACTTCTGTTTCACTGACCAGATGTGACCGTACCTAGCAGCAAGGGAGGCTGGATATTATGGTCTTTGGATTAGCAGCTGTGTGTTCAGTTAAGCTTCTGTTATGAAACAATTAAATAAAAATTTGGAGAGAGTATTCTCTTACTCATAATTCTTACTCAAATATGGACATTTTAACCTTCTAGTTATGTGTAACATTTTAAGAGCACAGAAAAATATCATTTTCCTGAATAATTAATTTTAGAAAAGGTACACTGTTATGTCAAGATATGAATTAAGCTTGTTAATTAATTATAGTTATGTAACCAGATAAAAACAGAACATCACAATCTGGAATGCAAAATATTAGTAGTTTACAGTTTTGGACAAAGTTTAATTTTTAAAGTGTGCTAGATATGGTCTGCTAGAAGGTGAAATCAAGATCCCACTTTCTTCTATGTACTTTCCTTTGCTGCAGAGATTAGAATACTTAAAGATAGGACTAGATTTATCAGATTGCCTTGTAGCTAAAGTTCTGGGTACAAGTTTGATTCTTCAGAGTTAGATGTGGTTGCAATGGATTGGAGGGTGGAAGTGAGGAATACACATTTTCCTGGATTTTGTTAGATAGTGAATATGTCTCCTTTACTTCCACAGTGACTGTCAAAGTGACTTTGAGAGAGAGTGACTTCTCTCCCTATTCACAACCTCCAACGTGCATGGGTTCACACACATACTTACTGACATCTTAGTAGGCTCTTGATACGGTGTGTTAACTCCTTGACAGAAGAATGAGTTGAGTTGTCTCTATGAAAAAGGGCATTTTAACCAAAGAGATAACCAGACATCCCTTGATCACACAGTTGCTAATTCACCATCTTGTTCTGGATACTACAGAACTGATGAATGGTTTCAAAGGGAGCTCCAATCTCCAGGTTGCTTTATGAGAAAGATTTAAAAAATTAAATCCTGTTTTTGCCTTCCTCCCACTCTAACATTTTATTATTTCACTATCTGAAATAAAAATTATCTTTCTATAAGTATAATTGCATACTGAAGTAATTTTGAAAAGGCACATTTAAGTTTTAGAATAGAAAACAGAAAAAAATATTTCCACCTCCATTTTTGGTACAGAGGTTTTAAAGTGTCTAAATATTACTCTCTCAGAAATGGTTCTTTAAGTGATCTCAACATTTTCAGTTCAAGTCAGCTATTCTTTTTTCATTTAGGAGGGGATTAGAATCACCACCCCTCCCCTCCTCTCCCCACCCTAAGCCCACACATTCCTCACCTCCTCATTTGCTGAGTGCATATTATGAGTCACACACAGTGCTAGGTACTGTAGACTTTGTAGACATAATGAAACATAAAGTAAGATTCCTGCCATGAAGGAGCTCAGATTTTAATGGGGATGCAGATGTGTAAGTGGATTAATTTTAACACCGCACCTTAAGAGTTATAATGGAAGTACTGTTAAGTCGTTTGAAAACCATAAAAGATAAAGGATCTAGATCTAACTCTTCCAGGGGAATCATAGAAGGCCAAGATGCATGCTTTTCATTGATTTTATTAAAGTGGGAATAATAGTGCCTACTAAGTGTCATCCCCTAGGCCAGGTTTTTGCCACCTTTTTACTGTCCATTCTCACATTATAATTTCTTGGTAAGTGCTGGGAAGTAGTATTGGACAAACTAGAGATAGGAAAACAGAAACCACTCTAGATATGAGACAAGGACAGAGAGAGAGGGGGAGAGAGAGAGAGAGAGAGATTGATTGATTGATTTATAAGGTGTTAGAAGGGCTTTAAGAACAGGCTAATAACCAGACTCTTAGATGGTCTCCAGTGATCCCTGCTTCCTGGTATTTGTGCCTCTGTGTGGTTTTTTTCCACACTGTTTCATGATGATGACTGGTCTGTGTGACCCAACACATTGTTGGAAAAGTGAAGATATGTCACTTTCTGGGCTGGAATATAAAAGATACCATGACTTCTGCCTCCCAGGGAAGCCAGCTGCCTTATTGTGACAACACTCAGGCAGCCTGTGGACAGGCTCATATGATGAGGAACTGAGGTGTTTTGTCAACAACCAGAAAGAAACTGCACCCCCAAACCAGTAGTCATATGAGAGAAGGGGTCATCATGGAGGTGGACTTTCCAACCTAAATGAAGTCTTCAGATGATGCAGCCTGGTCATCAACTTGCCTACAATCTCATGAGAGACACTGAGGCAGAACTACTAGACAGCTGAACCGCTTTCAGATTCCTGATCTTCAGAAACGATGTGAGATAATAAATATTTCTCCTTTTGAGCTGTGAAAAACAATTTGGGAGTACTTTGGTACATAGCAATAGATAACTATTTCACAGGGTCCCATGAGCATCTAACTGCTAATGTGTTGCTGGAGCTGCTATTTTAATTGGCACTGGGTTCTCTGAAAGCTATCCTTTCTTGAAAAAGGCTGGAACCTCTGAAAAGCTGCTGGGTAGGTAGGTCTTGGAATCACCTCAACCTCACTGCCGTCATAGCAAAAAAAATGTCAGAGTCAGAAGCAAAAGTTTTTCTCTTATTTCTGTGTTTTTATCTCTTGCCATTATTGGTAAAATTTAACAGAATCTGTTTGGCTCCCTGGTTTGGGAGCCTGGGAAATCTACAGGCTTTACATGAGTACAGACTCCCAGGTCCAGCAACTCAGAGCAGAAGATATTTAAGACTGAGTGTATCACTGAGAGAAAATAGCTAAAGGAACTATGCAGAATGTATTATTAGCTCTATTTTATAGATGAGGATTCTATGGCTCAGAGTATGAGTAACTTGTCTAAGGTCACACAACACAGAGTAGAAGAATATTTCCAAATCCTCCTTCCATGAAGGAGTTTAAATACTGAGAAGGCAGAGAATGAAGAATGAAGTTTCTACTCTTTTTTTATTATACAACTTTGCCTCAGACCACTCCTGACCATACAGGAAGGAAGTAGAACCAGAAGTCATCTACTTTAACATGTCATCTGTAGATTGTTTTTCTATTACCTTGAACTCATTTATAGGACTTTATACAGACACAACATGTTCCCTGCAAGAGGATATATTGCCATTCAAACAAGAGCCACTGTCCAAGGAGTAGGCAATTTATTCTCCCCTCCATCAGATGTAAACTGTGAAACTATTGAAGATGAAGAAGAAATGGGAGAAAAAAGGAGGAGGTTTTTATCTTCTCTGGTTTAGTAAAAAAAAAAAAAAGGCAATATCAGGAAAAATTTATCTTGAACATTATTTTTATAAAGTTATAAACAACCTGTTTGCAATTTAGTTGGTCCTATTGATAAAACTCAGACTGTCTACTCTTCTTTGTTCAAATAAAGGTGAATGAGAGAAGTTATTCTATTTGTGCCTACTGTTGATAGTGGAGTGAACAAGACAGGGTAAAAGTCAGGAGTGGAATTGTGCTAGTGTTTCCTCTGTAATTAACCCAATACTTAGGTAGCCTTTAAAGTGAAAGGAGCCCTGCAAATGATGGAAACACACAGGAGGTAATTATATGCTTTCAATAAATGCCTGAAAGCTGACAACTTCCTTTGGGAGATACAATCTCTAGAAAAGCTTGCATTTTTGCTTCCACTCTATTTATTACTTTAACAAATTGTAGGTTCTACAAAGGAATTTTGTTTCCAAAAAAATGTACATTAAATCAATCTTTTCATTCAAAGCCTGTGGGAACCATTTTGATTCCTTATTGTCTATTAACATTCTGTATTGAATTAATGTGCCAAAAATATTGCCACATTATCATGATATGTGGTCATATAAGTCTCAAATTTCTATTGTGTATCCTCTAGGTCAGGGGTCAAAAAACTATAGCCTATAGGCCAAATCTAGCCTGTCACTTATTTTATAAATAAAATTTTATTGAAACACAGCCACATCTGATTAAAAACGGTCCAAAGACTTTAACAGATGCTTCAAAAGAAGATACACAGATGACAAACATATGAAAAGATGGCCCCGTATCATATGTCATCAGGGAAATGCAATTTAGAACAACAGTTATATACCACTGCACACCTATTAGAATGGCCAAAATCCAGAACACTGACAACACCAAATGCTGGTGAGGTTGGTGGAACAGTAGGAGCTATCATTCTTTGCTGATGAGGATGAAAAATGGTATAGACACATTGGAAGTCATTTTGACAATTTCGTATAAAACTAAGCATACTCTTAGCATACAATCCAGCAATGGTGCACTTTGGTATTTATGCAGAGGAGTTGGAAACTTAACTTCCACACAGAAACCTGCACCTGATTCTTTATTACAGCTTTGCTCATAATTGCCTAAACTTCAAAGCAACCAAGATGTTTTTTAGTAGGTGCGTGGATGAATAGACAGTGGCAGAGCTGAACAGTGGAATATTACTCAGCACTAAAAAGAAATGAGCCACTAAGCCATGAACACACGTGGAGGAGCCTTAAATGCATATTACTACATGAAAGAAGACAATATAAAAAGGCTACATCTTGTATGATTCAACTATTGGACATCCCATAAAAGGCCAACTTAATGGAACATTAAAAGATCAGTGGCTGCCAGTGGTTGAGGAAAGGGAAGGATGACTAGGTAGAGCACAGAGAATTTTTCGGGTCTTAAAACTACTCTGTATGATACCATAATTTTGGAAACGTGTGATTAGGTATTTGCTGAAAACACCAAGGGTGAACCTTAACGTAAACCACGGACTTTGGGTGATCATGATATGTCAACATAAATTCATCAGTTATAAGAAATGTATCATTCAGTGGAGGATGTTGATAATGGGGGAGCTTATGCATCTATAAGGGTATGGGGTATGTGGGAAATCTCTATATCATGCTCTCAATTTTGCTGTAAATGTAAAACTTCTCTAAAAATTTGTGTACTTTTAGGTTTAATGTTGGATTTTTATTTTTTATTTGTTTTGATTTTATGTTAGAGTATAGTTGATAAACAATGATGTGTTAGTTACAGGTGTACAGCAAAGTGATTCAGTTATACCCATAGAAGTATCCATTCTTTTTCAAATTCTTTTTCCATTTAGGTTATTACAGAATACTGAGCCAAGTTCCCTGTGCTATACAGTAGGTCCTTGTTGCTTAGCTGTTTTAAATACAGTGGTATGTACATGTCAATACCAAACTCACAATCTAACCCTCCTGCGCTTTCCCCCTGGTAACCATAAGTTCATTCTCTAAGTCTGTGAGAGTTTCTCTTTTGTAAATAAGTTCATTTGTATCATTTTTTTTTACATTCCACATATAAGAGATATCATATGATAAAATTGGCAATTTCAGCCAATTTTTTATGCTCTCTTGAGAATACTTTCTCTCTCTACTCCTGTTTTAAAATAACATTTTATTAGCATGTCTTAAATTTGGCCTGCACTGAAATGTGCACTTTCTAGAGCTTTGTAGTTTCACAGCATCATATGGTGTAACAATATTGGGTATTTCCTCCTGCCAATAGCAAAGCATTGAAATCAGTGAAGAATCTTTGCTGTCAGTCTGAATCTGCAAATAACTAACAGTGTAAACCTGGGCAACTTACTTAACCTCTCTAAGCTTCAGCCTCAGTGGTCCTATGTTAGTATAACAAAAAACCAAAATCTTTGTTTTATTAAAACAGGGGCTTAGAAAATATTTTTTGGTCACTTTTTAATCTAAGCACTTAGAACAATAGCTGAGTTGAAATGGGAACTCAATAGGGGTTGAAGGTGATATTTGAATGTTAAAAACTTAGTGCAGTATCCAAGCACATAATAAGAATACAATATTATTAGATAGTGTTTATTTATTTAATATTTCCTATTCGTTCCTTTTTTTCTTTAGATTCTGTATCTTATTTTCTAAATATATGAAAAAGTTTGTTCAAAAGATGCAACGTTAAAATTGAAGACACAGACCAAATATGGCTAGATGTATTCTTTATATGGGATTTTCTTTTTTTCAAGTACTTTTTTTCATTCTTTTAAGAGATTCCTCTAGTAATGCCATGCCTTTCTATATTTTTATAATCTAAAAAGTAGAAAGTGAGATCAGCCTGATGTGTAAGAAAAAATCATTTACATGGAACAAACAGTTGTTTGGAACCATGGCCTCGACCAATTTATAGCTATGTAACTTTAGACAGGTTCCTCCTTTATCTAACAAATTTGTTTTTTCTCCATTGTTCATGGGGCTCAAAAGACCACCTTAAGAATTCTTTATGAAAAGACTTGAGATAATTTGTGTGAAAGTAGCCAGTTTGTTGAACAAAACAAAAGCAATACTTGTTAGAATTTTTAATTAAAATATTAATAATTATTCTAACTATTGTATTTTCCACAATTGTTTTAATTTTCGTTATTGATGATTAAACTAATATTACTAAAGGCTCTTATATATGCTTTAAAAAGACTGATATGGAAAGGCTGATATGGAAAGAAAATCTGCTTTTAGCCTGGCTGTACTCTACCAAATTTGTAAAATGTAGTCACCTGAAACTGTCTTCTGTGTCCTAGCACTCACTTGTTCAGCGTTCCTCACTCTTAAGTAGCTTTCAGCCAATGATGTGCTGGTATATGTTTGAAAACGGACTCTATGGAAAACAAATAAGAAAATAACAATGAAATAAAATAGGTTTCGATTGGTAATGTGTGTCTATTTCCATGGTGTAAATACTTGACATCATTGAATGTGAAGTTGGAAAGAGCTGCACACACAAGATTTTACTTCATATAGGTTCCCGCTCACTGTTTTCAGGTCTAATAGTCTACGATTCATTCAAGCATTCTACCTGTACTTTCATTATCTGTATTGCGGTTATGAATTAGCAGAGAATTGCAGACTTTATATACCTTCTCTGGTGCCAGCTGACAACTTCCATAAATCGTGGGTGGAACATAGGTCTCATCTCAAGAGCCAATGCTGATTTATTGGTGGTAGGTGCTTGTGATCCTGTATTAAGAATGGTTCTGGGACTTCCCTGATGGCGCAGTGGTTAAGAATCCGCCTGCCAATGCAGGGGACATGGGTTTGATCCCTGGTCTGAGAAAATCCCACGTGCTCCGGGGCAAATAAGCTGGTGTACCACAACTACTGAGCCTGTGCTCTAGCGCCTGCGAGCCACAACTACTGAGCCCACGCACCACAACTCCTGAAGCCTGCTCACTCTAGTGCCCGCATGCTGCAACTACTGAGCCTGCATGCTGCAACTACTGAAGCCCGCATGCCTAGAGCCCGTGCTCTGCAACAGGAGAAGCCACCGCCATGAGAAGTCCACGCACTGCAAGGAAGAGTAGCCCCCACTTGCCACAACTAGAGAAAGCCCGTGCGCAGCAACAAAGACCCAATGCAGCCAAAAAAAAAAAAAAAGAATGGATCTGAGGACACATCCCAGCTCCATAAGAAAGAGAACTGTGACTACTTAGTGCTGTTATGACCATGAGAGGACAGCCTCTTGATCATTAACTGAAGCCTTGCATAAACAAACCTGTCCTCATGAGATGCCTTGAAGGTCTTCCCACCCTCCCCAGGCATCACAAACATTTCAACTGATGGGGACTTCTGGAGATAATACTGTTTTATTCTGAAATAAACACTGGAAACATTTGGAAATTTTAGGCTAAATAGGAAGGAAAGCAGAACCATAGCAGATAGGCCACCAGCCTCAGGCTTGTCAAAGTCTATAATATGTGCAGGACTTCATGTAGCCCATTCTCTCCTTCAGTCATAGCAGCAGACATTGTTATGCTGCCTTATGCCATTAAAGATCATGTAGTATTGTTGGGGAAATATAATTAAAATCAAATTTCCTTTCAACCCAGAACACCTCTCCACAAAGGTAGAAGAGAAAGAAAACAATTCTATTATTGAATAAGCATTAAACCACAGTGTGATGCACATCCCAGGGAGTTCGTTAAAGAGACTGCAAAGACAGAATGAAATCTCACCCTTTTACGTAGCCAAGCCAATGCAGCCCATTACATACCTGTTCTCAAGATAAACAACTAGTCCTCAAGGAAGAGGACTTGACAGCCCATAGTTCATCCTGAATTCACTTGGTAACACCTGATAATGGGATGAACATCTGTGTTAGATAATAGGCTTTATCCAAAGGAAACATAAGCTTCTCCAGTCTTTATGACAGGAGGTAGTTTTGCACCTGAGAGCAAGGGGTCTACTGAAGTTAGGCTCCTACAGTCTCACCAGAAACTGAGAAACAAGGGTACTATCTCCCTTAATGTTTAAACTTCAAGGAGGTGGCTCCCAGGTTTTGAGAAAAACATTCCTGGGCTTAAATCAGGAAAGAGGCATATTTACCTTTTTGAAAAGTTTTACATACGGTTCAGAGAGACAGAGAAAGGACTTACAGTTACCCATTTTCTAAAGTAAATTCTATGAGAAAAGGAAGGAGGTAAAGTCTTCCCTCATTTTCAACAGTAAGAATTAAGCCTACAGTATTATTTAACTTTTGTTTTATATTGGGGTATAGTTGATTTACAGTGTTGCATTAGTTTCAGATGTACAGCAGAGTGGTTCAGTTGTACATACACATACATCCATTCTTTTTCTTTTCCCAAATAGGTTATTACAGAATATTGAGTAGAGTTCCCTGTGCTATACAATAGGTTCTTGTTGTTTTGCCCTTACAGTCTCACAGAAATAATATATCTTAAATGTGCTCAGACACATGAGTAACTTTATCTTAAATAAAAGTGTGAGGTTATGAACAAGGAAAATATTTTCAAATGACCTGCCATAAATTAGATTTTCAGGAAACATTCTCTGAGATTTGCATGCAAGAATTTTATTGGGGAACGCTCTTGCAAACAGCATCTGTGAGAAGTGAGGGAAGCAGAACTGAACCGAAGGGGAAGTAAATATAACTCATGCAGTTGGATCACAAGCTTTAGCCAATACCACAGGGAATTCTGGAGCTGAGATGGCTTTCAGAGTTGTCCCAAATGAGGCAAAGGGGCTGAGTCTTTGCATATACCCTCTCCCACCCCCATGGATCAATCATTTGATGCAGGCTGTGCCCAGGTAGAGGACACAACCTTGAGCAAGGCAGCTTCCTTAGGCTGAGGGCAATTTCTGGAGTTGCACTTGGCTATCAGTTACTGAGCTCCAACAATTCAACAAGCAAAGGGAATGAATGCTTCAGTCCTGCATGAGGGACTGGGTAGTTCACCACAGTGTCCACTGTATGGCCTTATACATTTTTTAACTAGAATAGCAGAGTAAATAGTTATTCATCTCTCTGATAAGCACCAGAAATTTCCTTTTGGAAGAAGCAAGAGAAAAAATAGTTCTAAAAGATTAAGAAAGTGATTTTACAAATACAGTAGGAAATAAGAAAGTATACAACTTAATTAACTAATTCAAATCTCATTTGTCAACTAAGTAGGATTTTTTTGTTTTGTTTTTTGTTAACACCTTTCTTCCTTCGACTCCATCATCAAATGCTAGTTCAGGAATTTTGGACTGTATGTTCCCCCTATTCCATCCTATTCTGAGTTTGTGTTCTCTGGCATTTAGCATCAGTTAGCATAGATTTGCACTTATTTTGGAAATTCTAGCCATTCCTATTTACTTTCTTGCACAGGCTTATTTGAGTTTGGAAGCTGTTTAATCAACGACACAGTAATGACTATAAGATGACAGCAACATTGATGAGGAGGAGGACGGTGATGTTAGATATGGAGGATTTACTAAGTACCAAGTATTGGACTAAGCAGTTTATACACGTGATCTCATGACAATCCTTTAAGGTACTTGTAATGCCCATTTTATAGACAAACTGAGACCTGAAAACATTATATAATATTATAGAGCTGGTAAATAGCAGAACAGACCTTGAATAAAGGTGGGTTGGCTCAAATATGCAGAGTCTGCTGGCTCAATTGGTATATTACCTCCTTACCTCTTAACCCACTTCATCACCACCACCCTCCCTCACCCCCAGCACTTTCACTGCCCCATCCCTTACCATCTTCCTATACTACTATATTGGTAACTATCAGACTGAAGGCATACATCATGCAATGAAGTTATCAAGCTTTGGACTCATAAATCCATGTTTGAAACATAATTCTGTTGTTTGGTAGCTGGTATAAGTAGGCAAATTATTTCACTTCTCTGAGCCTCAGTTTCTTCATCTGAAAAAATGATGATAATAAAACCTAACTCATAAGAAGTAGCTATAAATTTTCTGGTACATGATGACACCCAATAAATAAAGGATAGCTCTTGTTGTCAATGAAGATATTGACAATTATTTTGTAAAGATTAAGTAGCTTCATTGATACCACCAAAGTCTGAACTGGTGAGAAAGTGTACTCACATGGAAGTGATTTCCAGAATGAAGATGAGCAGGATACTAGGTTAGAATACTTAAAAGTGGTAGCAGCTATGGAATTCAGAATCTACACAGCTGAACTATTTAAAAAAATCCAGAAGGATAATTTTTTTAAGTAGAGAAGAAATAATAGCATTCTACAGAAGGAAATTTTTATAACCGAATAAAGAACCTGAGCCCCCAAAGCTAAAATCCTTCTTTGATCTTTGGTGTTTGGAAGGATATTTAACAAAATGTTAAGTTCATTCCTTTTCAATGTATTTTTAGGAAATAATCATAACTTCAATGATTTTCAAATCCTAAGGCATCAAACAGTTATTCGTAATATCAAAAAGAGAAACAAATTAAATGATTACTAATAACTATTAAATTATTTTATACTACTTTAAAGGAAATTATGCAATTATTAAATATGTAAGAACTATATCTAGAGAATACATGTATTAAATTTAATAGTAGGATATAATATTATTTATAAATATATGAACATATACATGAGACATATATTTCTTCCACAAACATATATGAAAAAAATAAATGAAAATATTATCAGCGATTCTCTTTTCATGGTAGAACCACAGGCAATTTTTTCTTCCTGTGTGTATGTGTGATGTTCCAGATTTCCATAAGGAGCAAGACTTCATAAAGAAAAATAATTTTTATTTAGAAAGAATCTGCCCTGCATTGATGTGCACTTGCCTCCTAAGCTCCTATTTTCCCTCCTAAGATCAGTTAAAGTTTACGACTGTGGCACAAACGGATGCACATGTTTACTTCCTGAACAGTAGGAAGGCATTTCAAGGCATTCACTAACGGTCGTAGGCACTCTTACAGTTAGCTGATTAAGATTTGTGCACCCATAAAAAGTGTGGAGATTAAAGGAGAGGACCGAAAATGTATTCATAATTAGAGAGGGGACCACGATTGTGTTTGGGACATGAGTAACTGGTAATCAGTAAAGAACAAACTGATTATTAGCTGTTCAATTGTTGTTGGTCTTAGGGGATTCCACTCAGTGGCCTAATTAAACTGAGCTTGAAGTCTTCTTCACATCTCCATTCAGTGGCAATTTTATTATAATATTCAGTTCTTTGCCTGAGATTTGCCTTTCCCCTCTTTAATCATATGTTTTGCATTTGTGTAACACCTTCCTTGATTAGTTTCTGTACAGGATTAGCTCTTGATAACTGCATGGTTTATGAAAGCAAATGTCACATATAAGACAATCTGGATATTAAGGTTTATTGTCAGTCTTGGAATTTTTCAAAAGGGAAAAACAAAAGACATGCACTTGTTTTAATTAAAATTACTTTCTTAGTTTTTTTGAACCGTTTATTTGTTTGGCTCTGAATATTTTGTACAGATACGATTTCAGAAAAAAAAGTGTATCTCAATGACTCCGAGAAATAGAAAAGTATTTTCCATTTTCAGTTCAAACTCAAGGGAATTTGTATTATTTGCATTATCCCCAGCATGTAGGTCACCCTCTAAGATAGCAGTAAGTCTCCGGCTCTAGGGTACTGCTTAGATTAGAAATGCTCTCAGTGCTTTGAAATATGCAGCACAGAGGCCCTAAATGTGTGTCTTTGTAGCTCAAAACAAAGTAGTGATTTAACAATTAGCCAATTAATTTGATCAGTGTTGAGAACTAAACTGTGACTGATTTGAATAATGCAGCCCTTCACATGAATTTTTGGTAACAAAGCATCTGGGTTGGCTATCTAATTCATTGATAACCCAACTTAGTTGCCAAATCTCAATTTCATATTGTCCAACATAAACTTAGGTAGCAAAAATTGGGCTGAGTCTAACATGTGGAAAGAGAGTAATTTCATATTATGGCTTATAATAAGAGAGATAAACATGCCTGTTATAAACAAAATAATGCCATAATAATTTCTATGCCAGATCCTTAAAGTCACAAATTTATGATACAGCATTTCACTTTCAAAACGTAATATATCTTAATAATACTCTCTATAAGCTGATAAGTAAGCCAGTATGGATAAAACTCAGAACCACTTTCAAAACAGCTTTTATTTTTAAAAATTCCAGTACATCTGTAGAATTGCTCCATTAACAACAATAACTGCTATTTATTCAATGCCTACTATATTATACAATGTGTACTTTAAAACAGTTTAATTTGACTAGATTACAGTTTTATTCATGAACATTTTGGTAATAAATGAATTCTCATTTACCTGGAATACACTATTGTGAAAAATTGAAGGCATATAACTAAAATTTATGCAAAGCATTATATTTTCAGTATAACATATTTGCACAAAACTGATGATGTTGATGGAAATAAGTGCACATTTGATGATTCAGAAGTGACTTCAATCTGCAGAATGTATGCTATCATTGTAGAAGAATATGTGAAAACAATTTTAGTTGTTTGTTGTAACAGGGTATTTTTTGGATTCTGAATCCCCTGGAGTGTACAGTAATTAGTCTGGCGATAGGAGAAAACTATTTAATAAATTCTAAAATCAAAACAAATCTTAAGTGATATAATACATACTAGAAAAAGGCCATTATTTTCATGAAAATAGAGATTTTACCATTCTTGCTCATGTCTATTTCTAGCACTTGGTACAGTGATTGCAAAGAGTAGGAACTTGTGCAATTTTTGTTGAATGAATAAATCAATGAATTGATACCGTGGAAGACAGAAAAAAAACTTTAGAAGGATATGCAAACTAGTTTGAATCTTTTCTCCGTACTTTGGATAAAACACTGGCTCCTAGTTGAAGGAATAGCCCTGCAGTCTCCTGCCTGTATCCAGTCCCTTGGGAATATATATTTTTTTAACTTCCTGGGCCACGTCTCTAAGTCATCCTTCTATAGGCATCAGCCTTTGTCTTTGAAGCCAGCACCAATTCTTCCACTAGAGAACATGGATTTGAAAAGCAGAAGGTAAATTTTTTTTAAAAAGCTATCCAAAACCCAATAAAATAATTTACATTTTAAAGGGAATTTCATTTACTAGCTGTTTGTATATGAACCATTTACTTGAGTAACTTTTCTGAGTTCCAGCAAAGTGATTAAGTTCTTAATATTAAGTAACTTCTGGGATACTTAATCAAAAGTTATATTAAAGAACTTCATATCGGAGATGATAAGTAAGTAACTTTTACTGAAGTATTAGCTGTCATTATCATCATCCTAGATCTGGAATGCCGAGTTCCCATTTCCCATTGGTTTTTTAAATTTTATGTTTTCCGAAGACATGTTCACCAACAAACCTCCCCAGACACATACACAAATCTTTCA
Organism: Physeter macrocephalus; assembly: GCF_002837175.3. NCBI lineage: Eukaryota > Metazoa > Chordata > Mammalia > Artiodactyla > Physeteridae > Physeter > Physeter macrocephalus. The sequence continues at coordinate 64,552,063 of NC_041218.1, forward strand.
AGGAATATTGTTTTTTAATGAATTTTTTTTTCTATTCCCAATTGTGTAACATGAATGTAATACCAATCATCTTAATGGTAGTTTACACACTTCCTTGAACAATATTTTTATTTTGTCCCCAGTGTAATTGCACTATGTTTTACCTATGTTGGTAAATTGTATTTTTATAAGTGCCTACTGAGTATTTAATTCTTTTTTTTTAACATCTTTATTGGAGTATAATTGCTTTACAATGGTGTGTTAGTTTCTCCTTTACAACAAAGTGAATCAGTTATACATATACATAAG
>NC_041218.1:64552736-64553876 GCF_002837175.3 Physeter macrocephalus
TGTATGACAGACTCCAGGTCCATCCACCTCACTACAAATAATTCAGTTTCACTGCTTTTCATGGCTGAGTAATATTCCATTGTGTATATGTGCCACATCTTCTTTATCCATTCATCTGTTGATGGACACTTAGGTTGCTTCCATGTCCTGGCTATTGTAAACAGTGCTGCAGTGAACATTGTGGTAAATGACTTTTATTGAATTATGCTTTTCTCAGGGTATATGACCAGTAGTGGGATTGCTGAGTCATACGGTAGTTCTATTTCTAGTTTTTAAAGGAACCTCTGTACTGTTCTCCATAGTGGTTGTATCAATTTACATTCCCACCAGCAGTGCAAGAGTGTTCCCTTTTCTCCACACCCTCTCCAGCATTTATTGTTTCTAGATTTTTTGATGATGGCCATTCTGACCAGTGTGAGATGATATCTCATTGTAGTTTTGATTTGCATTTTTCTAATGATTAACGATGTTGAGCATTCTTTCATGTGTTTGTTGGCAATCTGTATATCTTCTTTGCAGAAATGTCTATTTAGGTCTTCTGCCCATTTTTTGGATTGGGTTGTTTGTTTTTTTGTTATTGAGCTGCATGAGTTGCTTATAAATTTTGGATATTAATCCTTTGTCAGTTGCTTCTTTGGCAAATATGTTCTCCCATTCTGTGGGTTGTCTTTTGGTCTTGTTTATGATATCCTTTGCTGTGCAAAAGCTTTTAAGTTTCATTAGGTCCCATTTGTTTATTTTTGTTTTCATTTCCATTTCTCTAGGAGGTGGGTCAAAAAGGATCTTGCTGTGATTTATGTCATAGAGTGTTCTGCCTATGTTTTCCTCTAAGAGTTTGATAGTGTCTGGCCTTACATTTAGGTCTTTAACCCATTTTGAGTTTATTCTTGTGTGTGGTGTTAGGGAGTGTTCTAATTTCATACTTTTACATGTAGCTGTCCAGTTTTCCCAGCACCACTTATTGAAGAGGCTGTCTTTTCTCCACTGTATATCCTTCCCTCCTTTATCAAAGAAAAGGTGACCATATGTGTGTGGGTTTATCTCTGGGCTTTCTATCCTGTTCCACTGATCTATATTTCTGTTTTTATGTCAGTACCATACTGTCTTGATTACTGTAGCCTTGTAATATAGTCTGAAGTC
>NC_041218.1:64554802-64556534 GCF_002837175.3 Physeter macrocephalus
ACATCTTTTTCTGGTTTTGGTATCAGGGTAGTGGTGGCCTTGTAGAATGAGTATGGGAGTGTTCCTCCCTCTGCTATGTTTTGGAAGAGTTTGAGAAGGATAGGTGTTAGCTTTTCTCTAAATGTTTGATAGAATTCGCCTGTGGAGCCATCTGGTCCTGGGCTTTTGTTTGTTGGAAGATTTTTAATCACAGTTTCAATTTCAGTGCTTGTGATTGGTCTGTTCATATTTTCTATTTCTTCCTGGTTCAGTCTCAGAAGGTTGTGCATTTCTAAGAATTTGTCCATTTCTTCCAGGTTGTCCATTTTATTGGCATACCATTGCTTGTAGTAATCTCTCATAATCTTTTGTATTTCTGCAGTGTCAGTTGTTATGTCTCCTTTTTCATTTCAAATTCTATTGATTTGAGTCTTCTCCCTTTTTTTCTTGATGAGTCTGGCTATTGGTTTATCAATTTTGTTTATCTTCTCAAAGAACCAGATTTTAGTTTTATTGATCTTTGCTATTGTTTCCTCCATTTCTTTTTCATTTATTTCTGATCTGTTCTTTATGATTTCTTTCCTTCTGCTAAACTTGGGGTGTTTTTATTCTACTTTCTCTAATTGCTTTAGATGCAAGGTTAGATTGTTTGTTCGAGATGTTTCCTGTTTCTTAAGGTAGGATTGTATTGCTATAAACTTCCCTCTTAGAACTGCTTTTGCTGCATCCCATAGGTTTTGGGTCGTCGTGTCTCCATTGTTATTTGTTTCTAAGTATTTTTTGATTTCCTCAGTGATCACTTCGTTATTAAGTAGTGTATTGTTTAGCCTCCATGTGTTTGTATTTTTTACAGATCTTTTCCTGTAATTTATATCTAGTCTCATAGCGTTGTGGTCAGAAAAGATACTTGATACCATTTCAGTTTTCTTAAATTTACCACGGCTAGATTTGTGACCCAAAATATGATCTATCCTGGAGAATGTTTTTATTTTCATTTTGGATGATCGGGCCATTGGTGAAAGTGGGGTGTTAAATTTCCCTACTATGATTGCGTTACTGTCGATTTCCCCTTTTATGGCTGTTAGTATTTGCCTTATGTATTGAGGTGCTCCTATGTTGAGTGCATAAATATTTACAATTGCTATATCTTCTTCTTAGATGGATCCTTTGATCATTATGTAGTGTCCTTCTTTGTCTCTTGTAATAATTTTTATTTTAAAGTCTATTTTGTCTGATATGAGAATTGCTACTCCAGCTTTCTTCTGATTTCCATTTGCATGGAATATCTTTTTCCATCCCCTCACTTTCAGTCTGTATGTGTCCCTAGGTCTGAAGGTCTTTTTTAGACAGCATATATAAGGGTATTGTTTTTGTATCCATTCAGCCATTCTATGTCTTTTGGTGGGAGCATTTAATCCATTTACATTTAAGGTAATTATCGATATGTATGTTCCTATTACCATTTACTTAATTGTTTCGAGTTTGTTCTTTTAGGTCTTTTCATTCTCTTGTGTTTCTTGCCCAGAGAAGTTCCTTTAGCATTTGTTGTAAAGCAGGTTTGGTGGTGCTGAACTCTCAGCTTTTGCTTGTCTGTAAAGGTTTTAATTTCTCCATCAAATCTGAATGAGATCCTTGCTGGGTAGAGTAATCTTGGTTGTAGGTTTTTCTTCTTCATCACTTTAAATATGTCCTGCCACTCCCATCTGGCTTGCAGAGTTTCTGCTGAAAGATCAGCTGTTAACCTTATGGGGAT
>NC_041218.1:64557129-64599241 GCF_002837175.3 Physeter macrocephalus
TTCTGCTCTGCAGTAGTTATTTCCACTATTTTATCTTCCAGGTCACTTATCCGTTCTTCTGCCTCAGTTATTCTGCTATTGCTCCCATCTAGAGTATTTTCAATTTCATTTATTGTGTTGTTCATCGTTGCTTGCTTCCTCTTTAGTTCTTCTAGGTCCTTGTTAAATGTTTTTTGCATTTTGTCTATTCTGTTTCCAAGATATTGGATCATCTTTACTATCATTATTCTGAATTCTTTTTCAGGTAGACTGCCTATTTCCTCTTCATTTGTTATGTCTGGTGGGTTTTTACCTTGCACCTTCATCTGCTGTGTGTTTTTCTGTCTTTTCATTTTGCTTATCTTATTGTGTTTGGGGTCTCCTTTTTGCAGGCTGCAGGTTCGTAGTTCCTGTTGTTTTAGACGTCTATCCTTAGTGGCTAAGTTTGGTTCAGTGGGTTGAGAGATGGAGGTCTCTGGGAGATTTTCGCCATTTGATATTACGTGGAGCTGGGTGGTCTCTTGTAGACACTTGTCCCACCTCTGAGACACAGCCCTGACACCTGGCTGGAGCACCAAGAGCCTTTAATCCACACGGCTCAGGATAAAAGGGAGAAAAAATAGGAAAGAAAGAAACAAAGGAAGGAAGGAAGGAAGGAAGGAAGGGGGAAAGGAAGGGAGAAAGGAAGAAAGAAAGAACATAAAGTAAAGTAGGATAAAATAAAGTTATTAAAATAAAAAATAATTATAAAGAAGAAAAATTTTTAAAAGTAAAAAAAAAAAACAAAAACGGAATGGTCAGAAACCTACGACAAATGGTGAGAGCAAAGCTATACAGACAAAATCTCACACATAAGCACACACATACACACTCTCAAAAGAGAAAAAGGGGAAAAAAATAATATATCTTGCTCCCAAAGTCCACCTCCTCAATTTGTGGTGATTCGCTGTCTTTTCAGGTATTCCACAGATACAGGGCACTTCAAGTTGATTGTGGAGCTTTAATCCGCTGCTTCTGAGGCTCCTGGGAGAGACCTCCCCCTCTCCTCTTTGTTCACACAGCTCCTGGGGTTCAGCTTTGGACTTGGCCTCGCCTCTGCGCGTAGGTCGCCCGAGGGCGTCCGCTCTTCTCTCAGACAGGACGGGGTTTAAATGAGCAGCTGATTCCGGGGCTCTGGCTTGCTCAGGCCGGGGCCAGGGAGGGGTAGGGATTCGGGGTGAACCTGCAGTGGCAGAAGCCAGCGTGACGTTGCACCAGCCTGAGGCCCGCCGTGCGTTATCCCGGGGAACTTGTCCCTGGATCCCGGGACCCTGGCAGTGGCAGGCTGCACAGGCTCCCTGGAGGGGAGGTGTGGAGAGTGACCTGTGCTTGCACACAGGCTTCTTGGTGGCGGCAGCAGCAGCTTTAGCGTCTCATGCCCGTCTCTGCTGTCCGCGCCGGTAGCTGCAGCTCATGCCCATTTCTGGAGCTCCTTTACACGGCGCGCTTAATCCCCTCTCCTCTCGCACCAGGAAACAAAGAGGCAAGAAAAAGTCTCTTGCCTCTTCGGCAGCTCCGCGCCCGTCTCTGGAGCTCCTTTAAGCAGCTTGCTTAATCCCCTCTCCTCACGCCCCAGGAAGCAAAGAGGGAATAAAAGGTCTCTTGCCTCTTCGGCAGCTCCAGACTTCTCCTGGACTCCCTCCCGGCTACCCGTGGTGCACTAACCCCTTCAGGCTGTGTTCACGAAGCCAACCCCAGTCCTCTCCCGGCTTCTGACTGAAGCCAGAGCCTCAGCTCCCAGCCCCCGCCCGTCCCGGCAGGTGAGCAGACAAGCCTCTCAGGCTGGTGAGTGCTGGTCGGCACCGATCCTCTGCGGGAATCTCTCCGCTTTGCCCTCTTCACCCCTGTTACTTCGCTCTCCGCCGTGACTCTGAAGCTTCCCCCCTCCGCCACCCGCAGTCTCCGCCCACGAAGGGGCTTCTCGTGTGTGGGAACCTTTCCTCCTTCACGGCTCCCTCCCACTGGTGCAGGTCCCGTCCCTATTCTTTTGTCTCTGTTTATTCTTTTTTATTTAGCCCTACCCAGGTACGTGGGGAGTTTCTTGCCTTTTGGAAGGTCTGAGGTCTTCTTCCAGCGTTCAGTGGGTGTTCTATAGGAGCAGTTCCACGTATAGATGTATTTCTGATGTATCTGTAGGGAGGAAGGTGATCTCCGCGTCTTATTCTTCCACCATCTTCTCCCGAGCCTCGTGTTTTAATTCTTTTCAGTTTCTTCCAGTTATCTAAATCTGTGCAGTGGACAGTATTTGAAACATCAAATATTGAATTGTTAGATATTGAAACTTGTTAAATACTATTATAGCTGATAATTTCTGTGGTAATATATACTCTAATAAATGTGCATAAGGAATGCCCAGTGCAACTTCTAGATGTGTGTAGATTTGAGACACCACATTTTGAGTGTATTCACCAAATATTGATACAGCTAGGGGAAAAAGCACACCTTAATAAGAACCTGAAATGCCTGTTTGGTACACTCTTTAGTTTAATTCTGAATCTTGGCATCTCAACTTAACTCAACATATAGGTTGTTGCTCTAGTATTATTTTATGTTTGATTTATTTATCACCAACTACTTTGAAATGTTATACTTTTTGACATACAAATTAAGAACCTCACAACATTCTACATGTTTTTAGCCCCCCTTAATTCTTTTTTTTTTTTTTTTTCAGGCAAAGAAGGTTATTTATTTAGTCTCTTATCTTTTAATCCCCTTCATTCTTTGTGCTAGTGTTTCACCTATTTTTCTATCTGTTTTATAATTCCCAAAATATATTGCTATTACTCATGGTTTAAATAGTCAATTCCTTTATTTTTTTTGCTTTAATTTGTCTAATTGCTTTTGATCTGTCTACAAGTTGGCTTATCCTTTTTTTATCCAGTGCACAGTCTTCTGTTAAGCATATCAAATATTTTTTTAATTCAGATATTGTATTTTCCAGTTCTTTTATATGGAGTTTCCAATTCATACCTAGAACATTTCATCTCTTTACTCCTCTATCTATATTTTCCTATAAAATATTAACATGTTTACATTTCTTTTCAAATTCTTATGTGCTAAATCCAAAAATTGGATCGTCTGGAGGTGTCTTTCTATTGACTGTTTTTCTTCTTGTTTATGGGTTACAATTGCCTGCTATTTTCTTGCATTATATATATTTTTTATCGTGTTCCAGGCATTGTGCATAAAATAAAAATGGAGAGTTAAGTAAAATTTCATTTTATTTTGTATTCCAGGGAGTGGGTAAGGTGAGTTTATCATTTAGATTTGTCTTTGAGTGAAACTGAGCTGAACCAGGACCAAAGCTTAGATCAGATTGAATTTACCTATGATTTGTTCAGCCTAGAATCCCCACACCTCTGCCATTTGACTTTGTCCCTTTGAGCTGGGAATAGGTTGGATACACTGTTTTAGATTATTTTGGTTCACCTGTGCTTTCAATTCTGTCAGTGCTCCAGAGCCCAAGCACTGCAATGATAAGCAAAATATGTAGTTTCTCTGCTTTCTAGTCCTTTCCCATCGCCACTTTTTCTTCCAGCAAAATTAGGGGGAAGATAGAGGGAAAATTGTTGGGCTGAGCATTTTATTTTAATATTTGGGCCTCTTTCTCCTTCCAACATATTGTCTAAAGATCAGTTGATTTTTTTTTTCTTGTCACTGAAAAGTTTCTCTGTGACAGGACTGTCCCTTCATCCGTCCATACTCAGACCATATAGTGGATCACAGGTTTGAAAACTGACATAGCTCTCGGCTTACTTTGAAAGTGCTAATTTCTCAATGGAATTCACCTTGAATCCTCTGCTTTTTGATAGTCTCATAGACTATATGGCTCTCATTTTATCTAGTATTTTTAGAAGTGTAGTTTTTTGCAGTGTTCTATATATTGATCTAAAGTAGAGACCTAACTGAAATCAGTTTTCATATAATTTAAAATAGGAATGTAACTGTTGGATTTTCCAGGGGAGGAAAGGTCATTCTTTGACTGTGGGAGCCAAGATCCAAAGGTTAAGTACTTATGCTCCCTGAACTCTGACAGCAAGGCTGAGGTCACATGATAAAATGTTAGCCAGTTTATTCCCTGCTGGGGATTTTGAATCTGGGGAGAGTTTGAGGTAGAGAAGCAGAAGTACTTTTGGTATTTGTGATAACATCCAGTGATATATCTCTGTTTCTGTAGTACAACCCCAGTAGTAAATCTGAGAGTTAGGCTTCTATAAGTTCTACCCAATTCCCCAACCTAGTTTTCCCACATGTACTACCGATATGTTTTCTATTTTATTTAGACTAAGAGTTTTCTCTTTTGTATATGTGTCTATTTGTTTTGATTTGAGCAACTCAGAGTGTCTTTCCTGCTCTAATAATACCAGGTTTTTTTTTTAAAAAAGGCAATTAAAAGAGTACATTTAAGTTGCATGTCAAGGGCTGGCATAGAATGAATGCTCTACAAATCTTATTTCCCTTGCTTCCTTTCCAGATATAAATGAAATTATTTGAGTTCTTTGGTATCTACCTCACAACTGGCCATGGTGTTGAATACATTAGCTCTCTCATACATGCTTTTTATATGAAAATGGATTACTGAGAATAATATACTTCAATCTTATCTCTCCTTTAGCTAATTGATTTTTTTAAACATCTTTATTAGAGTACAATTGCTTTACAATGTTGTTTAGTTTCCACTGTATAACAAAGTGAATAGGTTATACATATACATACAGCCCCATATCCGCTCTCTCTTGCCTCTCCCTCCCACCCTCCTATCCCACATCTCTAGGTGGTCACAAAGCACGGAGCTAATTTCCCTGTGCTATGCGGCTCCTTCCCACTAGCTATCTATTTTACATTTGGTAGTGTATGTATGACAGTGCCACTCTCACACTTCGTGCCAGATTATGCTTCCCCCTCCCCATGTCCTCAAGTCCATTCTCTATGTCTGCGTCTTTATTCCTGTCTGACCCCTAATTTCGTCAGAACCATTTTTTTTTAATTCCATGTATATATGTTAGCATACGGTATTTGTTTTCCTCTCTCTGACTTACTTCACTCTGTATGACAGACTCTAGGTCCATCCAGCTCACTAAAAATAATTCAATTTCATTTTTTTATGGCTGAGTAATATTCCATTGTATACATGTGCCAAATCTTCTTTATCCATTCATCTGTCGATGGACACGTAGGTTGCTTCCATGTCCTGGCTATTGTAAACAGTGCTGCAGTGAACATTGTGGTAAATGACTTTTTTTGAATTATGCTTTTCTCAGGGTATATGCCCTGTAGTGGGACTGCTGGGTCGTGTGGTAGTTGTATATTTAGTTTTTTAAGGAAACTCCATACTGTTCTCCATAGTGGCTGTATCAGTTTACATTCCCACCAACAGTGCAAGAAGGTTCACTTTTCTCCACATGCTCTCCAGCATTTATTGTTTGTATATTTTTGGATGCTGGCCATTCTGACTGGTGTGAGGTGAGACCTCATTCTAGTTTCGATTTGCATTTCTCTAATGATCAGTGATGTTGAGCATCCTTTCATGTGTTTGTTGGCAATATGTATATCTTCTCTGGAGAAACGTCTATTTAGGTCTTCTGCCTATTTTTGGATTGGGGTGTTTGTTTTTTTGATATTGAGCTAAATGAGCTGCTTGTTTATTTTGGATATTAATCCTTTGTCAGTTGCTTCGTTTATAAATATTTCTCCCATTCTGAGGGTTGTCTTTTCGTCTTGTTTATGGTTTCCTTTGCTGTGCAAAAGCTTTTAAGTTTCATTAGGTCCCATTTGTTTGTTTTTATTTCCATTTCTCTAGGACGTGGGTATAAAATGATCTTGCTGTGATTTATGTCTTAGAGTGTTCTTCCTATGTTTTCCTTTAAGAGTTTTATAGTGTCTGGCCTTACATTTAGGTCTTTAACCGATTATGAGTTTTTTGTGTATGGTTTTAGGGAGTGTTCTAATTTCATTCTTTTACATGTAGCTGTCCAGTTTTCCCAGCACCAGCACCACTTATTGAACAGGCTGTCTTTTCTCCATTGTATATTCTTGCCTCCTTTATCAAAGATAAGGTAACCATATGTGCGTGGGTTTACCTCTGGGCTTTCTATGCTGGTCCATTGATCTATATTTCTGTTTTTATGCCAGTACCATACTTTCTTGATTACTGTAGCTTTGTAGTATAGTCTGAGGTCAGGGAGCCTGATTCCTCCAGCTCTGATTTTCTTTCTCAAGATTGCTTTGGCTACTAGTTCTCTTTTGTGTTTCCATACAAACTGTGAAATTTTTTGTTCTAGTTTTGTTCTGTGAAAAATTCCATTAGTAGTTTGATAGGGATTGCACTGAATCTGTAGCTTGCTTCAAGTACTATAGTCATTTTCACAATGTTGATTCTTCCAGTCCAAGAACATGGTATATCTCTCCATCTGTTTGTATTAGCTTTAATTTCTTTCCTCAGTGTCTTATAGTTTTCTGCATGCAGGTCTTTTGTCTCCTTACATAGGTCCATTCCTAGGTATGTTATTCTTTATGTTGCCATGGTAAATGGAAGTGTTTCCTTAATTTCACTTTCAGATTTTTCATCATTAGTGTAGAGGAATGCAAGAGATTTCTGTGCATTACTTTTGTACCCTGCTACTTTATCAAATTCATTGATTAGCTGTAGTAGCTTTCTGGTAGCATCATTAGGATTCTCTGTGTATAGTATCATGTCATCTGCAAACAGTGACAGCTTTACTTCTTTTCTGATTTGGATTCCTTTTATTTCTTTTTCTTCTCTGATTGCTGTGGCTAAAACTTCCAAAAGTATGTTGAATCATAGTGGTGAGAGTTGGCAACCTTGTCTTGTTCCTGATCTTAGTGGAAATGGTTTCAGTTTTTCACCATTGAGAATTATTCTGGCTGTGTGTTTGTCATATATGGCCTTCACTATGTTGAGGTAAATTCCCTCTATGCCTACTTTCTGGATGGTCTTTATCATAAATGGCTGTTGAATTTTGTCAAAAGCTTTTACTGCATCTATTGAGATGATCATATGGTTTTTATCCTTCAGTTTGTGAATATGGTGTATCACATTGATTGATTTGCATATATTGAAGAATCCTTGCATTTCTGGGATAAACCCCACTTGATCATGGTGTATGATCCTTTTAATGTGCTGTTGGATTCTCTTGCTAGTATTTTTTTTTTTTTTTTTTGGCGGTACGCGGGCCTCTCACTGTTGTGGCCTCTCCCGTTGCAGAGCACAGGCTCCGGACGCACAGGCTCAGCGGCCATGGCTCACGGGCCCAGCCGCTCCGCGGCATGTGGGATCCTCCCGGACCGGGGCGCGAACCCAGTTCCCCTGCATCGGCAGGCGGACGCGCAACCACTGCGCCACCAAGGGAAGCCCTCTTGCTAGTATTTTGTTGAGGATATTTGCATCAGTGTTCATCAGTGATATTGGCCTATAGTTTTCTTTTTTGTGACATCTTTGTCTGGTTTGGTTATCAGGGTGCTGGTGGCCTCATAGAATGAGTTTGGGAGTGTTCCTCCCTCTGCTGTATTTTAGAACAGTTTGAGATGGATACGTGTTAGCTCTTCTCTAAATGTTTCATATAATACGCATGTGAAGCCATATGGTCCTGGGCTTTTGTTTGTTGGAAGATTTTTAGTCACAGTTTCAATTTCAGTGCTTTAGTGCTTTATATTTTCTATTTCTTCCTCGTTCAGTCTCAGAAGGTTGTGCTTTTCTTAGAATTTGTCTATTTCTTCCAGGTTGTCCATTTTATTGGCAAATAGTTGCTTGTAGTCATCTCTCATGATCCTTTGTATTTCTCCAGTGTCAGTTGTTACTTCTCCATTTTCATTTGTAATTCTGTTGAGTTGAGTCTTTTCCCTTTTTTTTTCTCGAAGAGTCTGGCTAATGGTTTATCAATTTTGTTTATGTTTTCATAGAACCAGCTTTTAGTTTTATTAATCCTTGCTATTGTTTCCTTCATTTTAAAAATTTATTTCTGATCTGATCTTTATGATTTCTTTCCTTCTGCTACTTTTGTTTTTTTTTGTTCTACTTTCTCTAATTGTTTTAGGTGTAATGTTAGGTTGTTTTTTGAGATTTTTCTTCTTCTTTGAGGTAGGATTGTGTTACTATAAACTTCCCTCTTAGAACTGCTTTTGTTGCATCCCATAGGTTTGGGGTTGTTGTGTTTTCATTGTCATTTGTTTCTAGGTATTTTTTTATTTCCTCTTTGATTTCTTCAGCGATCACTTGGTTTAGTAGAGTATTGTTTAGCTTCCATGTGTTCGTATTTTTTACAGTATTTTTCCTGTAATTGATATCTAGTCTCAGTAGCGTTGTGGTCAGAAAAGAGTCTTGATACGATTTCAATTTTCTTAAATTTACCAAGGCTTGATTTGTGACCCAAGATATGATCTATCCTGGAGAATGTTCCATGAGCACTTGAGAAGAAAGTGTATTCTGTTTTTTTTGGATGGAATATCCCATAAATATCAGTTAAGTCCATCTTGTCAAATGTGTCATTTAAAGCTTGTGTTTCCTTATTTATTTTCATTTTGGATGATCTGGCCATTGGTGGAAGTAGGGTGTTAAAGTCCCCTACTATGATTGTGTTACTGTTGATTTCCCCTTTTATGGCTGTTAGAATTTTCCTTACATATTGAGGTGCTCCTATGTTGGGTGCATAAATATATACAATTGTTACATCTTCTTCTTGGATTGATCCCTTGATCACTATGTAGTTTCCTTCTTTGTCTCTTGTAATAGTCTTTATTTTAAAGTCTATTTTGTCTGATATGAGAATTACTACTCCAGCTTTCTTTTGATTTCCATTTGCATGGAATATCTTTTTCCATGCCCTCATGTTCAGTCTGTATGTGTCCCTAGGTCTGAAGTGTGTCTCTTGTATACAGCATATATATGGGTCTTGTTTTTGTATCCATTCAGCCAGTCTGTGTCTTTTGTGGGAGCATTTAATCCATTTGTGTTTAAGGTGTTTATCGATATGTATGTTCCTATTACCATTAATTATTTTGGTTTTGTTTTTGTAGGTCTTTCCTTTCTCTTGTGTTTTTGCCTAGCAAAGTTCCTGTAGCATTTATTGTAAAGCTGGTTTGGTGGTGCTGAATTCTCTTAGGTTTTGCTTGTCTGTAAAGGTTTTAATTTGTCTTTTGAATCTGAATGAGATCCTTGCTGGGTGTAGTAATCTTGGTTGTAGGTTTTTCCCTTTCATCACTTTAACTGTGTCCTGCCACTCCCTTTGGCTTGCAGAGTTTCTGCTGAAAGATCAGCTGTTAACCTTATGGGGATTCCCTTGTATGTTATTTATTGCGTTTCCCTTGCTGCTTTTAGTATTTTCTCTTTGTATTTAATTTTTGATAGTTTGATTCACATGTCTTGGTGTGTTTTCCTTGGATTTATCCTGTATGGGACTTTCTCCGCTTCCTGGGCTTGATTGATTATTTCCTTTCCCATGTTAGGGAAGTTTTCAACTATAATCTCTTCAAATATTTTCTCAGACCCTTTCTTTTTCTCTTCTTCTTCTTGGACCCTTATAATTCGAATGTTGGTACGTTTAATGTTGTCCCAGAGGTCTCTGAGACTGTCCTCAATTCTTTTCATTCTTTTTTCTTTATTCTGCTCTGCAGTAGTTATTTCCACTATTTTATCTTCCTGTTCACTTATCCGTTCTTTTTTCTCATTTATTCTGCTCTTGATTTCTTCTAGAGAATTTTTGATTTCATTTATTGTGTTGTTCATCATTGTTTGTTTGCTCTTTATTTCTTCTAGGTCCTTGTTTCTTGTATTTTCTCCATTCTATTTCCAAGATTTTCGATTATCTTTACTATCATTACTCAGAATGTTTTTTTCCAGTAGACTGCCTATTTCCTCTTGATTTGTTTGGTCATGTGGGGTTTTACTTTGCTCCTTTATCTGTTGCGTATTTCTCTGTCTCCTCATTTTGTTTAACTTTCTGTGTTTGGGGTTTTCTTTTCACAGGCTGAAGGTTCGTAGTTCCTGTTGTTTTTGGTGTCTTCCCCCAGTGGGTAAAGTTGGTTCAGTGGTTTTTGTAGGCTTCCTGGTGGAGGGGACTGGTGCCTGTTTCTGATGGATGAGGCTGGATCTTGTCTTTCTGGTGGGAAGGGCCATGTCTGCTGATGTATTTTGGGGTGTCTGTGAACTTATTATGATTTTTGCCAGCCTCTCTGCTAATGGGTGGAGTTGCGTTCCTATATTGCTAGCTGTTGGGCATGGGGCATCTAGCACTGGATGTTGCTGGTCGTTGGGTGGAATTGAGTCTTAGCATTTAGATGGAGATCTCTGGGAGAGCTCTTGCAGAATCATATTACATGGGGCCATGAGGTCTCTGGTGGTCCAGTGTCCTGAACTTGACTCTCCCACCTCAGAGGCTCTGGCCGGACACCAGCCCGGAACACAAGACCAGTTCGGCCACATGGCTCAGATCAAAAGGGAGCAAAAAAAGAAATAAAGTTAAAATAAAATACTTTTAAAAATTATTAAAATAAAAAATATTTTTAATTAATGAAGAAGAAAATAGAGCAACTGAACCAATAAGCAAGTCCACCAGTGATAACAAGTGCTAAAAACTGTACTAAGATACACATAAAAATCAGAAACTAGTCAGTCGCATATAGCAAACCCCAAGTCAACAGTTGCTCCCAAAGTCCACAGCCTCAATTTTGGGATGATTCATTGTCTGTTCAGGTATTCCACAGATACAGGGTACATTAAGTTAATTGTGGAGATTTAATCTGCTGTTCCTGAGACTGCATGGAGAAATTTTCGTTTCTCTTTGTTTGCACAGCTCCTGGTGTTCAACTTTGCATTTGGCCCTGCCTCTGCGTGTAGGTTGCCCTCTGGCATCTGTCCTTAGCCCAGACAGGAGGGGGGTTAAAGGAGCAACTGATTAGGGGGCTCTGGCTAAATTAGGCCCGGGGGAGGGAGGGGTACAGAATGCGGGGCGAGCCTGCGGCGGCAGGGACCAACATGACATTGCAACAGCCTGAGGCGTGCCATGTGTTTTCCTGGGGAAATTGTCCCTAGATCATGGGACCCTGACAGTGGTGGGCTGTAGAGGATCCTGGGAGCGGAGGTATGGATAGTGACCTGTGCTTGCACACAGGTTTCTTGTTGGCTGCAGCAGCAGCAGCCTTAGCATTTCATGCCAACCTCTGCTGTCTGCGCTAATAACTGTGGCTCACTCCCATCTCTGAAGCTCATTTCGGTGGTGTTCTGAATCTCCTCTCCTCACGCACCCCGAAACAATAGTCTCTTGACTCTTATTCAGATCCAGACTTTTTCCCGAACTCCCTCCTGGTTAGCTGTGGTGCACTAGCCCCCTTCAGCCTGTGTTCATGCAGCCAACCCCAGTCCTCTCCCTGGGATCTGACCTCCAAAGCCAGAGCCTCAGCTCCCAGCCCCCACCCACCCCAGTGGGTGAGCAGACAAGCCTCTGAGGCTGGTAAGTGCTGGTCGGCACCGATCCTCCGTGTGGGAATCTCTCCACTTTGCCCTTTGCACGCCTGTTGCTGCACTCCCCTCTGTGGCTCCGAAGTTTCCCACACTCCCATCCTCCGTTTCCAGGAGTGAAGGGGCTTCCTAGTGTGTGGAAACTTTTCCTCCTTCACAACTCCCTCCCAGAGGTGCAGTTCCTGTCTTTATTCTTTTGTGTGTTTTTTCTTTTTTCTTTTGGCCTACCCAGGTACGCAGGGAGTTTCTTGTCTTTGGGGAAGTCTGAAGTCTTCCGTCAGCATTCAGTAGGTGTTTTGTAGGAGTTGTTCCACATGTAGAGGTATTTTTCATATGTTTTTTGGGAGGAAGGTGATCTTCACGTCGTACTCCTCCTCCATTTTGAAGGTCCTCTAGCTAATAGATTTTGTTCTACCCCTTGATTTCAAATGACATCACACAGGTAAAATCTAGAACTGTTAGGAGTACATGATGTTAAAGGCATGATAACATACAAAAATTACAGCACTTGGGCTTCCCTGGTGGCACAGTGGTTGAGAGTCCGCCTGCCAATGCAGGGAACACGGGTTCGTGCCCCGGTCCGGGAAGATCCCACGTGCCGCGGAGTGGCTGGGCCCGTGAGCCATGGCTGCTGAGCCTGCGTGTCCGGAGCCTGTGCCCCGCAATGGGAGAGGCCACAGCAGTGAGAGGCCCGCGTACCACAAAAAAAAAAAAAAAAAAAATTACAGCACTTCATTTATTTCATTTGTTTTAACCCATTTAAAATAACTTGAAATGGATTTATGAATCAGAGAACATTTCTTGGTCACTCATTTAAATAAGTAAAACAATGTCCTAAGAGTAGGATTTCTGTAGATATGTTTAAATTTATTGCTTTTGTAAAAAAAAAAAAAAGTTAAATTATTTATAATTTAAATTTTCACTAGATTTTTTATAAAGCAGTATTTAATGAACAAATGACTTGTTGGTTATCTATTTTAAGTATAGGAGTGTGTACATGTCAATCCCAAACTCCTAATCTATCCTTCCTCCCCACCCTTCCCTGCTGGTAACCATAAATTCATTCTCTAAGTCTGTGAGTCTGCTTCTGTTTTATAAATAAGTTCATTTGTATCTCTTTTTATATACATTCTACTTATAAACAATATTATATTTGTCTTTCTCTGTCTGACTTACTTCACTTAGTACAATAATCTCCAGGTCCATCCATGCTTCTGCAAATGGCATTATTTCATTCCTTTTAATGGCTGAGTAATATTCTATTGTATATATGTACCACATCTTCTTTATCCATTCATCTGTCAGTGGACATTTAGGTGTTTCCATGTCTTGGCTATTGTAACAGTGCTGCAATGAACATTGGGGTGCATGTATCCTATCAAACCATGTTTTTCTCTGGATATATGTCCAGGAGTGGAATTGCTGGATCACATGGTAGCTCTATTTTTCATTTTTTAAGGAACCTCCATGCTGTTCTCGATAGTGGCTGTACCAATTTACATTCCCACCAACAGTGTAGGAGGGTTCCCTTCTCTCCACACTCCACCTCCTCTCCAGCATTTATTGTCTGTAGATTGTTTTTTACATCTTTATTGGATTATAATTGCTTTACAATATTGTGTTAGTTTCTGCTGTACAACAAAGGAATCAGCTATATCTATACATATATCTCCTCCCTCTTGAGCCTCCCTCCCTTCCTCCCCATCCCACCCCTGTAGGTCGTCACAAAGCACCCAGCTAATCTCCCTGTGCTATACAGCAGCTTCCCACTAGCTATCTGTTTTTATACATGGTAGTGTATATATGTTAATGCTACTCTCTCAATTTGGCCCAGCCTCGCCTTCCCCTGCTGTGTCCACAAGTCCGTTCTCTATGTCTTTGTCTGTATTCCTGCCCTGCCAGTAGGTTCATCAGTACCATTTTTCTAGATTCTATATATATGTGTTTTAATATATGGTATTTTTCTCTTTCTGATTTACTTCACTCTGTATGACTGACTCTAGGTCCATCCATATCACTACAGATGACTCAATTTCATTCCTTCTTATGGCTGAGTAATATTCCACTGTATATATGTACCACATCTTCTTTATCCATTCATCTGTCGATGGACATTTAGGTTGCTTCCATGTCCTGGCTATTGTAAATAGTACTGCAGTGAACATCAGGGTACATGTATTTTTTTGAATTATGGTTTTCTCAGGGTATATGCCCAGTACTGGTATTGCTGGGTCATATGGTAGTTCTATTTTTCGTTTTCGAAGTGACCTCCATACTGTTCTCCATAGTGGCTGTATCAATTTACATTCCCACCAACAGTGCAGGAGGGTTCCCTTTTCTCCATACCCTCTCCAGCATGTATTGTTTGTAGATTTTTTTGATGATGGCCATTCTGAGTGGTGTGAGGTGTTACCTCATTGTAGTTTTGATCTGCGTTTCTCTAATGATTAGCGATGTTGAGCATCTTTTTATGTGTCTCTTGGCCATCTGTATGTCTTCTTTGGAGAAATATCTATTTAGGTCTTCTGCCCATTTTTGGATTGGGTTGTTTGTTTTTTGGATATTGAGCCACATGAGCTGTTTTTAGATTTTGGAGACTAATCCATTGTCAGCTGCATTGTTTGCAAATATTTTCTCCCATTCTATGGGTTGTCTTTTCATTTTGTTTGTGGTTTCCTTTGCTGTGCAAAAGCTTTTGAGTTTAATTAGGTCCCATTTGTTTATTTTTGTTTTTATTTCCATTACTCTAGGAGACAGATCAAAAAAGGTACTGCTGTGATTTATGTCAGAGTGTTCTGCCTATGTCTTCCTTTAAGAGTTTATAACATGTGGTCTTATATTTAGGTTACCTCATTGTAGTTTTGATCTGCGTTTCTCTAATGATTAGCGATGTTGAGCATCTTTTTATGTGTCTCTTGGCCATCTGTATGTCTTCTTTGGAGAAATATCTATTTAGGTCTTCTGCCCATTTTTGGATTGGGTTGTTTGTTTTTTGGATATTGAGCCACATGAGCTGTTTTTAGATTTTGGAGACTAATCCATTGTCAGCTGCATTGTTTGCAAATATTTTCTCCCATTCTATGGGTTGTCTTTTCATTTTGTTTGTGGTTTCCTTTGCTGTGCAAAAGCTTTTGAGTTTAATTAGGTCCCATTTGTTTATTTTTGTTTTTATTTCCATTACTCTAGGAGACAGATCAAAAAAGGTACTGCTGTGATTTATGTCAGAGTGTTCTGCCTATGTCTTCCTTTAAGAGTTTATAACATGTGGTCTTATATTTAGGTCTTTAATCCATTTTGAGTTTATTTTTGTGTATAGTGTTAAAGAATGTTCTAGTTTCATTATTTTACATGTAGCTGTCCAGTTTTCCCAGCACCATTTATTGAAGAGACTGTCTTTTCTCAATTAATGTAAAAAAATAAAAATTTTAAAATAGAACATATTACTTAGAGCTCTAGTCTTCATCGTGAAAATTCTCATGTCATGCAGACTTTCCATTAATTTGTAGATTAATAACTAAAGGATTACTTTGCAATTCATTATATTCTAATCTACTACAGTATCACATATCATATGGAATACTGTCTCACTTAGTTTTCTAAGAATATTAGTCTGTACAGGTTCTTCTGCATTAATGAAAAAAATAAAGGAAGCAAAAAGGAAACTACATTCAAAAGATGTTGCCTTCAGAGTTTTAATGATTTATTATACATAAGTAAAATAGAAATTAAAGCTATTTTTCAGCCAGAGATGACAATGAGACTATACGTAGCTTTGTTTTACATTTTTTGTTATTTCCAAGTTTGCATTTGAATAAGTTTATTTATTGTTCTCAGACCAAAACACAAAAATGCAGAATATGTACAGCTATTGGTCTTGGGAGAAGAGTAGTATTCCATAATCACAAAGGTCCCTGAGAAACCATTTAAACAACTTTATTGATTTTTCCCTTGTTGGTGTATTTAGTTCAAACAGCTCCCAAGGAGCACCTCTGTACTTGAACAGAATTCTTGACCACTAGTGAAGAAACTAACAATACATGAGTTCCTTTTCTTCCCTTTCTGATTATTCAGGGTAAAACTCATATTGAGGTTGCAATACAGAGGTAAAATATAAGAAATATGAAGAATTTTTAATAGACTTTATTTTTAGAGCACTTTTAAGTTCACAGCAAAATTGAGTGGAGAATACAGAGTTTCCCATATATAGGCATACCTAAGAGATATTGACGGTTCTGTTCCAGACCACTTCAATAAAGCAAATAATGCAATAAAGTGAATCACATGAATTTTTTTGTTTCACAGTGCATATAAAAGTTATGTTTACACTGTCATGTAGTCTATTAAGTGTACAATAGCATGTCTAAAAAATAATGTACATATCTTTATTTTAAAATATTTTATTGCTAAAAAATGCTAACCATCGTCTGAGCCGTTAGCAAATCTCAATCTTTTTGCTGGTGGACTGTTTGAAATATTTCAGTAATTACCAAAATGTGACATATTTGGTCACATTGACCAGGTGTAAGTAAATGCTGTTGGACAAATGGCATTGATGGACTTGCTCGGCACAAGCTTGCCGTAAACCGTCAATTTGTAAAAAAAATGGAATACCTACAAAGTACAATAAAGTGAAGCACAATGAAGTGGGGTATGCCTGCCTGTATCCCCTGCCACCACACATGCACACCCTCCCTTATTTTTAATCTCTGGCACCAGAGTAGTACATTTGTTACAAAAGATGAACCTATTGACACATCATCATAAACCAATGTTGATAGTTTAGAATAGGATTAAGTCTTTGTGTTGTGCAGTGGGTTTATAATGGCATGTATCCACCAGTATCATACAGAATAATTTCACTGCCTTAAAAGCTCCCTGTGCTCTGACTATTCATCCTTCCTTCCCACCCAGTCCCTGGCAACTACAGATCTTTTTACTGTCTCCATAGTTTTGTCTTTTCCAGAATGTCATATATTTGGAGTCACACAGCGTATAGCCTTTTCAGATTGGCTTCTTTCATTTAGAGGGGAATAATTTTACATTTATATTTTTTTCTAAAGTGAACTCTTCATTCCTAATGACACTAAAATCATTATTCTAATACATACACAAATATATCAATGACAACCCCCAATATTATTATTAACAGTATGATTATGGAACTTTTCTATGCTTTGTTTTGATCTTCACATATATCTCATAGGAATATGCAGTTGATTTACTGTTTTTTAAATTAAGTTAAAATAATTCAGTTTTTTTCTTTTTGCTTTTGGATTTTGAGTCAGAGAAATTCAAACATGTATTTCTTTTTTGGTATGGTTTCACTTTTAATCCTTAAAACTCTGATCAATTTTTAATTTTTTTTGTATTGGTTTGAAGAATGGATTGAATTCATGTTTTTTCCTTATATTTACCGACATATGAATATACACATCAATTTAGGGAAAACTGATATCTTAACAACCCATTAACACAGTGTATCTCTTCTTGTACTAGGTCGTTAATTCCTCTTTCATTATTTCATAATTTCTGATTTGTAGACCTTAAGTATCTTTTTGTATTTCATATATTTAATGCTAATGAAAAGGGTGTTTTTAAATTTCAACTTCTGATGATTCATTAGTGGTATATAGAAATACAGTTTATTTTGATATATTGGTCTTATATTCTGCAATATTGCTAAACTTGTATAATATTTCCAGGAGATTTTTGTGAATTCTATCAGATTTTCTACATATATGATTACACCATCTGCAAATAAAGATAGTTTGACTCCTTTCCTTATTTCTGAATGCTGTTTACTTCTTTTTCTTCACACTGGCTAGAACCTCCAGTACAATGTTGAATAGATGTGGTGAGAGAAGATATCCTTGCCTTGTTCCTAATCTTAGGGATAAAGCATGTAATTTCTCACCATGAGATGAGATGTTAGCTGTAAGATTTTTATATATCCCCTTCATCAGATTGAGATTTTTCTTTTTTTGATAGAGCTTTTATCAGAAATGAATATTGGATTTCATAAAAGTTTTTTTCCTGACTATACTGAAGTGATCATTTTTGGTTGTTTTTAAAATGGTTAATTGCACTGATTGATTTTGATTTTGAATTTTAAAACAAGTTTACACTCCTATGAAAAACTCCTCTTGACATGTATTATCCTTTTTCTATTGTATATTGTTGAATTCAATTTGCTAAAATTTTGTTTAGAACTTTGGCATCTACATTAATGAAGGTTATCAGTTGATAAGTTTTATTGTTTTGTAACTCCTTTCTGTAGTTTTAGAATGAGGATATTGCTGCTTTATAGAATAAGTTGAGGAGCATTGCTTGCTTTTCAATTTTCTGGAAGAGATTGTATAGAATTGATATTATTGCTTTTTTTTTAACATCTTTATTGGAGTATAATTGCCTTACAATGGTGTGTTAGTTTCTGCTTTATAACAAAGTAAATCTGCCATACATATAGATATATCCCCATATCTCCTCCCTCTTGCGTCTCCCTCCCACCCCTCTAGGTGGTCAAAAAGCACGGAGCTGATCTCCCTGTGCTACGCAGCCGGCTGTTATTTCTTTTTCTTTTTTTTTTTTTTTAAAAAGAGTACTACTCTTGGTAGTACTCACCCATAAAGTCAACAGCACTGGAATATTCTTTGTTAGTAGGTTTACAACTACAAATTCAATTTCTTTAGTAGATATAGAACTATTCATCATAAGCTAATTTATTCTTGAGTGAACTTTCACAGTTCCGTTTTCATAGGACCATTTTAATTTCATAAAACCTGTCAAATTTAAAGTTATCACCAGGTTTCTTTATTATCTTGTAAATATCTATAGACCCTGTACTGATATCAACTACCTCAATCCTGATATTGGTAATTTGTTTCTTCTTTTTTTATGATCAATTTGGCTAGAGGTTTATCAATTTTTATTAATTTAATCTAAAAAACGCTTTTAGTTTCATTGAGTTTTCTGTATTTTTTTTCTATTTTGTTTTCCATGGACTTCCACTTTTATTTTTATTATTTTATCCATTTTGCTTGCTTTGGGTTTATTTTACTTGTCTTTTTCCAGTTTCTTTAGTTGAGGTTGTTTATTTGAGAACTTTATTCTTTTCTCTTATAGGCCTTTAGTGCTGTAAATTCTGCCCTTTCCAATCCCATATCCTGCTTTAGCAGTAAATCACAAGTTCTGATATATTGTATTTTCATTGTCATTCAATTCAAAATATTTTCTTTCTGATGTCTTTTGTGACCCATGGATTATTTAGAATTTTTTAAATTTAGTTTCCACATGTTTCACAGTTTTCCCATTGTATTTTAGGAATAAATTTCTAATTAAATTCCATTATGGGACGAGAACGTTCTATGTATGATATGAATCCTTTTAAACTTATTGAAACTCATTTTATGACCCAGAATATCGACTATCTTAATAAATGGTCTATCTTAACAATGTATATTCTGTTATTGTTGAATGGAGTGTTCTATAAATGTCCATTAGGTCATATTGGTTGAAAGTGTTTTCTATAATTTTACTGATTTACTCTGTCTACATTTTATATCAGTTATTGAAGGGGAATATTCAAATATTTGGCCATAATGGCGAATTTGTATATTTCATTTCTCCTGGCAGTTCTAACAGTTTTTATTCTAAGTATTTTGTAGTTTGGTTATTAAGGACATGAACACTTATTAATCTTATATTATTTTGATTAATTGTGTTGAACCTACCTTGTGTGACACTGAAGGTTTATTTTGGCTAATTATTAGCATGGTCTATCTTTTTTCTATCATTGCACTTTTACTGTATCTGCATCTTCATAAAATGTATTTCTTATAGACATCATACAGTTGTAATTTTCTATTTTATCCAATCTGAAAAATCTCTTCCTTTTAATTGGAGTGTCTAAACCACAGTAGTTTAATATGATTATTGATATAGTTAGATTTTATTCTCTTACTATCTATTTTCTACTTATCCATCTGTTCTTTGTTTCCTTTTTCTGCCTTCTTTGGGACTTTTTTATGTTTAAATTTTATTTTCCTTACCATCTTATTAGTTCTCTTTGTTATTTTGGTAGTTGGTTTAGGGTTTAGTGAAAACATCTTTTAATGTATCACACTCTGCCCTCAAGTGATATTATATCACTCATGCATAGCCTAAGAATCTTGTAAAAATTTAGTGTTAGAGTAACTTTGTAACTATAGACTTTCATGTCTATCTCTTTTCTTTTTCTTTCTTTCTTCATTTTTTTTTTTTTTTAACTGTTGGGGAAAAGCTTTGGAGTTGTGATAAAGAATGAGTAGAATTTTGTAACTGCTTTTATATTTGTTGGATTGTTGTTTCTTTTTGGAACCAGCAGAAAGTTACCAAAGTCATATTACTTGGTTCTTCTGGTGCAAGAAATTTGGAAACAGATTCTTTAAAATACATCCAGAATATCAGAAACCTTCTAGAAATACTACATGTGAGTTTCAGAGAATTCTACTAAGATCCTAAAATTTTATGGAAAGTAGAATATATTCCAGGGTTTCCTGAGCCATTATTATACATTATTATTTATATGCAAGATTTAAATATTTGTGTGTTGAAAAGAAATATTCAGATTTCTAAACACACCGATTGCTCTATTCCATCTTAGAGTGTCTCAGTTAAGATTCTATAATGTCCAGTGAACAGAGCTAATTATTTATTTATTTATCTAAGTGTTTCCAAAGTTTCTATGGCTATATTGCTATATACCTTCAGTCTGCCCTACCTAGAACTTTCATCTACCCTTCACTACTTTGTTTTCTGCCTTGGGAGGCCAACCACTGTGGGTTACAGCAACAGGTTTCATTGCCTTTTCATGCGGGTTTGCTTGTGCTAATAATGGGAAAGAGAAAGGGGACCTTCAAGATGGCAGACGAGTAAGACATGGAGATCACCTTCCCCCCAAAAATACATCACAAATACATCTACATTTGGAACAACTCCTACAGAACACCTACTGAACACTGGCAGAAGACCTCAGACTTCCTAAAAGGCAAGAAACTCCCTACGTACTGGGTAGGGCAAAACAAAAAAGAAAAAAACAGAGACAAAAAACAGGGACAGGACCTGCACCTCTGGGAGGGAGTTTTGAAGGAGGAAAAGTTTCCACACACTAGGAAGCCCCTTCACTGGCCAAGACGGGGTCTGGGCTTGGGGGAAGCTTCAGAGCCACTGAAGAGAGTGTAGCAACAAGGGTGCACAGGGCAAAGCAGAGAGATTCCCACAAGAGGATCGGCACCAGCCAGCACTCACCAGACCGAGAGGCTTGTCTGCTCACCCACCAGGGCAGGTGGTGGATGGGAGCTGAGGCTCAGGCTTTGGAGGTCAGATCCAGGGAGAGGACTGGGGTTGGCTGCATGAACTCAGCCTGAAGGGGGCTAGGGCGCCACAGCTAGCCGGGAAGGAGTCCGGGAAAAAGTCTGGACCTGCCTAAGAGGCAAGAGAGCATTGTTTTGTGGTGCGTGAGGAGAGAGGATTCCTTCCCCGTCTGCCCACAGAAGGCAGAGCACTGCCTAAACAAGCTCTGGAGATGGGCGTGAGCCATGGCTATCAGCTCGGACACCAGAGATGGGCATGAAATGCTAATGCTGCTCCTGCAGTCACCAAAAATCCTGTGTGCAAGTGCAGGTCACTATCCATACACCCACCCTGCCCTGGGAGCCTGTGCAGCCCACCAACTGCCAGGGCCCCATGACCCAGGGACAAATACTTTGGGAGAACTCACCACACGCCTAAGGGTTGCAACATCATGCCAGCCTCTGCTGCTGAAGGCTCGCCCTGCATTCCGTACCCCTCCCTCCCCTGGCCTGAGTGAGCAAGAGCCCCCTAATCAGCCACTGCTTTAAACCCCTCCTGTCAGGGTGGAGAACAGATGCCTGAGGGCAGCCTAAACACAGAGGTGGGGCCAAAACCAAAGCTGAACCCCAGGAGCTGTGCGAACAAAGAAGAGAAAGGGAAATCTCTCCCAGCAGCCTCAGGAGCAGTGGATTAAATCCCCACAATCAACTTGATGTACCTTGCATCTGTGGAATACCTGAATAGACAACGAATCATCCCAAAATTGAGGCAGTGGACTTCAGGAACAACTGTAGACTTGGGGTTTGCTGTCTGCAACTAATCTGTTTCTCATTTTTATGTTTATCTTAGTACAGTTTTTAGCACTTGTTATCATTGGTGGATTTGTTTATTGGTTTGGTTGCTCTCTTTTTTTATTACCACTTGTTTATTTTAATAATTTATTTTTATTTATTTATTTTTTCTTTCTTTTTCTCTCCCTTTCTTCTGAGCCATGTGGCTGACAGGGTCTTGTGCTCTGGCCTGGTGTTAGGCCTGAGCATCTGAGGTGGGAGAGCCCGTTTCAGGACATTGGACCACCAGATATAGTCTGGCTCCATGTCATATCAATCAGCAACAGCTCTCCCAGAGATCTCCATCTCAACGCTAAGATCCAGCTCCAACCCACAGTCAGCAAGCTTCAGTGCTGGACGCCCCATGCCAAACAAATAGGAAGACAGGAACACAATCCCACCCATTAGCAGAGAGGCTGCCTAAAATCACACTAAGTTCACAGACACCCCAAAACACACCAGCGGACACGGCCCTGCTCACCAGAGAGAAAATATCCCACCCCACCCGCCAGAACACAGGCGCCAGTCCCTTACACCAGGAAGGCTACACAAGCCAATGAACCAACCTCACCTACTGTTTGCAGACACGAAAAACAATGGGAACTACTACCTGCAACCTGTGAAAAGGAGACCTCAAACACAGTAAGTTAAGCAAAATGAGAAGACAGAGAAATATGCAGCAGATGAAGGAACAAGGTAAAAACCTACCAGACCAAACAACCAAAGAGGAATAGGCAGTCTAACTGAAAAAGATTTCAGAGTAATGATAGTAAAGATGATCCAAAATCTTGGAAATAGAATGGAGAAAATACAGAAACATTTAACAAGGTCCTAGAAGAACTGAAGAGCAAACAAACAGTGAGGAACAACACAATAAGTGAAATTTAAAATTTTCTAGAAAGAATCTATAGCAGAGTAACTGAGGCAGAAGAACAGATAAGTGACCTGTAAGATAAAATAGTGGAAATAACTACTGCAGAACACAATAAAGAAAAAAAGAGTGAAAAGAACTGAGGACAGTCTCAGAGACGTCTGGGACAATATTAAACACACCAACGTTCGAATTATAGGGGTCTCTGAAGAAGTAGAGAAAAAGAAAGGGTCTGAGAAAATATTTGAAGAGATTACAGTTGAAAAGTTCCCTAACATGGGAAAGTAAATAGTCAATCAAGACCAGGAAGCACAGAGAGTCCCATACAGTATAAATCCAAGGAGAAACACGCCAACACACATATTAATCAAACTATCAAAAATTAAATACAAAGAGAAAATATTAAAAGGAGCAAGGGAAAAGCAATGAATAACATACAAGGGAATCCCCATAAGGTGACAGCTGATGTTTCAGCAGAAACTCTGCAAGCCAGAAGGGAGTGGCAGGACATATTTAAAGTGAGGAATGGGAAAAACCTACAACCAAGATTACTCTACCCAGCAAGGATCTCATTCAGATTCGATGGAGAAATTAAAACCTTTACAGACAAGCAAAAGTTAAGAGGATTCAGCACCACCAAATCAGGTTTACAACAAATGCTAAAGGAACTTCTCTAGATAGGAAACAAAAGAGAAGGGAATGACCTACAAAAACAAACCCAAAACAATTAAGAAAATGGTAATAGGAACATACATATCGATAATTACCTTAAATGTAAATGGAATAAATGCTCCCACCAAAAGACAGACTGGCTGAATGGATACAAGAACAAGACCCGTATATATGCTGTCTACAAGAGACCCACTTCAGACCTGGGGACACATACAGACTGAAAGTGAGGAAATGGAAAAACATATTTCATGCAAATGGATATCAAAAGAAAGCTGGAGTAGCAATTCTCATATCAAACAAAATAGACTTTAAAATAAAGACTCTTACAAGAGACAAAGAAGGACACTACGTACTGATCAAGGGATCAATCCAAGAAGAAGATATAACAATTGTAAATATTTATGCACCCAACACAGGAGCACATCAATACGTAAGGCATGTGCTAACAGCCATAAAAGAGGAAAACGACAGTAACACAATCATTTTTAGGGACTTTAACACCCCACTTTCACCAATGGACAGATCATCCAAAATGAAAATAAATAAGGAAACAAAAGCTTTAAATGATACATTAAACAAGATGGACTTAATTGATATTTATAGGACATTCCATCCAAAAACAACAGAATACACTTTCTTCTCAAGTGCTCATGGAGCATTCTCAAGGATAGGTCATATCATGGGATATAAATCAAGCCTTGGTGAATTTAAGAAAATTGAAATCGTATCAAGTAACTTTTCTGACCACAATGCTATGAGACTATATATCAATTACAGGAAAAGAACTGTAAAAAATTCAAAACATGGACGCTAAACAATACACTACTAAATAACCAAGAGATCACTGAAGAAATCAGAGTAAATCAATAAATACCTAGAAACAAATGACAATGAATACAGGATGACCCAAAACCTATGGGATGCAACAAAAGCAGTTCTGAGAGGGAAGTTTATAGCAATAAAATCCTACCTCAAGAATGAAGAAAAATCTCAAATAAACAACCTAACCTTACACTTAAAGCAATTAGAAAAGAAGAACAAAGAAACCCCAAAGTAAGCAGAAGGAAAGAAATCATAAAGATCAGATCAGAAGTAAATGAAAAAGAAGTGAAGGAAACAATAACAACGATCAGTAAAGCTAAAAGCTGGTTCTTTGAGAAGATAAACAAAACTGATAAACAATTAGCCACACTCATCAAGAAAAAAAGGGAGAAGACTCAAATGAACAGAATTAGAAATGAAAAGGGAGAAGTAACAACTGACACTGCAGAAGTACAAAGGGTCGTGAGAGATGACTACAAGCAACTCAAGCAACTATATGCCCATAAAATGGACAACCTGGAAGAAATGAACAAATTCTTAGAGAAGCACAACCTTCTGGGCCTGAACCAGGAAGAAATAGAAAATATAAACAGACTAATCTCAAGCACTGAAGTTGAAACTGTAGTTAAAAATCTTCCAACAAACAAAAGTCCAGGACCAGATGGCCTCACAGGCAAATTCTATCAAACATTTAGAGAAGAGCTAACACCTATCCTTCTCAAAATATCCCAAAATATATCAGAGGGAGGAACACTCCCAAACTCATTCTATGAGGCCAACATCATGCTGATACCAAAACCAAAGATGTCACAAGAAAAGAATACTACAGGCCAATATCACTAATGAACATTGATGCAAAAATCCTCAACAAAATACTAGCAAAGAGAATCCAACAGCACATTAAAAGGATCATACACCATGATCAAGTGGGGTTAATCCCAGGAATGCAAGGATTCTTCAGTATATGCAAATCAATCAATGTGATACACCGTATTCACAAACTGAAGGATAAAAACCAAATGATCATCTTAATAGATGCAGAAAAAGCTTTTGAAAAAATTCAACACCCATGTATGATAAAAACCCTCCAGAAAGTAGACACAGAAAGAACTTAACTCAACATAATAAAGGCCATATATGACAAACCCACAGCCAACACTGTTGTTAATGGGGAAAAACTGAAAACATTTCCTTTAAGGTCAGGAACAAGACAAGGCTTCCCACTCTCACCACTGTTATTCCACATAGTTTTGGAAGTTTTAGCCACAGCAATCAGAGAAGAAAAAGAAATAAAAGGAATCCATATTGGAAAAGAAGAAGTAAAACTGTCAGAGTTTGCAGATGACATGATTCTACATATAGAGAATCCTAAAGATGCTACCAGAAAACTACTAGAGTTAATCATTGAATTTGGTAAAGTAGCAGGATACAAAAGTAATGTACAAAAATCTCTTGCATTCCTATACACTAATGATGAAAAATCTTAAAGAAAAATTAAGGAAACACCCCCATTTACCATTGCAACAAAAGAATAAAATACCTAGGAATAAACCTACCAAAGGAGACAAAAGACCTGTATGCAGAAAACTATAAGACACTGATGAAAGAAATTAAAGACCTTACAAACAGATGGAGACATATACCATGTTCTTGGATTGGAAGAATCAACATTGTAAAAATGACCATTCTACCCCAAGCAATCTACAGATTCAGTGCAATCCCTATCAAACTACCAATGACATTTTTCACAGCACTGGAACAAAAAATTTCACTATTTGTATGGAAACACAAAAGACCCCGAATAGCCAAAGCAATCTTGAGGAGCTGGAGAAATCAGGCTCCCTGACTTCAGACTATACTACAAATCTACAGTAATCAAGACAGTATGGTATTGGCACAAAAACAGAAATATAGATCAATGGAACAGACCAGAAATTCCAGAGATAAACCCATGCACACAGGGTCACCTTATCTTTGATAAAGGAGGCAAGAATATACAATGGATAAAATACACCGTGTTCAATAAGTGGTGCTGGGAAAACTGGACAGCAACATGTAAAACAATGAAAGTAGAACACTCTCTAACACCATGCACAAAAATAAACTCAAAATGGATTAAAGAGCTAAATGTAAGGCCAGACATTTTAAAACTCTTAGAGAAAAACATGGGAAGAACACTCTTGACATAAATGACAGCAAGATCCTTTTTGACCCACCTCCTAGAGAAATGGAAATAAAAACAAAAATAAACAAATGGGACCTCATGAAGCTTAAAAGCTTTTGCACAGCAATGGAAAGCATAATCAAGACGAAAAGACAACCTTCAGAATGTGAGAAAATATTTTCAAATGAAGCAACTGACAAAGGATTAATCCCCCAAATTTACAAGCAGCTCATGCAGCTCAATATCAAAAAAAACAAACAACCCAATCTGAAAATGAGCAGAAGACCTAAATAGACATTTCTCCAAAGAAGATATACAGATTGCCAACAAACACATGAAAGGATGCTCAACATCACTAATCATTAGAGAAATTCAAGTTAAAATTGCAGTGAGGTATCACCTCATACCCATCAGAATGGCCATCATTAAAAATCTACAAACAATAATTGCTGGAGAGGGTGTGTAGAAAAGGGAATCCTCTTGCAGTCTAGGTAGGAATGTAAATTGATACAGCCACTGTGGTGAACAGTATGGAGGTTCCATAAAAAACTAAAAATAGAACTACCATATGACCCCACAGTCCCACTACTGGGCATATATCCTGAGGAAACCATAATTCAAAAAGAGTTCTGTACCACAGTGTTCATTGCAGCACTGTTTACAATAGCCAGGATATGGAAACAACCTAAGTGTCCATCAACAGATGAATGGAGAAGGAAGATGTGGCACATATACAGAATGGAATATTACTCAGCCATAAAAGGAAATGAAATTGGGTTATTTGTGTTAAGGTGGATGGATCTAGAGTCTGTCATACAGAGTGAAGTATGTCAGAAAGAGGAAAAACAAATATATGCTAACACGTATATATGGAATAAAAAAAAATTCTAATGAACTTAGGGGGAGGACAGGAATAAAGATGCAAATGTAGAGAATGGACCTGAGGACACAGGGAGGGGGAAGGGTAAGCTGGGATGAAGTGAGAGAGTGGCATACACATATATATACGACCAAATGTAAAATAGGTAGTTAGTAGGAAGCAGACACATAGCACAGGGAGATCAGCTCGGTGCTTTGTGACCACCTAGAGGGGTGGTATAGGGAGGGAGGGAAGGAGACGCAAGAGGGAGGGGATATGGGGATATATATGTTTACATATAACTGATTCACTTTGTTGTAAAGCAGAAACTAACACAACATTGTAAAGCAATTATACTCCAATAAAGATGTTTCAAAAAAAAGGAAAGGAAGAGGTTGAGCTATTCATTTCCCCAGTTTCAACTCTGTCACCTCTATTTTTGTCCCCAGTGAAACATCAATTCTTTCAGAATTGTCTTCCATACATGACTCTCTCCTTCCTTGTTTGACCAGGTTTCCCTCTTCTTATCCCTTTAGCTTGTATAACTAACAGTTCATAGCCCTGGGTTACTCTCCTACCCTTTTTTGTTTCTTTAAAATCTGTCTATACCTTAGTAATAGTTAAGTTCTCTCGGAAATATCCTTCCTGCTGGAATTTTTTCTGTATTACTTTCAGACTAGCTATTAACATCTCTTAGAACCCTATTGTTTCAGAGTCTGTATGTTAACAAATCTTGAATGCTTTAAAGGGCCATGGATTATGATTCAGTGGGCATGCTAGTTAGTTCTAAGAAAAACTGGATTTGAAAACTTCATTGAATCACTTAATCTCTCCAGGCTTTAGTTTCTTTATTTGTATAAAAAAGTCATCACATTTGGTGATTTCTAGAGTTCTATTAAACTCTAACACTCTCTGGCACCATTTTCTTAGCCACAACACAAAGTCCTTTATCAGGGCATTTATAAATTTATAAATATAAAACCTCTTATTTTTCAATGGGAATTTTTATGATTTTAGTTACAGGTAAGATAGAAGACTAAGCAAACTGAGGCCAACCTTTTATTTCTACTAAATAAATTTTTTAAGAAGAAAAGCTATGTAGTTTTTTTTTAAGGCAGTATTACATTATATTATATATAAAGCCTTACACATTAAAATTCAAGGTGCACCAAACCAAATGGATAAACATTAGTTTTAATTTATAAGTTGTCATTAATTTTAGTGAATTAATTTTGTATATTTATGGTTCAGGAAGTTCAGCTAGAGATGAGATTGGTATTGGAACTTTAGGAATCTATAAAATACATGCATATGTACATACATATGTATGTATGTATATACACACATACATACTTAACACCTAATTGAACAGGGTTAACTATAATATTATTACTCAAATCAATTACACTTGGTTAATCTCTGCCATTATGTTGAACACGTGTATGTTATTGATATCAGTTAATAATTGTTCCTGAGTGTTTAACTGATTAAAGGCATTCTCATGTCTTCCACTTGAGATTATTTGTGAGACGATTTTCTACCTTTGGAATTATTATTTAACAGAAGTAGAGCATTAAAAAGATGACTGGAGCCCTCTTATATTGCTTGTAGTTAAATAAGTCTAGCTTCTTAAAAGCTCTGAGTGATTTATGTATTACTTAAGTTTTCTCAAGGCCTAAAGACAAACTACTCTAGAATTATTAAACCAGCAGCATCAAAATTTGTAGTAAAGTAGATAATTGTAAAATAACTATATAGTAAAAGGACTGTGATAAAGTCACAGAATCTTTACCAGTGTGGCTTGCTGTAACTGACAAATTGCTTTTGAATTATTATTTAAATTATGCTATTCTCTAATATAGTCACGTATACTGATTAAACACCATCTGGAAGTTTGGGATGGAAAGTAACTACCAATCTTCTTTATATTTTTTAATTAGCATTTAGTCTGAGTTATACTTATGACTTCATTTGTATTAAATATTTATAGATAACAGCTATTGCTGAATTTTTACAGCATTGGACATCATAAATTTGATTTCACTGGCAAAGGACAAAATTACCTGTCCTTTCTTTGACACTGATACAACTTTAGATTGCTTTATGGGAAGGATATTAACTATTTTTCTTGTCTCCCAACTAATAACTAATCCCCAAGTCATATTTGATCTTTTTATATTTTTATGTTTCCTTGTTCTGCTAAATTATCTTGTATATATCCTCTTTAATAGTGTTCTTGAGGAGCGGTATATTATATAGTACATAAGATCACATCCTTGGAAGTCAGATTCCTGGGTTCAAGCCCATCTCTGCACCAGCGATGAGTAGTTGGTAAATATCTCTATATTTCAATTTCCTTACTGCAAAATGGGAATAATAGGTTTGCTGTTAGAATACATACACATACAGATATACACAAATAAGCCTGTAACACTGCCTAACATACAGCAAGCACTATGTAGGTATTTGCTATTAAAAATATGTCCTTTTATCATTCACTCATTTTCTTTTTCCTTTGACTCTGCCTTTTTGTTAATTTACTTAACCTTCTCTTCTGTACTTTTACTCACAGCTGTTTGACTCCATATTTTATTCAGATTTTTATGAGAAAAATAATTTTTAATTCTAGCTGTGAATTTTAATTTACTAAGATGAAATTTTTCCCTTCAGACTAAAATATAAGAACGTTCTAAGAAATCTAACATGCCTAAAATAACAAATGTGGATTATTGTTACCTATCATGTATTTATATACTCAATTAATTTGTCCTTATTCTGTATAATCAAAATATCAAGACTTTGGTAAGTAGTGCACAAGTCTGTGAATGCAAATGGTTTGGCAGTCATCATTTTCTTGATTTTTGTCTAAAATTTTTTCTTATCACGAGAAGAGCTTTATAAATCCGATTTTCTTGATTACTTGCTCTGTTTGTGTTGCATAAGGAAATATACAAGGAAGCGTCTAGAAAACCATTGAGAACCTGTGCTCATGGGAGTCCTAGTCTGCACATTTGTTGGCGCTTGGATATTTATTGGCCCTCACTTTTTGAGCAGTGTTTATATTAGAAGTAATAAAACTACTTTGTGAAATGTAAGGACATATGTTTTTCCTTTTACATTTACAGAAAGTTTATGTTATGTACATACATGCATAAATGTATAGTGTTGTATACTTATCTCTATGAATTAGTGACATTAAATGGGTTTTTTAAAAATTTCCAGCCCACAACAATATTTTCTTCCATGGAAGCCTATGCAGTGATAAGGTATAAATAAAGTGAGTGTCAATAACTTGAGGAAACATAGTCTTGGGGGTGTCTGAATGTCATCTTCCAGTGCTGTGTACTTGCTCTGAGACACTGTACCAATGAGATTAAGGTAATTTTTAAAGATACTTAGATTCTCTTGGTGACCTTCTTCACAGCTCATCTGAATCTACCAAAACAGTGTCTCCTTTTCCTCTTAAAAAAATTATGAGTTTGCATGCTTTAGCTGAGTCTTGTGCTTCTGGATGGCAAAGCCTCCTGTCAGGATGGCATATTTATATTACTACTCTTTTGTGTTTTGTTCAGATAGTCCTGGATCTGCTTTCATTGCTCAGTAATTCAGTTAATCTTAATTGTTCTTGTTTTTAGTATCACTTCCTCCCATGGGAAGCTTCCTATTATAATAATATATTGGATGATTTAAATTTTTTATTTTACTGTATACTAGGACCAATTTAAGGTATTTTATTGAAATACAAATTTCATACTTTTAACGTTTTATGTACCTGAATATATATGTTTAATTTAAAAGTATAGGTGGGAGGGGAAAGGGGAATAAAGACAATTATACTGTTTTTCTCTGAAACCATTTTTCAGCAGACAGGGCCTTGTACATGAGCACATATACTTTCACTATATTGATTTAAGAATTAACAAAAACAAAAACTCAAGATAAATTATAAACTGGGAAGCCAAAACTCCGTATTGCAGTTGTTCAAGGCAAAATTAGAATTTTTTTTTTTTTTTTAGTCTTCGACTCCTTGGTTACTTTCTGCCTATCCATAACCAAGAATGCAGGACAAAGTTTTTATATGGAATTCACAACTTAGCCTCAGATAGACCATTTGAAAATTAAAACATTACATGCACCTCGACTAATGATGCAATAATTTGAGTGAAGATGAGAAACTGTATAGATTCCAGACAATGAACATAATTCATAGCCTGTTCTAAAGCTCTGTAGGACACTCCTCCAAAATATATATGATATTAGCACATCAGTTGTTTTAAAGGCTGAGAATGAAAGATTGCCCAGGTTTTTTTTGATGTATGAAACTGAAAGATTTGGGAGCAGGATGTATAGAAGAGAATGGAAGCATGAGTACTACTTGGTGATGTCACAGCTGTATAAAAGGAGGGGAAACAAAGAATGAAAAAGGAGCATCTTTAAGATAAGTAAAGGATACAAGCATATCTTTTTGTATTTTTTATTTTTCCTAGAGGTGGGCTTTGAGGGCTTTTTTCTTAATCCTGATCATGGTAATAAATTCACAGACCAATAGTAGGCCTAACGGGTAACTCTTTTGTTAATGTAGGAAAGTGGAAAACTTGCCATAGTGTTTAATTTTGTAAATTCCCATGTGTCTTTTTTCATTCTCATTTTATGCCTATTGTAGTGAATTATTGTTGGGTAAAAAGCATATTTGCTTTAAAAATACACTAAAATGGTTTCAGATGGTTATCATGTTTTTCCCTCATTGGAAATAAGAGAACAGATGCATATTTAACTGTTACACAAAAATTACAGGTTCCCAAACCAAAAATAGTTCCCTTAATATGTACATGTTATATTTTCATTACCATTTTTCCCTAAAACATTGAGACTGACAGCTGTTATTAACAGGTAGGTTGATGGGTATCTTTTTTCAATCAGTTGATGGGTATCTTTTTTCATTCAGTTGATGGGTATCTTTCTTCATTCAGCTGACAGACCTCCTGCTTTTTTTGAAAGGGGAAGATAAATCTCTATACTGGGAAACCAAAACATGAAATTTACCATATCTTTTATAATTCACACTTGAGCTTTGCATAAATTTCCTTTTATATATTCATGATATGTTTGAGTTGTCTGTGTGGCTCATGCTTATTCAATGTAAAAATCATTTATCTATATGGCAAAATGAAATGAAGAAAAAAAGAATTTATGCAAGTAATCTAGTCCCTCCCAAATAAATCATTTCCTTAATTGATAAGGGAAATTACTATATTAATTTGTTTACAAATAGCAATCATATTAGCCTTAAAATAAATATTTCTGCCCATGTTATAATTTTTTTATGGTGGGCTCAGCTTAAAAATAAAAATGACTAAAAGTGTTTTCTTAATATAAAGGAAAACTAGGACTTAATTGTGGGAACTTGACTATAAGCTTCATGAAGGAAGGGGTTTGTTCTCATTTACTGCTAAATCCCCTGTGCCCAGAATAGTGTCTAGCTCAGAGTAGTTGACAATCATTAATACATCACTGAGCTATTATCACTTAAAATTATTTTGTATCAGTTCTCTATCATATTGTGTTTATTTTATAGAGAGAGAATAAGAGATATTTCCATATATAGACAAAATATATACTTATAGAGACAAAAGTTATTCCATTTGGCTGTTAAAATCATATCCATATTTTTGCACCATTGATTCAATTGTGATTTATACTCAAATAAATTAATTGAGAATATTCTAAGTGGAGCTTATAATATTGATTTTATCTGCCCTCCCATATCTTTCATGGAAGTGATATGCTTAAAATCACAGTAAAGTATGTTTTAAAATTACGTTTAGCCATTATATGTTTAAAGTCATTTTATAAAAAGAGGCTTAGAATGGATTTTGTTTCTGAAACTCATAAAAACTTTTTAAAAACTTAAACAGTAGGAGTTTGTTACAATTCCCATACTTTCTTTTTCACATTCACAATATAAAAGTAACCAATGTAGGCTTCTTACTAAAAATATGAGGGGAAAATCCAATTTTTCAGTTGTTCTTTTTTTCCATTTCCCAAAGTTATCAGTCTCGTCTAAGTTTTCTTATAAAACATGCATGTCATGATTGAGTACAAGGTAATTATTAATGAGCATAATAAATTAAAAAATCTCTTTTTTCAATTCTTTAGTTACTTTTTAATTAAAGGTTTATACACTCTATAAAGCACAATATCCATTACCCATTTGTTTTATTTTTTATCTTCAAATGTTAAATTTGTTTAATACTGGAATTCATTAATCATCAAAATTAATATTGAAAAATCCTTTTACAGTTTTAATTGTGTTGTATTTCTTGCAAGGTAAACAATTTGTCAGTCTGATAAAATTATACTAAATTTAAAGGTCTAAACTTAAAGAAGTGGGGCCTGTGTTTCTTTAAATTAAATTTTCATGATTATCACCTATATTGTTGTTTTTCATAATGTTATCCATAGTCCATTTTGTTTTCTTAACGTAAACAAGCTATTTTCTTTCATGAGCTATGTAATTTAGCCATAGCTTGAATTTTAATAAGGGAATATTATTTACTGTACTTGTCCTTGCAAATTTCCCAATGTTTTCTTTGTCTTAGTAATTCTGTCTATGAGTGGATCAAATTACCTTTGCCTTTCTGAAGATCTTAGAAATAAGTGTTGACTCAGGATTGTGAGAACTTAGTGTTTACAAATTCAAAGTGATGCATGCCAGATTTTAAATAAGGAGCCCAATTTAGCCCAATTTAGGATACTTTTTGAGAAAGTAAAATGAGTTGGAGTTCTGTACCTCTGAAGTTCTAGTACCTCTTTCAGGCTCCTGGGACATTCTTCTATTTAAAGAAGCAGAAATATGCAAAATAGCATGCTTGTGGTTAATTCAAACCCCTAGTGAGAGAATAACAATTATATTGAACAATAACAATGTTACTGTGAAATATATATCTGAACTTACCTCTTTCAGGTCTGGATGATGACTTTTTGCTTATAACAGGTCATATTAGGAGAAAATTATAACCCAAATATTTGAATTAATAATATATACATTATAATTCCTGAAATGTAGGAGTCGAGAGAATATTTTCTAACCTGTAAGAATAATGACACTGTTTCCATTTAGTTAAATGTTTGTCTTGAGAAGCAGAAAGGTTAGGACTAGACTGGAGATTATCAAAAGATGAGTGTTTCAGATGGGTGGCCACCGGGTTCTCTCTGCTGCCCCTGGGGACTTCCCTTCTGCAAGTGAATAATCACACAAAGTTCAAGTCATTAAGTGAAAAGAATAAATTTACAGAATGATATAGATTTTCAGAGGTCTTAATTAAAATTCACAGAAATTTAGAAAATTGAGAAATGACCTCTCTTGACACTTCATCTACTGTGTTATTTGATTTGTGATTTAAATATGTGTTTCGTTAGAAACACAGTATCTGAGAGAGAATTGGAGTGAATGCCCTCTGGTTATGAGGTGATTTGGCACTTTTCAGAGGGAGGGAAATGAAAGGTTATTGATTAAAGGGCTTTGGCCTCTTTGAAAGCTTCTCTTCCCCCATGATGCCTCCCAGGAGGTTATGAGTCGCTGGGACCACCAAGATCAGAGACAGCAGGAAACACATGTTCCCGTCCTAGGAGTTAGCACATCTCCGATATACCATAGCTATTTTGTCTAGTTTCCTGTAAGTAGCACATCTAGTCCTAAGCGAATTACCTAAGTCAAAGATGGACAGAAAGTTAACACTGAGGAACTGAGTATAAAAGCTAATGAGTAAACTAGTATAGGAATCAGAGCTTTCTGTCTTTAGGTCTTCAAGTCTCTGACAGCTGTTTTTTGCTTATAAAGGTGGTACTTCTGACATCACACCAGAAGTGTCCAGATTGACTTCCAAACCAAAATGGAACCCATGTCTTTTTTTTTTTTTAGGAACGTGTTGTTTACTAGTTCATCAAGGTATCTGGGATAAATATTTCTAGTGTAACTAATTAGTAAAGGGATACAAACAAACACTGGTGAGTTAGGTTAATGAGCCCCTTAGCTACAAACATTTAAAATGGAACATGTTTCATTAATACAGGGTTAAGATTCTAGAAACATTTTTTTTTTTTTTTTTTACAGTGACTTACACTATTCTTTGAAACTGAGGCTGTTCTTTGAAGCATGCTCTGTAATGGTGGCATTTTGGATCAATAATATTCCATCTCATAGAAAAAGGCTAATATGGTGATCTATTCCCATGGGGAAAGATTACTTTGGGGTTTACATTTGCTGCTTGATTTTACTTTCTTTTTCCCAACAGAACTAC
The DNA here is from genome assembly GCF_002837175.3 of Physeter macrocephalus. Taxonomy (NCBI): domain Eukaryota; kingdom Metazoa; phylum Chordata; class Mammalia; order Artiodactyla; family Physeteridae; genus Physeter; species Physeter macrocephalus. Next base: position 64,592,469 of record NC_041218.1, read on the forward strand.
CTTAAGTCATGACTCAGGATCTCCCTGCTAGTGCTTTTTAAAATCTGACAAAGTTCTGGCTCATAAGCTCAGCAGGTTTTTACAAGTTAAGAGTCAACAGATACACATGGAGATGCACATAATGAGAACTCACCCTCATGTACAGTAGTGATACAATCCTTTTCTCCTACTTCTGCAAAAGTTGCAGAAAGCAAGATTCTATTCTCTAAATACTTTGAGCCAAACTGTGTTTTTGGGGTGGGCCAAATAATTAGGAGTCAAACAGAAGCACAGTAGCCTGACAAATTTTTGCTGAAATCTAGCCACAAACAGTCAGTTCAATCTCAGCTTCAATCTTATAGGAATATAAACCTATTAATGATATTCTTCCTGCTAGAAATATAGTTTAAACTTGCAGTGTAAAGCAAGGAGCTTTATTTTAAATCTTTAGTCCTGATCACTGGAGAGGATCTGTCTAAAACCTTTCTTTGTCTTACGAGCAACTACCAGAAGGCATATAGAGTTCAGGTTTCTGAGAGCATTTTTGTGGAAAGAGTCACTTGTAGTGGAGATACAAGTCATTTCTCTTTTTTAAAAAAATATTTATTTATTATTTATCTATTGTGGCTGCACCGGGTCTTAGTTGTGGCATGTGGGATCTTCATTGCAGTGTGCAGGTTTCTTAAGTTGCAGCATGTGGACTCTTAGTTGCTGTATGCATGCGAGATCTAGTTCCCTTACCAGGGATCGAACCTGCGCCCCCTGCACTGGGAGTGTGGAGTTTTACCCACTGGACCACCAGGGAAGTCCCACAAGTCATTTCATTTAGGAAGAAAATTGAAATTGGGCCCCAAATTTTCTATGAAATATATTTCTCATTAAAGGAAAAACCTAGTCGAGGAAAGCCTTTACTGATCACTTATGAAAACATGTAGTAGGAAAATTTAATAATTCAATTTTAAATCAAGAGAAGGACACTTCATCTCTCATGTGTTTATAAACATTTACATTAGGGGACATGTGAGGTATAATTTGAGAATTTCCCTTCTATTATTTCTTAAGTTTTAGGCAGACAGATATAAATTACTGGTCCTTTTTCATTGACGCTTATACATTATTGGGCAAAAGAAGAGAGGCATAGCTGGAGGAAGATTAGGCTCTAAAGACTACAGTGAATAGACCATGTGTTAAACTGTGTAAAATATTTATCAGATTTTTTACTTTATAAGCATATACAGATAATCTGTATGATCTAAAAGTCTGTGCTTTGCTGTTATTGTTAACAGAAGCCACTCAACTAGATCATAATCCCAAATATTCAAACTCAGAATTTTACTATTTTGAATGCAAATGAAATTAGCCCAATATTTCTCTGGTTACAATGTCTAGCACATTAGGCACAAAATAGATTTTTAATAATTTTTCTCGTTGATGAATAGAGTGCAGTTTTGTTTATCTTGGAGGTATATACCTCATACTAAATTCTGATTAAAGATACATTTATAGTTAATATGAAACACTGTAGGAAGAAGTAATTTTAAAAAAATCTTTATTTGTTGGTTCCAGTGTTAAACAAGTTAAGCAACTCTCTTGACCTCAGTTTTTTGTATCTAAAATAACCTCTTCCGCTGCAGTTATTCTCTGGAAAATATGAAATTTCTTGATGGTTTTCACCTTTTCAATCAACAATAAAAACATTTTTTTCTCATTTTAAAAGTAAACGAAAAGGAAGAATCACTAGGAAAAATGTTAATGATAAGAATGCTGCATGGATTATTACATACCTTTAATAATTTCACAACAGTTAAAAGCCTTTGAGTTATAATTCCAATTTTTAAAAATTAAACCAAAATGGTCAATAGTAGCCACAAATGGAATGCTGTTAAATTTTTTTGGCAGTGGGAACAAATTTGTAAGATTTCTATTCATTTCACTCTTATATAAATTAGCTAAAATTTGAAGTATTATCATTTTTAAGTGGAGAGTCCCTTACTGAATTTTGTTCCTCTTTTACAGAAGACAGTGTCCAAAATAGACTCAGTATATGCTTTACTTACAAAATTCCCCATGGATCCAGTGTATCCTAATAATGTCTTTGTCTGTGGAAAAACTAGTTTGCAAAAGGTAGATGACTAACCCAGAAGTAGATGGCTTTCAAAGATATTGCATCAGGAATGGCTGATTACATAGATTAACTTTTTTATCTATCTTAGAATCCATAACATAGTTTCTGAAGAATCATAGGCAGGGCTACTTCCTTAACTTCTTGAGAGAGCAAAGTGAATTCTTTTTTTGATTCCCGGCAACATCACTGATATAAAATGTCATTACCATTAATTGGAATAAATTCTTACCTTCCTGATTCGAAGTTGGTGCTGCTCAAGATTTCTTTCTGCTAATGTGGCAAGAGTAGCCTCACTTTCATCTATTAATGTCATCTCTTGTGTGCCTGCAAAATTTGCCAGAACTGATTAGAGCAGATATTAAATGATAATTGGACATTTAGTTCTCGTCAAACAGAAAGTGACAGATGGGGCACTAATTAAATTATAGTTCTGACATTATTCACAATGGTTTATGACTCTTCAGTGATGACCTTCATGCATCTCTTCTCCATATTTTTTTCCCCTTTGGTGGCGAAAGAAGGATAGGAGGTTGATTGATAGGAAGGAAAACTATCTCTTTAAAACAGCACCAAGCTAAACCTGGAGATGTTTAAAATACCTAATTTTTAAAGCTATGTATCAAGATAAAACATTGGTCTTTGGTAAAATGAATAATCATAAAACAAAAGGAAAACTTATTATGAAGCTAATGAACTGGGAAGAAAATATCTACATATTCCTAAAAAATATACAAAGACAGATTATAATGACCCTATTTATGGAAAGGGTAAATATCTTTGTTCTGATCTGAATAAAGAAAAAATATAATTCTGATATCAGGAACAAGGATGCAGTGCTTTTTTATTAATGCCTTTTTTATTTGGTAACTCAAGCTTGCATTACTAGTTATCTCCACCAGCTAAATAGAGAAATATTTTGAAAAGAAAGAGGTGGGGAGAAGAATTAAAAGAAATTCTAAGACACAGTTGCTGAACCAGAACTGCGTTTTCCTTTTCAATTAAAAGAGAAAACACAGTGTTGATTACTTTCTAACTTTAGTTCCTTTAATTTTACTCCAGTGTTTAGTAGTCTTAAAAGAATATATATGAGTAAAAATCTCAAAGACTTTGATGCTTAGCTTTAGTTTCCAACAGTGAACAACCCTGTATCCAATGATTGACCACAGTTTAAAATATTAAATAAATCATTTTATGTCGTATCTCTTTCTCATACATTTCTAGGAATTTTTTCTGTTGACATATATGCACAGCTTTAGTTACTTTTAATGATGAGACAGGTCTGATGACTAATTAGAACATTCTTCCCGCCCACCCGTCCCTTTCCACACTATAAGATGAGTAACATATAGGATTAGGGAAGATCATTTGTTTTGACTGATGTGATCTCTTCAATATATAAAAATATGTGAAAGAAAGTACAATTTATTTAGATAATTTTGACTAAGTATGTTTTGGAGTTTAACCTTGATAACCAACTGGCAAATTCAATATAAAGGACTAAATGGAATAGACATAGAGACAGGGTTCTAGTCTGCCTGGCTATCCATGGGAATTTAGAGATTTTTCTTTACCCTATAAAGCCTTAATTTCTTCATTGGTAAAGTAACATGGCTTTAGGAAATGTTTTATAAGTACTTTCATACTTTCAAAAGTCTTGTATTTGTTGTGGATGACTTTTAAGTTTCAAGTCAATAGAACCAATAAGTGTCAATAGCAGTTTATTTTTAAAGAAATTTTGATATACTGTATTGCCGATAGCATAATAGTTTCTGTATTACTCAAAGAAATGCAAATGTGTTCACTAATACAACTGAAGAGCAGTGTTTAGAAAATGTTCTGGTTAATAGCAGGCCTATTCAGCTATTCAAAACCTTTACAGTGTTTCTTGTTTTCATGTTTGTTGTTCAGTAACAAAAGGCTAAATATGCAGACTGCGGTTGTGGATGGTGGAAATGTTTTTGTGTGTTTATATAGGCCTTTTTATTTTACTAAGCATTCTTTCACTGCTAAGGTATTTCTCTGTAGCTTTTTGAATATAAGCAATATAACATCCTTTGCTCTCCTGTTCTGATAACTCCACTGAAGTAGAAGATGAGGTAATTTGGCTGTAACATATTCTTGACCAATTTAGAGATTATGGTTTTCTTTATCCTTTCCTAAGGGCACACAAATACGGAATTTTGTATTTGTGTATGTATGTATGTGTTAACATTTTATCAGGGAAAAACAATATGTTCTCTGATCTATGATTTCTAGAATTTTCTTATTTTCTCCTTGCAAATCAGGACATTTAAACTTATCCCATCTTCTCTCGCCTTTCTGTTTTCCATGATATGTGAGAAAACACCAACACTAAGAGTGTTTCTATGGTTCTACCTGAAAGTTATCTCAGTATCTTAATGTCAATACTGGAGACTTGGGTTAAATTAACATGCTAGGTACTTTCATTCCATTGTTCTACTCACTGTGGCTTCATCTCCCCTATAAACAGTACATTTTCATTCTCCATTGAAGAAAACATGAAAATAAGATCATAGCCACCTAGTGTCCAGTTTTCTATTTCTTTAAAAATTTGTAACAGTGTATCTGCTTTGAATAGTATCAATATTCTTTTCTTCCTTTTGCCTTTTATTCTAAGCATGACTGAGAAGGCATTTTGTTGTTCTCATCATGTTTCATAAAACTCACTTATTTTGCTTATTAGCTTACCAAATACAGACCTGTGTGCTTTGAACTAATCCGGAGCTAGGGTGGTACTCTGAAGTAATTCTAAACCTTAGGCATGCCAAATCTTTGTTTTCACCTACAACAGCATTTGGTAAAGAGCTGAGCTGCTGAAGTCTTAGGATATAGCTATTTTAAATTATGCTAATTATAGAATATTAAAATTTTAACATTATGTATTTAGCTCATTGGAATTATAAACTTCAATGAATAATTTAAATGTCAATAGTTTGCATTATGAGATTTTCATTTATTAAATATGTTCTTCAATCTCCAAAAGACTTAAGGAACAAAGAATTGAGACACTATCAGTGAAGCCAGAAGTATTAACAACCTCCTCTGGATAATTAAATGTTCTAGTTAATATATGTTCAAGTTAGAAGGAATTATAGAAATTATTTAACCCAACATATGCAATTTGAGGAGACTGATGACCAAAACATGATGGGACTTTTCAGTTGTCACAATCAGTTAATGGTAGAACTGGTTTAAGAGTCTTATAAATGGCTAAATCTTTTGACTATCAGTATAGAAATCTTTAAATGTTCTTAAGTGATACAAGTAACTTACATACTCAAGACCAAGGGTGGCAAGTTTTCTGTAAGTAGCCAGATAGTATTATAAAAACAGGTGACTGGCTGGGTTTGTTGAGTGAGCTGTAGTTGGCCAACTCCTGATCTAGACAATTTTAAAGAAATTTAATATTTTTAAAAATCCTAAGCTATACACTTAAAGTGGTTAAAAGCATAAATTTTGTTATGTACATGGACCCATAATAAAAACAACAAAACAAAACAAAAATCCTAAGCAGATCACCTTATATTTCACTTATCCTTTTTGTAACAGAGAGTTGAATAATTGGGTACCTACAAGTAAAATATTAGTGAACAATGGCCAACGTATAGTTTGCATTAATAAAATTATTTGTGGAATGTTTGGAATATGATAATGAGAAGTCAAGAGAAACCAAATGATTATAGTAGAGATTTTGGGAGAATATCACTTAGAAATCAGCAGTCTGTGCCATGAGAACCCTGTAACTAGTCACATATCTGTTTTAGCAAGATAGAGCTAAATTAGAAAATATATCCATCAAAGAGCTTTATGTTAATATATAGTCTGGTTTACAGTTCAAAATAAAATAACTATAATAGTTATCACAGAGGTATTTTTGGTGGAGAAGAAATAAGATCCTTAAAGAAAACAAATATTTTCCCTCATTTTTCTTATTTCTTATGAAGAGCCTCCAAAAGGTTTTTTTTTAAGTGAACCCAACCAGATGGTTTCTTAAATTAATCACACTCATTTGACTTTTATTCTTTCTCTCCCAACACTCTTTACAATTTGAGGAGAGCTGGTTATACATAAATTCCCTTCTATGTTTTTCTATATAAAATCATAATCTTCCACAAGTCAAATGATATGATAGCCAACCTAGGATGACAAGTAGAGTCTACTGAGAGCATCCAGCTGACTCTGATATCCATCTTAGATGATTAGTCTAGACAAAGGTAGATTGAGTCAAAGAGGTAAAATTTGGTAAATTTTGTCTTTTCTTAATATTTCTTTCTACATCTTTACTGAGATACAATTGACATATGATAAACTATACATATTTAAAATGTATAACTAGTTTCGACATATATGTAAACATATATATATATACATATATATATATATGTCATGAAACCATCACCATAATTAAGATAATGAACATATCCATCATCTACAAAATTTTCTTTGTGTTCTTCTGGATGCCTCCCTCCTGCCCCTTCCTGCTCCCCTTTCATCCCATTCATAGGGAACTACTGACGCAGTTTATGTCACTATAGATTAATTTGGAGTATATAGAATTTTATATAAATGGAATTACACTGTATGTATTGTTTTATGTGGTTTTTTTTTTTTTTTTTTTTTTTTTTTTTTTTTTTTTTTTTGGCGTACC
>NC_041218.1:64599969-64600406 GCF_002837175.3 Physeter macrocephalus
GGTTTTTTTTTTTTTTTTTTTTTTTTTTTTTTTTTTTTTTTTTTTGCGGTACGCGGGCCTCTCACTGCCGCGGCCTCCCCCGCCATGGAGCACAGGCTCCGGACACGCAGGCCCAGCGGCCATGGCTCACGGGCCTAGCCGCTGAGCGGTGTGTGAGATCTTCCCGGACTGGGGCACGAACCCGCGTCCCCTGCACCGGCAGGCGGAGTCCCAACCACTGAGCCACCAGGGAAGCCCCCTGTGGGTTTTTTTTAAACATCTTTATTGGAGTATAATTTCTTTACAATGGTGTGTTAGTTTCTGCTTTATAACAAAATGAATCAGTTATACATATACATATATCCCCATATCTCCTCCCTCTTGCATCTCCCTCCCACCCTCCCTATCCCACCCCTCTAGGTGGTCACAAAGCACGGAGCTGATCTCCCTGTGCTATG
>NC_041218.1:64600591-64603288 GCF_002837175.3 Physeter macrocephalus
CTTTCTGACTTACTTCACTCTGTATGACAGACTCTAGGTCCATCCACCTCACTACAAATAACTCAATTCCGTTTCTTTTTATGGCTGAGTAATATTCCATTGTACATATGTGCCACATCTTCTTTATCCGTTCATCTGTCAATGGACACTTAGGTTGCTTCCATGTATGTACTGTTTTTGACTGGCCCTTTAAACACGTCATACTTATCTTGAGATTAATCCATGCTAATAGGTGTAGCAATAGTTTGTTCATTTTTATTGCTGAGTTTTATTCTATATCTGTTCCACAAGTTGCTTATCCATTCACCTATTTATAAATATTTTTTCTACATTTTGGCAATTATAAATAAAACTTCTATGAATATTTATGTACAAGTGTTAGTGTGAACATATACTTCATTTCTCTTGGATAAATTCCAAGGAGTGAACTGACTAGGTCATATACTATGACCTATATTAGGTAAATTTTGCCTTCTCCTAATATTTTTGACTCAAGTTACTCAACAATGAAAGGAAATCCCAGGAGTTCCAACTCACCAGTTTAAAAGTACACCATAACATACACTCAGCTTACCTCTTATTTCTGGGTAGCTCTAATAGAGGGTTCTAGTCACATGACAGAGACCTACATCAACTATGTTCTACAGCTTCTCTCTACTATTCTGTCTCAGGGCTCCCTCCAAAGTTGAGCAACAGTGTCATCTCATATGCAGGAGCAGCCAGAAGGAGGGGAGGGCAGATAACACTGAGAGCCTGCCCTACGGATTTCATATTTGTCAGCTCCTGCAATCATGTGAGACAGTTTCCTTAGAACAACTTTCCTCTTTCCCTCTCTCCCCCTCCCCCTCCATCCCTCTTCCTACCTCCCCAATCTCTCTCCTATTGATTCTGCTTCTCTGGAGAATACTGACTGATACCCATACATTCACGTGTATACACACACCGCACATGCACACACACCCCATGCATATGCACAAATGTACACAAGAATGGTGGGGGTAGAAAATGGCTGGATTTCTTAGGAACTATTGCCCTTTGTGGAAAAGCTCACTGACTCTCAGTAAAGAAGATGTGGTTACCTGTTGCATATTATGTAAACAAATGCTTCATGCAAGTTATTATTGTTCCCCTTCTTGTTTTTCCTTTATCTGAGAAATCCCAATATATGAGAAACTATAAACTTACCCTCAGGAAACTGAGCATTTTCTTTTTCATTATGAAGTTTCTTTTACAAAAAAAAAAAAGTTTTAAAAACTTAAAAAGAAATTAGCTATGAGATTAAAAGTGTGAGTCTCCATAGAGCGCTCATGAGATTTAAGTACTAAAAGTCATTTCCACAAAGTGAAAACCCAATGATACAACTGCATTCAATTCATTTCTAAATTTGGTGCAACTTACAACATTGTGGGTAAGAAAAAGAAAGAAAAAGGCATATGGCTTAAGAATTTGAGTCTTCCACAATGTGGAAACCTCTATTATTCTTAGAGACGAGGCAAAAACAAAAGAAAAAAATAGTAGAAGCTCAAGACACAGAAGTTATAATTCTATTTGAATTCTGACTATAAATATATATTGTTTATTAACTCTGTATACAGTCAATGGTGTTAATCAAGAAGACAGAGGCTTATTTATAATACATATAATTCATAAAGAAAACTGTGATGGTTAAACAAATCATTTCTACTATCTTAACAACTTTTACTCTTTATTGTGGCTGAATTAATTGGACAGAGACTGGTTTCAGTGGTTAAAATAAACAAGCCAGTAAGATTGTCTGTGGTTTAGTCATTTCATACCTAGTTGCAGATTGTCTCACTCTGGCAAATTCCAAATCCTAGCTCTAGCAGAGGATAGAACAACAAACTAAAAACCTGAAAGGAGTTTGTTCATGCAAATATTGTGTAAAGTATTTAAAATAATGAGTTTGTATTTTTCAAAAGTAAACTACATCTTTTTAATAAAACATGTTTTGATTTAATTTTGGAACATGCCTACATTGATTAAGCAACGTTTATTATAGAGCAAAAAGCTTATTAAAGGGGCCAAGAACTCTTCTATGTGCTTTATGAATTAACTGACTTAACACTCAGAAGAACTCCTTCAGACCAGCCTTTTATTATGCCCATTTTATTGATAATGACCTTGAGGCAGAGATTGGCTAAGCATCTTCCACTTGGTCATGGAGCCAGCAAGTGGCAGAATCAGACCCTCTAAGTACTGAGTCCAGATGTGAAGTGCTACACTACATAATTATATAGATAAATGCAAAGATCAATATCAGTCTTTCCCCATTTTTATTCAGCAGTGACGGGTCCCATTAAAGAATATCTTTCACAGTAACTCCCAAATTAGATTGAATTGAGCCATCAACCCCCCAAGTTGTGGCTCGCGAGCTCTAGAGCACAGGCTTGGTAGTGTATGTATGTCGATGTTACTCTTACTTCGCCCCAGATTCCGCCTCCCCACCCCCGTGTCCTCAAGTCCATTCTCTATGTCTACATCTTTATTCCTGCCCTGCCACTAGGTTCATCAGTACCATTTTTATTTAGATTCCATATATATGCATTAGCATATGGTGTTTGTTTTTCTCACTTACTTCACTCTGTATGACAGACTCTAGGTCCATCCACCTCACTACAAATAACTCAATTTTGCTTCTTTTTATGGCTGAGTAATAGTCCATTGTATATACATGCC
>NC_041218.1:64603345-64619499 GCF_002837175.3 Physeter macrocephalus
ATATATATGCATTAGCATACGGTATTTGTTTTTCTCTTTCTGACTTACTTCACTCTGTAGGACAGACTCTAGGTCCATCCACCGCACTACAGATAACTACAGTTTTCATTTCTTTTTATGGCTGAGTAATATTCCATTGTATACACATGCCACATCTTCTTTATCTGTTCATCTGTCGATGGACACTGAGGTTGCTGCCATGTCCTGGCTATTGTAAATAGTGCTGCAATGAACATTGTGGTACATGACTCTTTTTGAATTATGGTTTTCTCAGGGTATATGCCCGGTAGTGGGATTGCTGGGTCATATGGTAGTTCTATTTTTGGTTTCTTAAGGAACCTCCATACTGTTCTCCATAGTGGTTGTATCAATTTACATTCCTACCAACAGTGCAGGAGGGATCCCTTTTCACCACACCCTTTCCAGCATTTATTGTTTCTAGATTTTTTGATAATGGCCATTCTGACCAGTGTGAGGTGATACCTCATTGTAGTTTTGATTTGCATTTCTCTAATAATTAGTGATGTTGAGCTTGTGACTCTTGGCCATCTGTATGTCTTCTTTGGAGAAATATCTATTTAGGTCTTCGGCCCATTTTTTAATTGGATTGTTTGTTTTTTTGATATTGGGCTCCATGAGCCGTTTGTATATTTTGGAGATTAATCCTTTGTCTGCTGTTTCATTTGCAAATATTTTCTCCCTTTCTGAGGGTTGTCTTTTTGTCTTGTTTATAGTTTCCTTTGCTGTGCAAAAGCTTTTAAGTTTCATTAGGTCTCATTTGTTTATTTTTGTTTTTATTTTCATTACTCTAAGAGGTGGGTCAAAAAAAGATCTTGCTGTGGTTTATGTCAAAGAGTGTTTTTCCTCTAAGAGTTTTGTAGTGTCTGGTCTTACTCTTAACGAGGTCAAACTTTTCCTGGGAGCACAGGCTCCGGACACGCAGGCCCAGCGGCCATGGCCCACGGGCCCAGCCGCTCTGCGGCATGCGGGATCCTCCCAGACCGGGGCGCGAACCCGGTTCCCCTGCATCGGCAGGCGGACGCGCAACCACTGCGCCACCAGGGAAGCCCGATAACCTTTTCTTTTGACGTGTGTTTAAGGCTCATGCCCATTTTCTTTTTGTTTATGATTGACTCTTCTTTATATTAATTTGAAGGAATTTTCTAAATAGGAACCATTTTTTAGTTAAATATATCATAAATATCTTCTCTGAGTTTGTAGCTTGCCTTTATCTCTCTTAATTATGTCTTTTGAGGAAAATACATAATTTCTTTATTTGAATATTATAGAGTTCATCAGTCTTTTGCCTTTATGGTAATTACTTCCTGTGTCCTATTTAAAGAATTTCTCCATAACATGGAAATCATAAAAATATTATATTTTGTCATATTTAGATGTAACACTTTGCCTTTTCCATTCAGAACTATACTCCCCTGAGAATTTATTGTGTCTGGTCATGTATGAGTCAAATTCTTATATTTTTACAATATGGATACACAATTCAGCAAGCAAATTTACCATTTAGTAAAATAGCTCACTTTTCCCTCTCCTATGCAGGATCACTGTTATAAATCATGTGCCTGTATTTCTGTGTCTGGTCACTCCATTCTGTTACATTGGTAAATTTGTGTATCATTCTTCCGATACTACACTGTCTTAATTACTGACACAGATGTATTGATTTCCAATAAAAGAAGTCTTTCCACTTTGTTATTCTTAACAAAGAGTGCTAGTCTATTTTTTTGAAATGTAATTGGCATATAACATTATATTAATTTGAGGCATATAACATAACAATCTGATAATTGTATGTACTGTGAAATCACCACAGTAAGTCTAGTTAACATCCATCACTGCACAGTTATGAACTTTTTTCTTATGTTGAGAACTTTTAAGATCTATTCTCTTACTAACTTCCAAATATACAATACAGTATTGCTAATCTATTCTTGACTCTTACATTTATGTATAACTGTTATAATCTCTTTGTCCAGTTAAAGTATTAATGAGATATTATTAAATTATGGATCAATTTGTAGAGAGGTTGCATGCATACTTTGGTATATTTTCTAAACCATTAAGATGTCATATCCCTCTATATAAGTCTTCCTCAATTTTTCATAATAAAATTTTATGATTTTTACCTAGAAACCCTGCACATATTTTGCTACATTTACTCATGGACAGTGACATTTCTAATGTAATTAAAAAATGCAAATTTAATTTTTAAAGTTCCTATATTCTTATTTCTAGCATATTAAGGATGTGTTCATGGTTAACTGAACTTACATGCAACAACCTTAATAAAATCACCTATCAATTTTAATCCTATGTGTATATTGTAGTATTTTTCTGTAGACAACCATATGAGATTAATTATTGTTATTTTCCCTTTCCAATCTTTTTATTTAACTTTTCATTCTCCTTGTTTTACTACATTTGGTAAGACATCTAATGTAATGTTCAATAGAAACAGTGATAGTAGGCATCGTTTTCTCACTCCTGTTAAAATAATAAGCCATCAATTGTATTTTTAATTATAGTTATTAATATTTTTTAATTGAAGTATAGTTGATTTAACAATGTTGTGTTAGTTTCAGGTGTACGGCAAAGGGATTCAGTTATGTATATATGTATATGTGTGTGTGTGTGTGTGTGTGTGTGTGTATATATATATTCTTTTTTGAATTCTTTTCCCTTATAGGTTATTACAAAATATTGAGTATATTTCCATCTGCCATACAGTAGGTCCTTGTTTGTTATCTGTTTTATATGTAGTAGTGTATGTATGTTAATCCCAATAATACTGTTTTATATTTTTGTTTCTTACATATGGTTTTCATTTCTCTGCTGAAATTTTCAGTATTGCTTTTCTTTTCCTCTTCAAACATCTTTATAGATATTTTAAAGTCAGATAATGGTAATACCTTGAGCCTCTGTGTATCTCTTTCTGTTGTCTGTTGTGTCTGTTGAATATTGTTCATGTTGTCCTTCCTCATTGTGTGCCTATTTATTTTTTAATTGTGTTCCAGATGTATTTTCAAAATTGTTTTGGGAGGGAATTTGTTAATTAGGATAATATCATTTTTCTCCAGAGAGGTTTTTTATGTGATTCTGGAAGGGTGTTAAGGCACAAGCACTCTAGTATCACCTTAATCTAATTTGAGAGAATGAGATGATTTGAAATTGAGCTGTAGTTGACTTTCATTTTTAGGGTGCAGTCTTTTAAGGCTCTGATACAAAGTGAAGTATTTCAGCAGAACCACTTTCTCTTATTAAACTCTGGATTCCAGCCTGTTATTCTAGTCCCAAGAAACAGTTGAAAGTGTTGCTCAAAGCAATACTTACTTCTCAGGAAACTGGCTGATTCCAAGACTGGAACAAGAAAGACACAGAATGAACTTGGACTATATTGTTATGCAGAAAAGTAAGGAATTACTTAAAAAATAATAGGGACATGTCAAAAAGATAAAGAAGTCACCTTTATGAGGCTCCTACTGACAAAATATGGGACAAATTGAGCACCAAAATAATGAAATACGAAGATGAATTATAAATCATTGCAAATATAGGAATTGATGAGTCTATATTAATGATAAATAAATATAGCCATCTATTAGTTAAGTAATTATTTAATAAGGCAAAAAGTTGGGCTATTGCTTACAGTTGAATGCCAAGTACTGTTTGGTAAATATGGACAGAGTGCTGGAGCTGGAAAATCAGTATTTTGCAAGTATCACTGTAAAGACTGATCAGGCAAGAATCATCCATAGATGTTCATCTATAGATTTTAAGGTTAGGAGGAAAACTTAATAAGAAACTGGATATTTGTATGGTCTTAAAAATGTCAGATTGCTTACTAGCCACAAGGAAATAACATTGTTATACCATGAGAAATTAATTAGACAACACTTTGACAGAGTGAGCAAAATTAATGTTACCAGTGATGGGCACACGAACAGGAGGATGTCATATGCATCCAGAGGTGATACCCAGAGGAGAACACTAAGCTGTTCATGTTTTATTTTGGCTGAGAATGTAATGAGGAGATAGAAAAAACTGAGAATAGTTCTATTTTTAAAAGGTAGGAGGATTACTGTATTAGTCAGAAATGTTAATATCATAATAAAGAAAGGCTGTGAAAATGTTCCATATTAAATGAGGCTAAGGAGACCTGGCAAGTAATTGAAATAGCTGACCTTAGATAAGATAATATATTGGAGGGGGAAATGTTATAAATGACATCATTGGGTCAGCTGATAAAATTGATCAAAGTATTGTATCAGTGTTTTATGTACTGAAATTGTTAACTATACTGCCATTATCTTAAAGAATATTCATATTCTTAGGAAAGATATGCTGAAGTATTTAGGGGTAAAAAGCATGATATATTGTCTTACATGCAAATATTTCAGAAAAATAAAAACTAGTTATGTGTATGCATCTTCTGTACAATATTAACAATAACTGAATTGATATAAAGGGTGTACATTGAATACCTTTATTCTTGAAACTTTTATGTAAGTTTGAAATTATATACATATACTTTCTAAGATTTTTTTTTTTTAAATAGTGTTATTCAACCTCTCAGCCACCCTCTCCATATCAGTAAATATCCAGGGAAAAAGAAGACCCAAGCTCTTCCCTTCCCCTCCCCTCCCTGAGTGCTCTTCTCCCCTGACTTTTGGCCAACAAAATACAGCTTTTTTTGTTTTGTTTTGTTTTAAGCTTCCCAATGACTGTTTTTAATGCCATATTTTATTCATACAAATTTTTAGTGAAAATTTTAAGTACAAAGAAAAATTATACACAAATTATACAATGAATTTCTGTGTACCCACAACCCAAGTTTTCAAATCTTTGTAGTCTGACATATCTTTTTCTTTTTAATTACTTCTTAAGAAAAAAAATTACATAATGTCTTTCTCTTATTCCCACTTTATCATTCCTAGGTATAACAACTATCCTTGTTTTGTTGATTATCATTCCCATGTATGTATACATAAAGTATAAAAATGTCTATAAACAATAGATGGCATTGTTTTCATGAGTTTAAATTTTATATAAATGGTATACTACTGTATCCTGCTGAAGTTTCTTTTTTTTTTTTTAATTTTATTTATTTATTTTTTGCTGTGTTGGGTCTTCGTTGCTGTGCGAGGGCTTTCTCCAGTTGTGGCGAGCAGGGGCCACTATTCATCGAGGTGCGCGTGCCTCTCACTGTCGCGGCCCCTCTTGTTGTGGAGCACAGGCTCCAGACGCGCAGGCTCAGTAGTTGTGGCTCACGGGCCCAGTTGCTCCGTGGCATGTGGGCTCCTCCCAGACCAGGGCTCGAACCCGTGTCCCCTGCATTGACAGGCAGATTCTCAACCACTGAACCACCAAGGAAGCCCTGAAGTTTCTTTTTAAATCAACATCATATTTATTGAATTTATTCATGCTAACACTTCTACTTTATTTACATATATTTATATTATACCATCATATGAATATACCACAAGTAATTTACACATTTTCTTGGTTATTAAAATTTTGCAGTTTATTATAATTCTCGATTATAATGTCACAATGAATGTGCTTCTGTTGTGACTTATTGTGCATTATGGGCAAGGTTTTCTTTAGGACCAAGAATACAGGGTATTTTGTGAGAAGTATGTTTCCTGAGGTGTAAGGAATGTGTATATTTTTCTAAATAATTATTTCCAAATTGCTCTTCAAAGTGCTTCCATCAAAAGAGCAATGCCTCCTTCAGTGTTGTATGAGATTTACTCTTGCTCTACAGCCTTGCATTAAATTGGTACTATCAGACTTTAAAATTTTGCCTCTGTAATCATTATTAAATGATATCTCATGATTATTTAATTTACATTTCCCTGATAACTAGGGAATTTTGAACATACTTTATTTTTGGGAGGGGGCGGCGGGTGAAGTAGAAAAGGATAGTGTTATTACTTTGCCAGGTGAAGGGGGAACACAGTAGGCTAGCGCCTCAAGAACTGTGCCCCCATCCCTGGGGAATAGGGAGAGGTCTTATAGTCAGGGCTCCTGGTCGGGGGTATGCGATAAGGATCAAGGCAGTAACAGGCTTTCATTCTTCTGATGGGTTGGTGGTGAGGTAAGTAGGAGTCAGCATCACCCACCTTTGGGTCCAACTGGTCTGGGGTCTACATGTTTGTGAGCAGCATACCATCGTTAATCTTTAACTTCTCCCACCTGGAGGGGTTTCGACATCTGCATAATAGCTTAAAGATATTGTTATGTGTATTGTTGTTGGGGAAACAGGACCTTGCCCCAAGGCTGATCTTGACTGTTTGTTTCTCCCTGGTCTCACATCCCCTCCCTTCCCTAATTAACAACTGCTTGACCATACTTTAAATGTGTACTTTCTATTTAAGTTCTGTGATTTATTATTTTTAACTTTGCCCATTGTTCTATTTGATTATTTTTCTCTTACTGATTAGTAAGAATTTTTTATATATTATGGACATTACTCTTTAGTTATATACATTGCAATATAGTCTTCTAGTCTGTGCATATATCTTTAGTTTGTAGTACTGTTTTTAAATCAGAAATTTTAAATTTTATTGAAGCCAAATTTAACTTACTTTATAAGATGTGCTTTTTCTGTCTTGTTTAAGTAACTTAGAACAGTCATAACTAAATTCCATCATATTTTCTTCTAAATATTTCAATGTTTCAATTTCTATATTTAAGTTTTTATTTCATATGTCATGTCTTATATGGTGTGTGATCTAATAGATTTTCCTACATGGAAAACCATAATATTGTAGTCAACATTTGCCCCAGTGATTTGTTGTATGACTTTGCTTTGTTTTGAATTTCAATTTCCCACAGATGGTTATTTGTGATTCTAAAATTTTGCTGTTTTCCATTAGTCTGTTAATCTAATCCTGAATAGATAGCACACTTTCTTAATTAATCTCATGTTGTAATATTTTAACCTCACAATCATAAAGGAAAGTGGTCTATTTCTCACGTGCACTACGTGCCTATAGTGCTTATTATAGTCACCCATGGACTCAGACTGATAGAGCAGCCATCATATTGTAACATCTTTATTATTTTTTCTATCAGATCTCCTTCATCTTTACATTCTGCAGTTCAAACAACAAACCCATCAGCTATTCCTGCTGAAACAGACATTTCATTAGCTGTTAAAGCAGATTGCCCTCTTGCTATATCTACTCTTTTGTTCCTGAAAAGCCTAGCTGAGGTTTTTGCTCTGGCCAAGTCAACAATCCTCTCCACTTGCTTGTAGGTCTGAGAATCAAACATTGCTACACAGATTGATTATCCTGGGGAGCTGAGATATTGAACACATATCCTCTATCTAGAGTACTGAAAACATACTGTCAGGGAGGAGGAATAATAATTAAATTGACACACGACAGATTAACAGAAAAACAAAAAAACTAATTTGTAGATACTGAAGTCTCATAGAAATAGAACCTAAGATGTGACCAAAACAGACAGCTTTTATACTTTATAGACAAAGAAACAACTTTGTGAGAAATTGACAGGACAAAGAAACTTAGGCTTTGGGTGCTTAATTAGTGAAGAAGCTAAACAGAGTTCCGGTTTCAGGTAGTAAATTAGTAAAGAAGTAATAAGGCTTATATAGGTTTCTCAGCCAAGAATTCCCTATCTCTGGCAACAAGAAAGCCTCTCTACCTCCTTATATCGGGAGGGTGCCTTCACATGGGAGATTTGTTTCCTGCTTTCAAGGGATCAGAGGAGGGTCAGACTGCCCTTTGTCCACTGGCAGTTTCTCAAGTAACTTTATTTGTTTATTTTTTTTATATTGGGTCATAGTTTTTATTTTATTTATTTATTTTTAAAATTTTTGGCTATGTTGGGTCTTCGTTGCTACATCCAGGCTTTCTCTAGTTATGGTGAGTGGGGGCTACTCTTCCTTGCTGTGCACGGGCTTCTCATTGTGGTGGCTTCTCTTGTTGCGGAGCACAGGCTCTAGGCACATGGGCTTCAGTAGTTGCAGCACACGGGCTCAGTAGTTGCGGCACACAGGCCCTAGAGCATGCAAGCTTCGGTAGTTGCGGTGCATGGGCTTAGTAGTTGTGGTGTGTGGGCTCAGTAGTTGTGGTGCATGGGCTTAGTTGCTCCGCGGCATGTAGGATCTTCCCAGACCAGGGATCAAACTCGTATCGCCTGCATTGGCAGGCAGGTTCTTAATCACTGTGCCACCAGGGAAGTCCCTCTCAAGTAACTTTAATTCAAAATAATCAATATACCATCGTGACATATTTGGGGCAACCTGCTCTGAGCCCCAGTAATACCCTAATATATGATTGTGTCTTAAAAGGATCTATAGAAGGACAGTAATATAAAGTCTGCAGTAGGAAGTTAGGAGAAATCTTTAACCTGGTCTCAAAGTTTTCCTGCTCAAGCCCAGTGGTGTTCAGAATTTGGTTTCATCAGCAGGGGTGAAAATTACAATCATGCATGGAAACTAAATCTTTTTTTTAGGTAGAACATGTAAAAGGCAAAAACAATTGGTAATGCCTTCCCTGACAGTTACTGTAACAGTCATGAAGGCTGTACAGCACTGCTAAAGTATTTATTTGACATTTATTAAACAGAGTTTAATGGTAGTGAAATTTTAATCTAATTCATCTATCTAATAGTTTTCATGAAAATGTTCCATTTATTTAGATGCTCTGTGTATCTTTCCTATTCTCACTAATCATTTTTGTTCATTTGCTATTGACAAAGTTTGTTTTGAAATAGTGCATTAGAATCAGAAGAATATAGTTTCATAAAGCATTATCATTAAAAATCTATCTAGATTAAGATGTAGTAAGTAATTATAATTTTACAGGGTTATTTTTTCATTTGTCTCAATGACGGTAAATCATTAGGCCTGAGAAACCATCTGTATGGATCTATAGATACATGCCAGAAGTCATATTTGGAAACATAATCATACATTATTATGAAGCTCCAATTTATAATCGGTTTTCTTCTAAAAAAATCTTTAGTAGTAATCTCTTCTAATGAACATGATAAATCTGATCATCATCAAGGGAGTTTTAGCTTCAAATTTCTTTACCAAATCAGTAGAACCCCTAGGATAAAATAGTAAGTAGACAAATGATGTTGTTCTGCTCCTTTAGGGTAGATATTTTGTACCCAAGCTATTTCTAGTGCTGATCTAAATTCAAGTATCCAAATTAACAAGTAATCATTAAGGTCCTGGCACTTTGAAGGTTTGAGCTTATATGGATTTTTATTTCTGCTGACAGTGTTTTCACTGCCTGGGTGTAGGGTGGTTGAAGGCGTATATCTGTCTTTCCATCTGTGAGGAACTCAAGAATGGCCATAAGGAGAAAGATACGATTTTTAAATATGAATTTAACTGATGTGACTATTTCATGGTAAAATGACAATTTGTGGCATTATTAATTTCTGACAACTTTTTGTGAAGTTGGCCTAGTACAATGGGTCTAGGCTGAGGAACTCTGTAATCATCTTAGATAGATCCTTCTGAAGGAAGTTGTGTTGATGCTGCTGTGTCTTCAGAGATGGCCAACTGGATGGTTATGAAGTACCATTGTATGACATCCTTCACCATATTGCCACTCTGTAGAAACAATATTATCTGTACCCAGGATTTCTTGGATGTAAACTGATAATCATGATTACAAAATTCTCACTGTAATATAAATTAAATAGCAGCTTACTCATTTACACTGAGGAACATTGCCATCAGGTAGAACAGACATCAGGTGGTCCAGTGTTATTCTGTTTTAAAGAGAAATTTTCATGGGAAGCTGAATTATCAAAATTTTAAAACAATGCAAGAGAAATTATTTATAGGATATGAATATTAAAGATCTTCAGACTTTATGCTTAGAATTACATCTGTCTACATAACAAGGATAGATGTGCTAGGTAGGTATACTTTTCCATCTTACCCATGGAGGAAATTTCTTTCCTCAATCATGTTTTGGTAGATTTTCTCAATATCCAGTGGCCTGCTGATAAATGTTTAACAAACTGGCTCTTGAGGAAAAAAATCCTAATTTGTAGTGTGTGCCAGTTTCTGTGGTATATATATTATCACCATGGCTAAGTTCAAGTTACTAATATCACTGAATGTACAGCTGGGAACAGATGTACACGGCCCAGCTCTCACAAGCCAGCCCCAGGTGGCTCTGTCAAACTAGTGCAATGTCTACCTTTCAGGTACCACTTTGTAAGCCTACACTACTGAAAAATTATTATTCTACTAAGGGGTATTTTAAAAAATATATTAAATATATCCAATTATAATCGTATCTTAATCTTTTGAACCTTAAAATGACTTTTTTTTTTTTTCTGAGCTTTCATATCCTCATTTTACGGTTTAATTTTCAGAAGTACTTCTTATTTTCAAGTTCTTGGGGGAGCTCTTGGTAATTAATTCCATGTATTCTCTACTCCAGACTTTCTATTGTGTTTTCCTAATACCACCTACATCAGAATCTCTGAGAAAGGGGACTTAGAATCAGCATTTTAACAAATTCCTTCAGAGGAAGATTGTTAAACTTTGAGAATTTCTGTTCTAAAGACCTGCCTTTTCCTTAAAGACAAAAGTTTATTTTAACATAAGGTAGACAAAAATGCAGTCAAAATAGAAGTGGGTAATGGGAGAGTAAGCAGTGGTGAGAAGTTAGTTTTGTGAGTTCATGAAAATGTAATCTTGATGGGCTTGACTTTGTTGAATAGGACTTAGTTATAGAAGGTTTTCTTCTCTCTAGATATGATTTATGGTGGTAATTCTCAATCGTCAGGTACAGCAGAATCCCCTGGTGAGGTTAAATTTGTATGTAATTATTCCACGTGATGCTAATAAGCAGCCAGGGTTGAGAACCACTTCCAGCAGGAATCCCAAATTTTCTTCGCTCATGACACTCACAATTTATTCCTGGAACCCCTGTGTCAGTAAACAAAACAAAACACCTAAGAGTTCTGTTTGAGTATTAGTTCTAAGCATCTTAATACATATTTACATCTTAACAACTTAACAGTACGTTGAAAAATTAAATGTTGAAGTTGAAAGAATAAAATAATATTTCTATTACTTTCTTAAATAACCAAAATTATTTACCGATGGGATGTGTGCACCTTGTGGGCAATGCACAGCTCCTTGGAACTTGGTTTCAGGTTTGAGACCTCCATCCTTTTTTCCTGTTCCACATTGATTTTCTCACTGTACTTGCCTTTGAAGAAATTAGTAATATCTGAGCTCTGAAGAGAGATGATGCCATTGAAAGAAATATAGTGTGATCCTGAGCTGGTAGTTTCTGTTTCTCTTGAAAACTTAAAATATCTCAGAGTACTCTTTGTAGCTCCCTGGGGCACCTTGGCACACAATTTGGAAACCAGAGACTTATAGAACAAATTTTATGAGAATGGCCAAATCGATTTTAAAAATCTCCCAAAACACAGTGATAAAAGGCAAAAAGAACTTGATGAGAGTCAGCATTGCTTGTTAAGTTTTGATTTTCTCAATTTTTCAATGATAAAAGATGGTGATAATGATGATAAAAGTACCTGACATTTAATGGGAACTAGATTTTATATATTTTCACTACATTTTATATATTTTCCCAATTAATTTTTAGTAACAAATCTAAGAAGTAGGTGCAGTTTCCCTAGTTTTTAGGTTTGAAAATTGAGGCTTAGAGCTTTAGCTACTCCCCACCTAGTAGGTGGCACAGGTGAATAGGGAAGGTTGTTTATTTGTGAATTCATCTTGAAAGGAATATGACTTAACGGTGAAGAATAGAATTGGTGGTGAGTCTGTGGTCTCAGTATAAGCAGGCAGATCAAAAAGTAACGCAGTGAGAAAACAAAGGATTCCTGGAATAAATACAGGTCTTGGTAGAACTGGATGGAAAAAACAATCGCAAAATCCCACTAGTCTGGATACACATGTCTTTGAGTGTGTGTGTATGTGTGCATGCACATGCACATGCAAGTACATACATAATTACTAGATATTACATACATACACACATTCATAATTATCAAATATTATTTGGCTAGGGTTATGTCCAATTGCAAATGAGAAGAGGCAAAATGGTGTAAAACTAAATGTTAGAAGGGGAAAGGATGGGTAACAGTAGGAAAAGGGAAGGGATGGGAGAGGACAGAGTAATGACAGCAGCTCCTATCATCTTTCACCTTCCTGATCTCTCTATCACTATTGCCCTTTACTTGCAATATTAAAATTCTTAAATATTTCTATTCAGCTATCCCCTGTCTCAAGCTTACTGTTAAATTTTAATGCAAAGAGTTTGGACTAAGGACTTTGCTCTTCTCTTTAAAATGTCTCTTTCTTCTTGGGAGCTTTGTGTTACTTCCCACGTGTTAGGTTGGGTTCCAGAGCTAAAAACGGCAGAGTTCTTGAGTTGCCTGTGTACTGCTGACAAGCCTGTAATGACAAGTGCTAATTTGTATCTATAAAGGAAAATCAGGAAAAAAAAAAAAAAGGCATGTAATGTCAGAAATATGAGGATATATACTTTAATTAAATCAGTGAAGACCCTCCAGAACCTCTGTTTTAAAGTTTCTCTATTTGTCATTAGGCTGGAGAATAGCAAGAAGAAATTACATGTTGTCTACTCTCTCCTCCATTTCTTCCCTGCCTTCTCCTCACCCCCAAAATATATTATCTTAGTCATTAGGCTCATGGGACATATGCTGTTAGTCTGCATTTGTATGGGAAATTGACCCATTTCTAAGAACCATGAGATACTTTTTCTCACACTTCCCTATATACACTCTGATGCTTCATCCTGTCTTCACTGCTTGACTGGGTGACCTTTTACACTTATGTATCCCTCAATTTAATGAGCACAATCCCTGGTACATGACAATCATCTAATAAATATGTTCTGGATGAATTAATAAAATCCACCCCATATAGTTGTATGCTATGGTCTAAATAGTTTACGTAATATCTTAAGTTACACCTCTTTATTGATTTATTTATTTATTTTTTTTTTGCGGTACGCAGGCCTCTCTCTGTTGTGGCCTCTCCCGTTGCGGAGCACAGGCTCCGGACGCGCAGGCTCAGCGTCCATGGCTCACGGGCCCAGCCGCTTGGCGGCATGTGTGATCCTCCCGGACCGGGGCACGAACCCGCGTCCCCTGCATTGGCAGGCGGACTCTGAACCACTGCGACACCAGAGAAGCCCACACCTCTTTAATTGAGCAACTGCAGGTCAGATTTACCCTGCTCAGACAAAATTATCTAATGGCTATTGAAAAAATTGTCTAACCAGACTCTCTTTCTCCGGTATATCAGCCTCTCTGATCTTCATACTTTAATCAGCTTATCTCCAGCAGTAAGTGCTGAATGACTCAGCCTACTCTATGCTGCAGCTGCAATTGACTACTTTCTCTGCTGTTCTCTTAGTCTGGGAATTTCTGATCACTTCTGTCATTCTTCCCCTCTTTGCTTTCTATTACCACCTGTCAAACCCCTCTTCCTCCTGCAAAGTTAACGTAGACATGCTCTTGTAGGAGAGGAAAAGTAATTTTCCCTCTTCCCTTTTAGGTATTGGCTGAGAACTTCCTATAATAAAAAGAAAGATTAACAGGAGAAAAACAAACAGAAGTTTAATAACGTGAATACCTCCTGTACACATGGGAGATACCCAGAAAAGCTAAGTAACTCCCTGAAATGGCCCAAGTCACCACCTTAAATACCATCTCCAGCTAAAGACAAAAGATGTTGAATAGGGGAAAAGGTTAGTCATGGGAGGTTATTAACTAAAGCACAGTAAACAAGGATAAGGTCCTAATGCAGATTTAAGTCCTTGTTTTCTCCATTGATAAGAGTTTCTAGAGATTTAGATATTCTCCTCTTCCTAATACAGAAAGAGAAACACCTGTACAAATGCATATTTTTCCTATAAATGTTAATGTCTCTCACAAAAAGATAACTACTACTTGGTTTTCAGAGCTTCTCCCTTGTTTGCTGTTTGTTTTTGTTTTGTTGTTTTGTTTATAACAACCAGGTCAAAATAATCTTTATGCTAAAGGAGCATATTTTAGGGTGGCATATTCTGCTCTACGTCACTCTTTCTCTTAGCGTTCACTGATCTATGTGGTTTTAATCACTCTTCCCTTTTACTATCAAGAGGCCTTTGCTTTCACATTTCACATAGCATTTGTTTTACTTTTTGCTATGGATGGGTTTTTACATAAGAGTTAAAATGTTTGTTGAATGGGTGAATGAATGTTCTATTGCTCACTGTTAAGCAGAGTATAAATCATGTAATTTCCAACTCTGTTTCATTTAATAGTGGGTGGGAAAATACCTACTTTAAGTTGTCACTATTTGAAGTAATTCTTTGTAGTCTAACTGGAGAAAAATTATGAAGCTATGTCTGATGCCACAGTGCTAGATTCTACTTTTCTCTCAAAGACTAATGAAAGCTAATTTTTTGGAAGAGTAGTGTTATCCACTGGTTTTTTGTTTTTGTTTTGTTTTCTCTTATATATTGAAGGAGAGCAAAGTAT
Source organism: Physeter macrocephalus (assembly GCF_002837175.3). Lineage (NCBI taxonomy): Eukaryota > Metazoa > Chordata > Mammalia > Artiodactyla > Physeteridae > Physeter > Physeter macrocephalus. Next base: position 64,617,899 of record NC_041218.1, read on the forward strand.
CCTACCACAAAATATGCCACTTTGGCAAATTGATTATTTTGAATTAAAGTTACTTAAGAAACAACAAGTACAAGAAGGATACTCTGATTCTTCTTTGTCCTCCTAAAAGCAAAAAATAAATCTTATATGTGAAAGGTATCCTCTCTGTACCAGGAGGTAAAGAGACAGTCTTATCATGAGAGACAGGGAATTCAAGGCTGAGAAGCCTGTTTAAACCTGTTACTTCTTCACTAATTAGCTACCTAAGACCCAAACCTTTTTATTTTGTCAATTCTTCACAAATTTATTTTTTGTCTAAAAGATATAAAAGCTGCATGCTTTGCTTATTTCTTTGAGCCTCATATCTTTGGGTATCCTGTGTGTACAAAATTAAATTTGTTTTTCTTCTGTTAATTTGTCTTATGTCAATTTAATTATTAGACCAGCCAAACAGCCTAGAAGGGAAGAAGGAAAATGTTTTCCTCCCCTACTATATATAATACATATATATGTTTATATATATATATATATATATAGTCAATGTAGACCTGCTCCCCAGTTATGTTTTTCTCTTTCCTATTCTGTTCTTCTTCAATCTGTAGGTGAGTAAAATTTGCCACCCCAAAATGTGTTTCTTTGGTATGAGGGTTAATTTACGCTGATTATTTTTAAGAAACAGAGGCTAGGAAGTCTTTATTTTTACCTCTCCCTTAGCTGCCTAAAAAATTGAAATAAAGGGCCTATTGACTGAAAAAAAAAATGCACTAGGTGAGAATTGTGAGTTAAGTTTTATCTGGGGCAAAATTACAACCATAGCCCAGGAGACAGCCTCTCAGATAGCTCTGAGGAACTGCTCCAGAGAGGTAGTGGGGAAGGTCAGTACATGTATGATTTTGGTGAAGGGGGTATTTGTGCAATCAGGCACACATTTTGTAAGAAGGGTGCTTCTCGTCCTGAGGAGCAAATGTCTCCGTTAATGATTTTAGTGCTTTTCTAGATATGAGAAGATGCAAGAAATTGGGCTCATAAAATCTTTTTCTGAAAATATCTAACTATCTGAAGGTCTTTTGTGCCAGTTTTTCCCAGAAGACAGAGTACCTCATTCCTGATCTCCACCCTGAACTTATTTCAGGGTGTGTTGAAGGTCAGCAAAGGCAGCGGCTAGTGATGTAATCCTTGTAGATGCAGATGGCAAGTGACGATTTTTGTTTGGCAGTCCTGTTCGTGGAATAGAGCTATCACCAGAGATATCTGTAATGAATATGGGCTAGGTGTGGTGGGGAAAACATGGCAGGGCCTGGAGATCAGAGTGCGCTCTGTGTCCCATTGTCTCTGCCTAGCAAACATCTATTTACCAAACATTTGTTTTTCCTTCTCAGTGTGAATTGCCTTCCTCCTCTTTTTTTTTTTTTTTAACATCTTTATTGGAGTATAATTGCTTTACAATGGTGTGTTAGTTTCTGCTTTACAACAAAGTGAATCAGTTATACATATACATATGTTCCCATATCTCTTCCCTCTTGCGTCTCCCTCCCTCCCACCCTCCCCATCCCACCCCTCTAGGTGGACACAAAGCACAGAGCTGATCTCCCTGTGCTATGCGGCTGCTTCCCACTAACTAT